>NC_042999.1:50388408-50503408 GCF_006345805.1 Octopus sinensis | reverse complement strand
TTCCACCAGCGTGGGTTAAAATCAGCAAACACTATGCTTTTTTCGGTAAAATCCGAGACAATTAAGTAGAGAGAGATGAATTATAATTTCAACAATTGAGGGTAAAATTAATTAATTAATTAATCAATTTCACCAAGTATTCAGTATGCAAAGGGACCATTTAAGGCGAATTCAAATTATTACATTATATAAAAGGGCTTAGTAAAATTTCTTTAAGTGTTAGAAATAGTTTTATAAAAAGTTTTTTTAGCTGCTATTTCTAACGAGTTCAGTATGCGGCAAAGTAATTTATTTTACTAAGCCCTTTTATATAATGTAATAATTTGAATTCGCCTTAAATGGTCCCTTTGCATACTGAATACTTGGTGAAATTGATTAATTAATTAATTAATTTTACCCTCAATTGTTGAAATATATATATATATAATATATATATATATATATATATATATATCTATATATATTTAAATATATACACATACATATACTCAAACACATGATCCAGTGTTTTAGTTTGTATTCTACTGCACAATACTTGTGAAAGTTTGTTTTGCTATAGCTTCAAGCTAAATAATGCCATATGAGTGACTTTGGTCGAAAAATACTGTTTGAAGATTTTCATGTTTATCTCTCTTTCTCTCTTTTCTTTTTTTTTTTTTTTGCTTAATAATTTTGCTTAGACACAGTAATACTAATAACCAGTTTTAAGAACTCAGTATACTTATGGCTTATGGAGGCGCGTGGCTTAGTGGTTAGAGTGTTGAACTCATGATCGTATGGTTGTGGTTTCAATTCCTGGACCAGGCGATGCGTTGAGTTCTTAAACAAAACACTTCATTTTCACATTGCTCCAGTCCACTCAGCTGGCAAAAATAGCATCCCGTCCAAGTGGGAAATTTCTACGTCACTGAAACCAGGAAACTGGCCCTTATGAGCCTGACATGGCTTGAGAAGGCACATTTATTTATTTATTTATACTTATGGCTTAGAGTAAAGTGTCAGTTGAGTACAGAGCACAATATCAAATAATGAATGGCAAAAGAGCAATGTTTGCATGGTTGGGGGGTGTTTACATTCTGCACTCTTGGTGGGGTTTATTGACATTTCCCTGCTTTGTGCTTTTGAACACCAGTGGTATGGATGTCTTCTTGCTCTTGCTTGAAAACAGCATCAGGAAGAGTATCCAGCTGTGAAGCAATGCCTTAGTAATTAGCAGTGTATCCCCAGGAGGCTCATATCTTAGCTACGTCACCATTATGCTTATGTATTTGTCTAACTCATGCAAGTATTGGGAAATGTCAAATGAATAGATATAATATAAATATAGGTAACAGTGGCATGTAAAAGTCACACAAGCTGGTGACATATAAAAAGCACCCATGCCAGTGACACATGATAGGCACTCAGGCCAGCGATATGTAAAAGGCACATGTGCTGGTGACTCATAAAATCCACCTGTGCCGGTGACATGTATAAAGCACTTGTGACAGTGAGATGTAAGTGACACCTGTGCTGAGACATAAAAGGCACTTGTGCCAGTGAGATGTAAATGACACCTGTGCTGAGACGTAAAAGGCACCTGTGCCAGCGAGATGTGAAAGACACATGTGCTGAGACGTAAAAGGCACCTGTGCCAGCAAGATGTAAAAGACACCTGTGCTGAGACGTAAAAGACACCTGTGCCAGCGAGATGTAAAAGACACCTGTTCTGAGACATAAAAGGCACCCACTACACTCTGTGGAATGGTTGGTGTCAGGAAGGGCATCCAGCTGTAGAAATCAAGCCAAAACAGACTGGATCCTGGTGCAACTCTGTGGATTACCAGTTCCAGTGAAACCACCTAACCCAGGGCTTCTCAACCATTTTTTAGCTATGAACCCCTTTGATTACTATTTTATTCTGGTGGACCCCCATAGCCATTCAATGTTTAAAAACTAGTTTTTTAGAATCTTCTTTCAAAATTCCAATTTTATTCATCATACATTCACCTGTACAGGTTGAATTATGTAAATAAACTGTTAGAGAAAGAAACCTAGATGTTTTTTGCAATACATATCAATACATCTAAAGGAAAAATTTTCCAAGGGCCCTTAAAATACTATTGGGGATTTCCAGTTTTCTAATTTGTTGCGTGCCTGCTAACAATCTTATATGGACCCTCAGGGGACATATGGACTACTGATCTAACCCATGCCAGCATGGAAAACGGATGTGAAATGATGATGATGATACAAGTCTATCCCTCTTATTTCTGTCACTGTCATAAATGCAATGACCCAAAGATTGGCCCTTTGGAAACCTTTAACCAACTGCACTGTACTTCATTAATTGTGATAGAGAAAGGCAGTATATTAAGAGAAAATAAAACAAACAGTGTATCGATTGGCTGTTTGGTTTAGTATGCAATGTTAATTGGATAAGAAGTTTAGTTGTCACCAATAACTACCAATTTTGGCACTAACCACCTAATCACAGCTGAACTTACTGACAACTCTTTTATCACCCCCCACCACCACCACAACAACAACAACAATACTGATTACTGTCTTAACAACTTTGTTGCACATTAATAATGAATACCATTGCACTGTCATTTTCGCCACCATCACCACCACCACCACCACCATTGCTGCTGTTGCTACAGATACTATTACTGTTCCTTATGCTGCTGCTGCTGTTGCTACTACTACCACTACTACTACCACCACCACCGCCACCACCACCACCACCACCACCTGCTGCTGCTGCTTTTCTTACTGTTCAATGTTTTGATGTTTTTCATCATCATTACTACCACCATCATTCTTGTCATTGTTGGCGTCATCATCATCCTCATCTTATCATCATCTTTGTCATTGTTGGCATTATCATCATGTTGCTGTTGTTGTTATTGTTGCTACTCTCCTCTTTCTCATTATTACTACCACCACCACCATCATCATCATCAACACCACCACCATCATCATCATCACCACCACCATCACCACCACCACCACCATCATCATTACCACCATCACCATCACCACCACCATTATCATCATCATCATCATAATCACAATCATCACCATGAACATATTCTTCATTATCATCATCATCATCATCATCATCATGAAATATCATTGTCACTATTATTGCTCTCATTGTCATCATCATCATCATCATTATTGTGATCATAACTGTCATCCTCTTCCTCATTCTTCTCTTCATTATAACCATCAACCCCATCACCATCATCATCAACAACATCAGCGCCATTATCATAATGAACATATTCTTCAACATTTTCCTTGTCAACATCATCATAATGATATATGCTTATGAAATGTCATCATCATTATTGCCATAATTGTCATCATCATCATCATCATCATTGTGATTATTGTTTACATCCTCTTCCTCATTCCCCTCTTCATTATTACCATCATCCTTATCATCATTGTCATCATTACCATTATCACAATCATTGTCCTGCCTCCTCACCCTCCTCCTCCTCACCCTCCTCCTCATCGTCATTACCATCATCACCATCATCATGATTGTCATCCCCAAATCTCTCTTCATACTTACAACAGCAGCAGCAGCAGAGAGTAACCAAACCTATTCTTCTGCCCCATTTCCTGTTTTCACTTCACAATGAGGTGTGCTATCTCCTTAAAGAATGTCCGCTGGTTTCATTTGCCATTATCACACTGTGATAAGCATCTATGCGCATCTGTACACATATGTGTGTGTATTAAACACCATTTGCATATGTGTTCTACATTAGATATATATGTGTGTGTATGTGTGTATGTGTCTATAAGCTATATATACATGTGAGTGTATGTAAGATGTATATATGTGTATTGTATATGACATTGGTTTTGTGTGTTGTACATCATGTGTATGTGTTATAACTGGGAATGGGTGAGACCAAAATTCCCCTTGATATACCAGTCTCACATTTTCACTTTTTGTTTCACTCTCACTCTCTCTCTCTCTCTCTCTCTCTCTCTTTCTCCCTATCTCTTTCTCTTTCTTTTAGCTGAAGAATTCTTAATTCATTTGCAAATGCTGGTTGCAAGGAAGAAGAAAAATGCTAAGTTTGTTTCATTTCCTAGACCTAAGGAGAATTGCAATTATTTACCACTACCACCACCACCACCAACACCACCACCACCACTGCCTCCACTATTCATTCATCCATTCGTTCATTCATTCATTCATTCATTCATTCATTCAGTCATTCGTTATCTATCTAAATAAGTCATTAATTAAATTATCTTAATCATGTACAGAAGATGACTGATAGTCTTTGTGGTGAATATGGCCTGCATATATTAGGAAACTGCAGCTGGTAGAATAGTGGTGATTCCAGGCTTCCATAGAGAGAGATGTTAATACTATTAGTATTACTGTTGCCTAAAGGTATTTGAAGAAGGACAAGAAGGGCAAAAACTTGTGTAGTATTTAGCAGTCATCTAAGGGAGTGAGAAGTAGTATGGCTGGCTAGGACAAACGGAGTGAGGTGGTATGAGCCTGTGAGGCGGTGAGCTGGCAGAATCGTTAGTACGCCGGGCGAAATGCGTAGCGGTATTTCGTCTGCCGTTACGTTCTGAGTTCAAATTCCGCTGAGGTCGACTTTGCCTTTCATCCTTTCAGGGTCGATAAATTAAGTACCAGTTACGCACTGGAGTCGATGTAATCGACTTAATCTGTTTGTCTGTCCTTGTTTGTCCCCTCTGTGTTAGCCCCTTGTGGATAGTAAAGAAATAGGTATGGGCATGTGTTGAGGAGGGATGAAGAGCATGTTCTGGGGAGGGTGATTGCGTTTGAGGTAAATGGAGCATGAAAGCGAGGTAGACGGGGGAAAAAGTGGAGGGGACAGGGGGAGGAGGAGATTGGGAGGTTTGGTTTGAAAAAGGAGGATGCCCCAAACTGGGCAAGATGGCGAGATAGTGATGGCTGCTATGGCATTGAGGTAGATCTGGCCACTCCAGTTAACAGGGACAAAACCCGGATTTAAAACACTGGATGATGATGATGATAATGATGATGGCTGAATGGTTAGGAAATTAATTTTGCATTCATGAGGTCTATCTTTCGATTCTTCTGTATGGTATTTTGAGCAAGTGTCTGTCAGCACAGTCTTTAGTTTGCCTAAACCTTGTGAGTGAAATTAGGATGGATGATACTTTACAGAAGTCTTTTAAATGGATTAGCCTGTAATTTAACCATTTTGTTACCATATTTCTCTTGAAATACACTGCTTCCTCTGTTTCACTTGATTTCTAAAATGATGAATTTATTAAAATAACTTTGTCATTTATTAACCTGGTGTTTGGAACATAAATTAATATCAAATTTTGGTGGAAGATTTTTAATTAAAATCATTTTAAAACTGGGTGTTTGTAACGTAGACTCAGGGGTAGTGTCAGGTAGGTTGATATCAAAAGGGTTAAAGCGCTAACCTTGTCACATTCTGTCACACTGATTCTGCTTAAGAATTATATTAAGGATTCATATGCTTGCAGTATACTCAATTACATATGATTTATTTAATGAGTGGATAGTTCAGTTGATTGAACAAGTGACTAATCATCAAAACTGACAACGATCCATTTCTAGAGTATTAAAGCTAAGCTATTACAACTGCTAAACTGGACAAGGGAAAATAAATTGTAGCAGTGTAATTCAGAATTTTGTTTTGCAATTACATAGATTCCAGCTCAATTCCGTTGTGTATCACCTTGAGTAGGTATCTTCTTCTTGAGTCGAAAAAAAAACTATGAAAGGCAAAATTTGGTAGCCTGAAACTGTGTGAAAAACTATTAGATGGACTGTCCCTGTTTCAGTAGTAGACTTAATTAGTCACTCAGTTGAACACCATTCCCTCTTGGAGCTTGGATACCTTTAGCAGGGTCCACTCTGCTGCAGACATTTGGACTAGGTTTTAGTCTGGTCAAAGGGTAGTGTCTTCTCTTCCATCCACCAGTGTCAAAGTTTGTGAAAAGTGCCATGGAAACTGACTTTTCTGCTCTGATTAAGTCTGTTCTTTTTATTGAACCTTAACTTGAACGTTTTGGAATCAGATATTTGTGCTTCTCCTTTTTACGCAATAAAAATATCAGTAACACATTCATACTGCTGTTTAGTTTTCTGACCATCCACTTTGTTACATATCCCTATCTAGTGATAAAATTTGATGTCTTCTTATTGTAAGTACTTGAGTATATGGGTGTGAATATAGCAGTGTGGTTTAGAAATTTACTGTATAACATTGTGAGCAGTTATCTTCTATTATTATCACCATAGGCCTTGTGAGTGAAATTTGATTCTTGGAAATTGTGTAGAAATAAAGACACAATACCTGCTCTTAAATGGTTGACTAAATTCATTACCTGGTTTAATATCCCTACCTGGTCCTTAAATGTCTACTTCTAGACTTTACTCTGCGAGAAATTTGCAGGCCAGATTAGTGCTTTGGAGACAATTTTCTCCCTTTATGGCACCTGACTCAGAGGCTATGAAAAGTGTCCTTAACCATCTAGTTAAGCTAAAAAGAAAAAAAAAAAGAATGTGAAAATTAGAAAATATGCATGGTGTATTAATGATTTTTGATATCTTGATTGTAAATGATTTAAATACAGAACTTTAGTTCAGAAGTCATCCTTCTATCACTTGCTCTATCACAACTTGCAGCTGGTGTTAATTGCAAAAATGATGTTACAAACCCTTTGCAAACTGTGGAAGGTTGTCATCAATTGTTCCCACCTGATAAGCTGACCTGTGGAAAAGCAAATAATTCTTCTTCGTCAAGCTGCCACTAACAAGATTCAGTTATACCTTCATTTATACATTCTTCATTAAAATCATTCCTAAGTCCTAAGGCTAATTAATTAATGTAAAGATGTTTTGCTTTTTTATTACCTGAGTTTCTCATATACTTGAGAGCAAGTGCCTAGTTAGATTTATCACATATGTTATGAAGGAATATTTTTAAAGAATATCTGATAATGCTGTTTTCCCCAGAAGTATAAAATATGGTTATAGATTGGCTGAATTGTTAGACTATTGGGTAATTTATCCCACAGTATTAATTATAACCCATATATTTTGAGTTCAAATTCTACCTCTGATCAACTTTGCCCCTCATCCTGCTGATGCTAGTAAGTACTGGGGGATCTAGATAAAATTTCTAGGTTAGGTGCAAATAGAACCATAAACATGACTAAGACTACATCTCACTTAAGGTTTAATTGAGAGATAGTTTGATTCAACTAAGTTTTTTCATGATGGTATCTTACTTATATTGCGGTGAGCTAGCAAAAGCGTTAGCACGCCGGGCGAAATGCTTAGCGGTATTTCGTCTGCGTTACATTGTGAGTTCAAATTCCACCGAGGTCGACTTTGCCTTTCATCCTTTCGCAGTCGATAAATTAAGTACCAGTTACGAACTGGGGTCGATGTAATCGACTTAATACCTATGTCTGTCCTTGTTTGTCCCCTCTGTTTAGCCCCTTGTGGGTAATAAAGAAATAGGTATCTTACTTATATTGCTTTATAGAAATTTGCAAAGTTCCCTGTTCAAAAAAAAATAAGAAGAATGCAATAATAACAAAAAAAAAAAACTGCATCTATAAGAGCAAGCATAATTTCAGCTCTACTTTATTGGTATGAATCATGGATAGTGATACCAAAAGCGAATAAAGTATCATGGCTTTTGAAATGAAATGTTATTAATGGATATTTTGCATTCCATATGAACATCAAACTAAGGGCACTAGTTTAGTTCACAAGCAACAAACTAAAACACCCTTCTAATTAATGAAAGTGTCTGTCAAGAAATAAATTATATAGAAGACAGCAAAATATGAACATTTCTGTCAGTTATCAAAAGGTGTAAAATGAAGTGGTTTATAGAATATAATGCAACACTGTAGCGCTCTACTTCTGGTGAATATGGTCATGCAGGAACAAATTATACAATGAAAAAAGAAGCATGAAGATCACAAAAAGGGTGATTAAGTAACTTCAAGAATGGGTAAATGATGGAAAACATGAACTTGGTTGATATTTGGTGAAGATAGAGGGAAGAGGTTTCATCTTCTTACTGTAGCTCAATGAATTCTTTTGACATACACACACATGCGTGTGTGTGTATATATGTATATATATTTACTTATTTGAAATTCAGTATGCTGTATTCTCATTGAATATATTTGATTGACTGTGTATATATATGTATATAAATATCTGTCTAGCTATCTATCTGTCTGTCTCTCTCTCTCTTCCACCCTTTCTCTCTCTCTCTCTCTATATATATATATATATCATCATATATATATATATATATATATATATATATATATATTTATTTAATTTTATTTGTTAGGGAATAAAAATTCCGGCATAACAGGGGTTCAAATTATTCTCAATGAGGAAATATATATTTTTATTTAGAGATAGTAGGCCCCTTCATCTCACCATATAAAAGAATTCAAATTTAAATACTTACTACTTTATAACTTGGCTACACATGTTTCTTGAGGTACATTTCCTGGTTCCTTAACCACGCCGTGTTTTGCTGGAACCATTCTTAAAATATACCCCAATCATCAGGCCTCTATATCACTTTCTCATAGTTAGATATCAAACTATGAGAAGGCCTGATGATTGGGGTATATTTTAAGAATGTTTCCAGCAAAACACGGCGTGGTTAAGCAACTGGGAAATGTACCTCAAGAAACACGTGTAGCCAAGTTATAAAGTAGTAAGTATTTAAATTTGAATTCTTTTATACGGTGAGATGAAGGGGCCTACTATCTCTAAATGAAAATATATATATATATATATATATATATATACAAAATGTGACCACGTGTGTACCGTTGGCGATTTTTTTCCTCCGTCTTCCCTTCTCTGGATCTTTCCTTTTCCTATGTTTCTGATGAAGAGCTCCACTTGAAACGTAGAACCCTCCTTTTTCCCTTCCTTCCTGAGTGTCCAATAATACTATATTTGTTCCATGTCCTCGCGTCATTGTGTTTTCTCTTTGTGTTTTCATGTTTGGATTAACTATATATATATATACTTATATTTATAATCCCATCCACTGGAAATCTTGGTTTCCGATCCCCCAAATGATACTCACGAGGCTTTTGTTATTTGGTAGTAGAAATTACTTAAGGTATTGAACTGTGAGATTCAGCCTGGAAACACTCAACTGTGATGCTAACTTCTTAACTCTATGACAGCACCTTGTTAGACACCCTGTTTTTGTTTGAATATTTTTGTTTGAATATTTTTGAAAACTTCTTGTAATTTTAGGCTACTTCTTACAGTTGTGGATTTATTTTGCAAAATCACTAAGTGACAAGTGCAGGGTTATCTGCAAAACCTTTTCAGCTGTATTGTCTTGAAGTGAACAGAGTTAGCTTTGGTTTAAAATTAAAAATAGTCTGTCAAACACTAAGCTGAAATGATTTATAAGTAATCTCTGGTTAGTGCATTTCCATTTAAGTTTATTTCATAAAATTGATTTGTTTTCATAAGACACAAAAACATTTATTTTTATATTTTTGTTGTGGAACAAAGCAAAGTCAATTTAATATCTTGCACACTTGTTGAAGACAGAGTAATGAAATGCTAAACATGCCCTAGCATGATTTAATCAAAATCAAAACA
The DNA here is from genome assembly GCF_006345805.1 of Octopus sinensis. Classification (NCBI taxonomy): domain Eukaryota; kingdom Metazoa; phylum Mollusca; class Cephalopoda; order Octopoda; family Octopodidae; genus Octopus; species Octopus sinensis. The sequence goes on along the minus strand of NC_042999.1, from coordinate 50,493,741 downwards.
AACAAAACATTGTAGAGTGTCCAATGTTACATCTTATGAACTCACTGGACTTAGGTTTTGTAATCTTGCTGAAATAAATTATGATTAGTCACAACCAAGGTTGGATTAAGGCCAACTGATGTCCTGAGCACAGCCCAATAATGGTGGCCCCCTCTGATTTCCACTGTCTAATTGACAAGACCTTATGACACACAATGTTACTGAATATGAAATAGTAGATTAAAATTCTCTCTCTTCCAATTCACACCCAACAATTATATTAAATAGAACCAGTTTTTGAATTTTATTTATTTGGTTGATTATGAGTTTTAGAATTCACTGCATCCCTGTGTGTTGTAAGAAGCAATCAAGATTCTTAGCAACAGGAAGAGTCTCTGTCTGTAAAACCCTCTCAGACAAACCATCCAAACCTTGTTACCATGGAAAAACAGACATAAAATGCCACTTTTGATGATGACTCTAACTAACAGTAAACAATATAAGCAAATTGCTTATTTATAACAAAAGCAACTGATAAAAATATAAATTTTCAGTTTATTCTTAATCATTTTAAAAGGAGGGAAAATGTAACAACCTCTTATAACTTACCTTTCATAAATCAAATAGCATTATGAGATACCAAGTTATGTAAGACAGTCATAATATCCAGCCGATTGCCCACTTGCTTTCATGGTAAGAGTATAAACATGTCATACATAACTTGTTATACATTTACAATCTTATGTGTTCACTAAATTTATTTAATTTATGACTGCAGCGATGGATAAAATTATGTATACCCCATAATATCTTTAATACAGAGATATATGTGTCTGTGTGTGTGTTGATATATATATATATATATATGTGTGTGTGTGTTTGTGTGTGTATGTGTGTGTGTATGAAAGCACATGGGTTAGTGGTTAGAGCGTAGAGCTTACGATCATGAGGTTGTGAGTTTGATTCTTGGACCAGGCTGTGTGTTGTATTCTTGAGCAAGACACTTTATTTCACGTTGCTCCAGTTAACTTAGCTGTAGAAATGAGTTGTGACATCACTGGTGCCGAGCTGTATCGAACTTTGCCTTTCCCTTGGATAACATCACTGGTGTGAAGATGGGAGGCTGGTATGCATGGGCGACTGCTGGTCTTCCGCAAACAATCTTGCCCAAACTTGTGCGCTGGAGGGTAACTTTCTAGGTGCAATCCTATGGTCACTCATGACCGAAGGGGGTCTCCTTTCCATCTCCTCCTCCTATATATATATATATATATATATATATATATATACATATATACATACACATACACATTGAAAGAGAGAAAGAGAGAGTGTGTAAGAGAGGAAGCTGCTAAATTTATAAATTAAAACTTTTTTCTTTAACCCTTTGGTATTTAAAATGGCCACAACTGATCCAAATATTCCACCTTTTTTATGTTCAAAGTGACCAGATCTGTCGTCTACCATCCACCCCATAATGTCATTCTAAAAATAAACTATTACATCATCAAATTATTTAAAGAATGTGATAAAGCATGATTAAATTTATAGCGATGTTAGTAAATCTTTATTACATTTGATATAGTAATCTGAAGACTAAATGGTCAAACAAACGAAAAGCAAATCTTAAAAATCTGGTGTGATGACCGGGTTAAAATTGTGTTATTCTGTTTTCTCCTGGACCTTTTTATTTCTAGCATAGATTGCATTCAATTTGAGTTCTTCTAAATATTATTTCTGCTGTATAGACTGGTGTTAATCTACATTAAAAACTTCTCAGTGGCAAAAAGAAGGCAAAAAAGATGGACATTTGAGATAAATGGATTATATATATGGTCTACAATGTATAATATGTCAATATGAATTTTGAATATAATAAATGTTTGGATAGAAAAATGAATCTGCGTATTATTAAATTAAATAATAATATATTTTCTTTTCCTTTTCTTTACAGGTAAGTAAGAGCCTATTTTATCTTTGAATTGCAGTAAGGTAAGACGATATTGATATTCAATCTCTTTCACACAGATGCAATATTTAATCCTTAACTGGGATTCAAGACATGATTTTTGTCCTGGAATATATATAATGTGATTGATCACATCTATCGAAACAAGTTTTCCATGAAGTTGGTTAAACAAGCTGACGAGAAAATATGATGGATGAAAGAATTTCCAAGAATTTCTGTGTATTCAAAACTGTAAATGATTCTACATTTATGCTTTTGTTTGGAGTAGGATATAAAGAACATAAAAATAGAATTTTCAAATATTGTTTTTTTTTTTCCATTTTCCTTGTTGAAGAAAATTCTTTTTTCACATTTTGAAAATGTGGCATATTTGGGATTATTGATTTTTAGTTGCATCCTTGTCCACTTGTGACAACTAAACTGTATATTAGAAATGAGAACCATTGTCAGGCAAGCAGACAGTGGGAGGTAAAGATATATTTCTTGGCCATTGTTGATGTAAAGTTTAGAGTCATAACTGCGTGAGTGTGTGCTCAGTCATCCAATATCTTGACTTTACAGCTAATGTGCATTATATGTTATAGAATGACATGATAATACAGTATTAATAATGGATAACATGTCAAAAATGACAGGCGAAAAGAATACACGAACATTTACATTAGGAACTTAGAAAAAATTCAAGGGTGGCGGGAATAGTAGTAATTGCACTCTTACTACATCAGCCTGTGAAAATGCTTGGTCTAATGGTTAAAATATTTAACTCGTGATCCTAAGGCTATAGATTCAATTCTTGGATTGGTTGGTATATTGTGTTCTTGAGCAAAGCACTTCATATCATCTGTTTCTAATCTGCTCAGCAGTAAATGATTACTTACTGGCTGCTTGTGCAGGTCTCTCCCATTTAGTTGTCACATTCTGGATACTATGGTGGATGGATCCATAATAGTGTCAACATGGGCAACTACAGCAAGTACTGAAAGTATGATCCTGTAACTGTGTCATATCTGCTTGCAAGTGATGGCTGGTTGTATTATTTCAGCTTATTTATTTAAAATCAAGTATTGTTTGTTCCTATTTTTTTCTTTGTTATCTATTGACATTGATATCCTCAGTAATATATCACATCACTGTTTGTTTCACTCAGGTGTTGATAAACAGAGACATTGAATTTTAACATTTGTAACATGCATGCACAAATACACCCATACATAGATACATAGATAGATAGATAGATAGATAGATACATACATACATACATACTTAAAACAAACATACATACACTCACACAGACCTGTGCGCACACACATACCCATGCATACCTCCTTCTCTTGCACTCTCCTGTCTTTGAAAGAACTTTTTCTTCATCCATTTCCTTCTGGTCATTTCAATATGTGACCGCGTGTGTATCGTTGGTGATTTTCTTTCTCCGTTTTCCCTTCCTTGGACCTTTCCTTTTTCTATGTTTCTGATGAAGAGCTCCACTCAAAACGTTATATCCTCCTTCTTTCTTTCCTTTCTTGAGCGTCCAATAACACTAAACTTGTTCTATGTCCTTGCGTTGCTGTGTTTTCTCTTTGTTCATGTTTGGATTAACTGTACATACATACATACATACATACATACGTACACTTCTATCAAGTTTCCATTTATTAATTCCATTCACAAGGTATTGGTTGAGCCAAGCCTACAATAGAAGATACTTGCCCAAGATATTTTGCAGTTAGAATTTGAAACTGCATGGTTACAAAGTGAACTCCATATGTACACAGCCATGTCGGCACTGTATCTAATATTATTAATATTCATAGTACTAAAGAAGGCTGCAAGCTGGCAGAATTGTAAGCATACCAGGCAAAATGTTTAGTGACATTTCGTCTGTCTTTACATTCTGAGATCAAATTCTGTTGAGGCTGATCTTACCTTTCACCCTTTCAGGCTTGATAAGATAAATACCAGTTGAGCAGTGGGGTCGATGTAATTGATTAAACCACGACCCCAAAGTTGCTGGCCTTGTATCAAAGTTTGAAAGGAATATTCAAAGTAATAAAGGTAATGAGATGGTTGAATTGTTAGCAGCATTCCACCTGTCTTTATGTTCTGAGTTCAAATTCTGTCATGGTTGACTTTGCCTTTTAGCTTTCTGGGATCGATAAAATAAGTACAGTTGAACACTGGGGTTGATGTAATCAATCGGCCCCCACCTTGAAATTGCTGGCCCTGTGCCAAAATTTGAATCCAATATTTGTACTACTGCTTTATTATGATCTAAGCATTACAGTTATAATGACAAGAACTTTGGACACAGTTTATCATGCTTCATATAATTTTTGTCTTGTGGTGTGAATATTTTACAGTCTGATATCTACATTATAGTAAATGCTATTTTGCTGAGCTCTGTATCTGTTAATTGATTATTAACCAATAAATGTGTGATATTGATTTTTTAATCATCATAATATTTACTGAAATCAAACATTACATCGTAATCATATACTACTATCATCATCATTATCATTAGCAGCAGCGTCAACATCATTATTTTTGGGTTTTTTATGTGTGATTTCGTTTTGTTCCAATGTTGGCGTGGGTTAGAAGGGATTTTTGTGACAGTGTTCTACAGCGAGATGCCATTCACGATGCTAACCATTACTTGTTTACAAATAAAGTGCTTTATTCCACATCTTTGCATGTTGAACCATTGAGATATCAAGTTTTCTGTTTATATAAGACATAAACAACAACAGCACTACCCAAGTGGTGACAGGGTCAAGACACATACAAGCAAACATATACAGACACGCACTCAAAAACATGCTCATGCACATACACAAAAGACTTCTATACAGTTTCCATCTACCTAATTTCACTCAGAAAGCATTGGTCAACCCAATGCTATAGTAGAAGTCACCAGCTCAAGATGTCACACAATGGGATCAAATCTGAAAATCCATAGTTTTGTGAAGCAAACTTTGGAACTACATAACCATAATAGAGACGTTTCTGCTAAAGTACTTAAGACAAGGCAGTGGTACTAGATCAAACAATGGATGAAATCTATTCTTTTTCTGTTACTCTTTTAATTGTTTCAGCCATTTGACTGTGGCCATGCTGGAGCACCGCCTTTAGCTGAGCAAATCGACCCGAGGACTTATTCTTTGTAAGCCTAGTACTTATTCTATCAGTCTTTTTTGCCGAACCGCTAAGTTATGGGGATGTAAACACACCAGCATCGGTTGTCAAGCGATGTTGGGGGTACAAACATATACACACATATACATATATATATATATAAGTACAGTCTCAAGGTCTCTCTCAAAGACTTCTCCATCGGCACAGAGACTTGGGAGACACTTGCTGCCGACCGCTCATCCTGGCGCAGCGCAATTACCACAGGAGCAGAGACAGCTGAGGAAGGGACGGATTCGGTCAGCAGAGCAGAAACGCTAGATGCGGAAAGCCAGAGCCGCCTGCACCAGTAGCACGGCCCCTACCCACTTCTGCCCCACCTGTGGGAGGCTTCCTTGCCCGGATTGGCCTCACCAGCCACCTCTGGTCTCATAGCGGCAGTTCCACCAGATGATGTCAGTGGTCATCTTCGAACCCGAAGGACGAACATTCATATATATATATATATATATATATATATATATAAACGGTGGTGCATCAGCATGGCCGCAGCTCTTAGCTGAAACAAGAAAAAAAAAAAAATATATATATACATATATGCGACGGGCTTCTTTCAGTTTCCATCTACCAAATCCACTCACAAGGCTTTGGTTGGCCCGAGGCTATAGTAGAAGACACTTGCCCAAGGTGTCACACAGTGGGAATGAACCTGGAACCATGTGGTTGGTAAGCAAGCTACTTAGCACACAGCCACTCCTGCGACAATACTACCTAAGATTATTTCTGAATTCTTTAGATGTTTCCAAAGTCTTGTATTTATGAGATTTAAAATGTTTCAGTCCTGATCTCTTCTATTAGATTTCACAGCATTTCCTTTTGCTTCTTCAATTTTTTTTTTTCCCAACATTTGGTTGTTGTTATTTTTGTTGTTTTGTAGCCCCTGTAGAACGTCCGACCCATGGGTTTGTTAATGTAGGTATACCATGCTGCTGCCTTGCAGAGAACTATACTTTGCAGTCTGACATGACATACAGGAATTAAATATATAGGGTGGAGCATGACAATCTGGGCATGCAATCTCTCTACTGTCGGGTTTGTACCTCTATTCCTCTTGTTCTTTAGGTCCAAGCCAAACTTAACCATCTAAACCTATGATTACAGGCATTTCAGCTGTGACCATCCTATCTTGATTACAAACAAGGATTGTCTTGGACTACGTTATCCATTGCATCATCTTTTTTACAGCCAGTTTAGGGGAGATTTGACTCTTATTTCTAGATGCTTTCTCATTGGTTTGTACACTTTGTATGTCTATATATTTTATTAGAGGCCACTGACTGTATATAGATATAAATTACTGTATTGGAATTAATCATGTGAAAGACCTACTGAAAGAATCGCTTGATATTGCTATATAATCTGCATTTTTTTTCTGCCAATTATGGAAAGTTCCTCTTATAATTATTCATTATGACTAGAGACTGTAAATATATATTTTATTCAATTCCTACTTTTTATGTTCATTCTCTCATAATGATATTTTAAAGAATACAAAAGCATAGAAAATACTCACATGCACATAGCCACCACACACTTTGCTTGCTCACACATACACTCACTCACACCCATACATAAGTATGTCTGTAAACATATATATGTATGCAGTTACATCAGTGTTGTAACAGTTGAGATTTGGTGGAGCAAATCAAGATCAAGATTATTTCATCAGAAAACTAAATATATATGTATGTATGTGTGTATGTGCATATACAAGGGGGTGTAGAAAAATTCCTGGTTTTAAGGGTATCATAATAGGTCTGGTTGGAGGCCCAACATTCCAAGATCTTTTACAGAGCTTAGAAAAACTGAAGGACTGCTTCAATAAACATATAAATCTGAGAGAAAAATATGTTGGGATGAAGTCATAATTAACTGAACCTCCTGAATTTTCTTTACCCAAAGCTAGGAACTTTTCATCACCCTCATATATATATATATATATATATATATATATATATATATATATATTTAAAAAAGGAGATGTGGAACACGAGTTGTGATATATAAAAAAAGGAAATGAAGAAAATGGTGACAAAATAATTTGAGTAAGGTAGGTTGTATTTAATTAGGTGAAAGTTCTTTTTACCGGTTGCGCATTTGTTATGCTTATCAAAAGATATTTTTTTAAGAGAGATAGAGTTCCTTTCTGATAGATTTTTTTCTCTTATCTGCTTCAATAAACATGTAAATCTGAGAGAAAAATATGATAAGAGAAAAAAATCTATCAGAAAGGAACTCTATCTCTCTTAAAAAAATATCTTTTGATAAGCATAACAAATGCGCAACCGGTAAAAAGAACTTTCACCTAATTAAATACACTCTACCTTACTTAAATTATTTTGTCAGCATTTTCTTCATTTCCTTTATATATATATATATATATATATATATTGTTGTATTTTGGGATGGTCATTTTTTTTTTTTTTTCCAAAATAAACATGCACACTATATATTAATTCTTCACTCATTTATTACTGTTCTTATTTTAACTCATGTCCGATGTCTGGAAATCTTTCATCACACATCTCTGACCTCTTCAGTAACACCTTTCATCCTTGTGTGTGCTCTTGCTCTGCTTACTCCATATATATATATATATATATGAGAGATAATGGTGTCATTGAGACCCAAAGGTGTCAGGTAATGCTGAATAAGTGCTATAGACAGACCATAGTTAAGTTCCAGATTCAGTAATTTTGCGAATAAGGGGTTCAACGTTGGTTCTATGTCAGCGTGAGTACATAAGAATTTTTTGTGTAATAAGATAAAAAAACCAAAGCTGTGTAGATATTTATAGATAAATAGATATCTATAAATGGTCTAATATCTACACAGCCTTTGTTTTTTTTTATCTTATTGCACAAAAAATTCTTATATATATATATATATATATATATATTGATTAAAGCCATTCATCCTTTTTACAATCTACAGGAAAACACCTAAATTAACTGTACTGGTTATATATACTATACATTACCTTGATACTGTGTGGACTGAGATCCCTACTGGCAGGCTCCTGACATTAAATAAAAAGTGTTAACACAATATGCAAATTAGTAGTTCCTGTTCTCTGTAGCTCCTGGAATTGCTGAGTATATAAACATATTGGCTGACTCTTTCTCTGATATTGGTCAAATTGATGTAAACACCACTGTTGTGAGTCTGGTTTGAAAATCAATTAAAGTCATTCATTATATTTTAAGTCTATGGAGAGATAAGCTAAATGTGTATATGTACTACAAAGATTACATACATATACCATACTTTGATATAAAAAAATCCACAACCTTCCACCTCAATAAAACACTATTGCTCCTGAAAGTTGTGTTTTATATTGTCTATCGTTTGCTTGAAGCTAACCTTCTTCCCACACCTCGAGCCTTGGATCTTAAATTTATATATTTATATATATATATTGTTGAAATTTATGGAAAAACAAAAGACGAAGACAAATGTATGAACAACAAGCAAATATATTAGTTTGAAGCTTGGGAAAATAAAAATGTCTATGTTTGGTGCCTATGCTCTTCAGAAGAAAGGAATAAGAGAAAATGAACAGAGAGAATGAAAACCACTTGTAGATTTCAGTAGTCCAGCATAGTGAAATGATAAATAAAAAGATAAATATGCTAGACATAATATATAAGAAAAATCTGCACTAAAACAACTACTTTTTACTTTAGTATGAAGTACTTTTTACTTTTTAGAAAATTTTAAAATTATTCTGTTATACATCATCTTCAGGAGCAGCAACAAATTGACTGCAATAGGATACATGTTCAGAACGTTCATCACTGTATTAGAGTGTGCATCATATATCTCTTGCTGGATGTAAAATGTGAGCTGATTTAATGAAGTATTGACTTGCTGCAGATTGTATCAAATGCCGAAGATATTGTAACATTTTAAAGATTCTCTTACAATATGGGGTATCAACCCTTTCATAACTGATGAACAAATTTTTAATAAGCAATAATAAATCTCTGGGTGAGGTATAAACAGTAGCTTCACGACATCATGAAGTATTTTTGCCACTTAAATGTGGCTAACTCCTAAGGGCGGATGCTACTATAGCTTGTAGCCCCAGGAGGACACCTCCTCCAGCTGGCTATTGACAAACTTTCTGTGCCCTATCGTACTTGTAGTTTGTAGCCCTAAGATAGGGCACAGAAAGTGTGTCAATAGCCAGCTGGAGGAGGTGTCCTCCTGTGGCTACAAGCTACAGTAGCATCCACCCTTAGGGGTTAGCCACATTTAAGTGGCAAATATACTTCACAAAATTTTTAATAATTAGCTGAAATCTATTATAATTCTAGGTATTTTACGATATATGTATGAAGAACTGGTAAAAATTGCTGTAGATGTGGCTGTATGCATGAAAATGGACAGTGTGGTTCAGAATGAATGCAGATGTAGCTGTGAAGTTAAGAATGGGTATAGATATAAATGGGTGGTTCTAAATGGGTGGAGGCATTGCTGTGAAGCTAAAATTGAACACAGGTATAGCCATATAATTAAAGAAGGGTACAAGTATGACCATGTTGTTAAGAATGAGTCCTTAAATAATTGTTAATCCCTACACATTTTTTCTCTCTTGTTTATTTTTTTGTTCTCTTTCCTTTTTTTCTTCTCAGACTTTTCTTATTTCTTTATTGCCCACAAGAGGCTAAACATAGAGGGGACAAACAAGGACAGACAAAGGTATTAAGTCGATTACATTGACCCCAGTGCATAACTGGTACTTAATTTATCAAACTCGAAGGATGAAAGGCAAAGTTGACCTCGGTGGAATTTGAACTCAGAATGTAATGGCAGATGAAATACCGCAAAGCATTTCGCCCACCGTGCTAACATTTCTGCCAGCTTGCTGCTTTGAATTCTTGTCAGTGTTTTCTGTTAAAAAATGTAGGCTCGAAATGTCAAGTACTTTTCCATTCTTCCCAAACATCAAACTAATATACCTGCTTGTTGTTCCTTCATCTGTCTTTGTATTTTGTTTTCTATAAATTTGAACTACTTAAATAGCTATAGAGTTAAGACAGGGCATAATTATAGTAGTGTGGTAAGAAGTTTGCTCTACAAATATATAAAGCAAACTTATGTTGTTTCATGTTTTGTTCTCTTGTGCAACACCTTCTACCATAACCCTCATGTGAGTCAAATTTGATGGATGGAGACTGTGGAAACCTGTTTCCTGTTCATGGATGATTTACATAATCCATCATCCAATTTAACACAACCAGCTGGACTTGATTGCCCTTAAGTGAGTTTTCTCAGTTGCAACCATGTGGGTAAAATCTCCTGTTGGAAGGTCACTTCTGTTTCTCTTACTAGAGGTCCTGAAAAGGGCTGTTAGTGCTGTCCTTCTCTCTTTGACCAAGTGATAGAAAAAAATTATTGTAAATAATTCATGGAATGGTAAGTACTTTGTGTCCTTCACCAAAGCACTTCATTTCTCATTGCGTTAGTCTACTCAGCTGTGAATGGATTTTAAGTTGGTCATTTTCAAGCATATAAATATTATGCTCTCCTAAGGAATTTAGTACAAAATTATTACGTACCTGGTTCCAAACGAAATTTGCTCATTTGAAGATGATGGCATTACAGTATAGGGAACTTGGTTTAATGTAATTAAATTCAGTTACAGATTGTGTAATTTTAAACCCTAATAAGATCACTAAATAGACTGGAGGTTAGCTATTGACTAGTTGAAATGAAACTGCTATATTGAAAGAATCCCACTTCATCGCAACGCTGCAAGCTGAGAGCATTCACATGATTGGTAGATTCTATGAAGTAACTGCTTCAGTCAAAGAACCTACATTGTAGTTAATAATGTCTTGTTTTATAGATCATTCTTTTTCCTGTCATATTTCTGCAAGATGACTTATAATTCTTTGCAACTTTTTGATGGTACTTTTTATTTCAAGCCTGCTACTATGCATCTGAAGGAGGTTTTTAGTTCTAAATCTATTACTTATTTAATAGATTGCTGAAGAACGATGGCTTTTTAGGCTTTCATCTTTGAACTGTAAAGTTTAAATTCTGTCATTTTTTTTTTCATAGAGCAGATAATGTATTATATATAAAAAACAAACAAAAAAAAAACTGAATTTCAGAGTTGTAGAAAGTGCTTTTAACCATTTTGGCAATCTCTTGCCTGACCATGTTATGTTTTATGGTAAATAATAAATTATAGAAAAATAAAGCTCTGGCACATCTAACATTTTCTCTTTTTATTAAATCTAAACATTGCATCATAATTCTATGTGATAAATAGGTGCATGCATTGCTGTGTGATTAAATTGTCTGCTTTGCAGTCACATGGTTTCAGGTTCAGTTCTAGCCTATGGCACCTTTGTTCTGTGGTGACCAATACTTCGAGGAAATTCTACAAAGCCTGTCTTATATATGTGTATATATATTTATAAAAAAGAAGTTTGAAAATGCCACTATATAAGATGAATTTTAATTTTCTTAGAGATTTTACATGTTTCGGTTCTTCTTGAAAGAACGAACCTTATCAAAAATATTTTTAAAAGTTAAGTATAATAAAAAAGTTCATAATTGTTTCTTACTAGTCTCAATAGAGTCCACGTGGTGGTATTTTGTGGTGGGGAGCATAATGGCTGTCTTGTGTGCTGACTAGATTCATTAGCTATTAGTATGAAAATGACCAGTGGCCGAAATACCAGTAGTAGCAAATCCTTGAGTATAATCCGTATTTTTCCCCCAAAATTTAAGGTCAAAATCTCTAGTGCATACTATATTCGAGGTTAAAAATTAAAATTATTTTCTAAGCAGTATCTGAGTCTCTATTTGCTGTCTGGCTATGTGTATTCAGACACATTTTGTGATGTTGGGCACGAAAATACCCTAAGCTAAGCCTGAAAGCAATGAAGTTATAAAAGAATCATCCATAACTTGCAGTGAGCAACATTTATTAAACGTTATTACTGTTATTTCTTTATTTTCTGCAAACAAAAGGTACAAAAATGCTACACGTTTGCATTATGTTATATATACAATAATAATAATAAAGGACGTTAGTGTATACATTTTTACAAACCACGGACGTTATATAGACCTCTTTGACTCAAGTTAGAGAAGGGGTGCGTATTATACACAAGGTTTAAGTTTTTCAGAGGTACAGCCCCCTAAAAATCCTCTGCGTATTATACTCAAGGGCGGACTATACTCGAGATTTACGGTATATATATGTATGTATGTATATAGGGGTGGCTGTGTAGTAAGAGGAGTTTGTGATCCTCTTCCATAAGGGAGGGTAGTTGGAACGCTTCATTAAGCAGTTTAAAAAGAAAGGCCGGAGGGTAGGGATTCTATCCTGCACTGAGGACCCTGACTGGCCTTCGTAGGTGGCTGCGGAGGTCATATGGGAGACTGATTTGTGTAGGGTGATGAATTCCTTCCCCAAGGACACTTTTAGATTTATGTTAAAGTGGCCTGACTTGGCATCGTCCAGGTGCTTTAATGAGGTGAGGAGCTTGGCGGGGCATGGAAGTTCAAAATAAAGGTAAGAGGCTTAGTGCCTCATTTTTGTTATTGAATTGTGAAAAATGTAAGAGGCTTGTTGCCTTCTGAATGAAATATAAAAGATCAATGTTCTCGGGTAAGCAGCAATCAGTGGGCACTGCTTGTTGACCTCATTTATCATCATTTTCATTTGTCATTTCATAACAGTATGTTTATGTCCAGCTCGTAGCTTTCCTTCTATGTAAGGCCTTTATGGCCATTATAATGAATGAAAGAAGCTTGCTTCCCAACCACATGGTTCTGGGTTCAGTCTCACTGCATGGACCCTTGGACAAGTGTCTTCTACTATAGTCTCTGGCCGACTAAAGCTTTGTGAGTAGATTTGATAGACAGAAACTGAAAGAAACCTGTCATATATATAAGGGGAGGTCTCAAAAGACATTTTAAGATCCACAAAGATCAGAACTTATCTGCAGCTCTTGGTGGTCCAAATCGAATATGCAATCTATGTGGGTGTCTTTTCAAAAGATTGTCTGGTATAAAAAGCCACATCAGATGCCATCAGGAGGTGGTCAAATTCTGCATAAGGAGTAGACAACCACCAATCACCATATATATGTATGTATTTATTTGTGTATCTGTGTTTGTCCTCACCACCATCGCTTGACAACTGATTTTGGTGTGTTTCTGTCCCTTTAACTTAGTGGTTCAGCAAAAAGAGATCGATAGAATAAATACTAGGCTTACAAAGAATAAGTCCTGAGGTCTATTTGTTTGACTAAAGGTGGTGCTCAGGAATGGCTGCCGTCAAATGACTGAAACAAATAAAAAATAAATGAATGTGTGTGTGTGTGTGTTTATTTGTGCGTGTGTGTGTGTGTGTTTGTGGATGCATGTATGGCTGTGTGGTAAGAAGTTTGCTTCCCAACCATATGACTCTGGGTTCAGTCTCACTATGTGGAGCCTTGGGCAAGTAACTTCTATGACTTCTAGCTGACTAAAAACTTGTGAACAATTTTGTAGATGGAAACTGAGGGAAGCTTGTCATGTTTGTGTGTGTTTATGTATCTGTGTGTATGTGTATATATATATATATACTCAAAATAAGCAACAAGAATGACTCCGGTAATTTGGTACGATTGTTTCGTGCTACATCATTTTATTAGATGTTGTAACATTTACAACATTTTACAACATTTAATAAAATGATGTAGTACAAAACGATCATACCAAATTACCGGAGTCATTCTTGTTGCTTATTTTGATTATAATCACCCCATGGATTTTTATGGATAACACCATACAAAATTCTGGTGCATCTAACTTAAGTACCATATTCATTTGAATCTACATTTTTGCTGAACTTATATACACACACACACACACACACACACACATATATATATATATATATATATATATATATATACGTTTATATATTTGTTTTGCAAGATTCTTGATGTGAAATCATGTGTTGAAACATATATTGTTGTATTTAGGAATGGTCATGTTGCCAGTTTAGCCAATAAAGACACACGCACTATATATCTGGTGTTAGTTTACTTCAGCAAATGTGACGCATACAAAAAGAACGCAAAATGCAAAATGGCTGATCATTAGTAAGGGGAGATACACAAATAAGAAAGAAGAAAGCAAAGGACCACTGATGAGGTCACGGGAGTGTGACGAAAGAACTCTGGCCGAAACAAGATTAAGATTAATGTAAAAAATAAATAAAGCTGAAGCAAATTAACACCAAATATATAGTGCTTGTGTTTTTATTAGCTAAAATGGCAACATGACCATTCCTAAATACAATAATATATATATATATATATATATATATATATATTTCTTTACTACCTACAAGGGGCTAAACACAGAGGGGACAAACAAGGACAGACAAAGGGATTTAGCCGATTACATCAACTCCAGTGCGTAAATGGTACTTAATTTATTGACCCCGAAAGGATGAAAGGCAAAGTCGACCTCGGCGGAATTTGAACTCAGAACGTAACGACAGACGAAATACAGCTACGCATTTCGCCCGGCATGCTAACGTTTCTGCCAGCTCGCCGCCTTCTTGTGTGATATATATACATATATATATATATATATATATATATATCATCATCATCATCATCATCATCGTTTAACGTCCGTTTTCCGCGCTAGCACGGGTTGGACGGTTTCGACCGGGGTCTGGGGAGCTCGGGACTGCCCCAGGCTCCAGTCTAGTCTGGCAGTGCTTCTACAGCTGGATGCCCTTCCTAACGCCAACCAGTCCGCGAGTGTAGTGGGTGTTTTTTACGTGCCACCTGCACAGGTGCCAGAGGGGTCTGGCATCGGCCACGTTCGGATGGTGCTTTTATGTGGGGTGGGGGGCAGAAATATATAGGGGAGCACCAGTGGGGAGGGGTGGTTCAGAGAAATGATGACAGGTTCTAGGCAAGTAGAACGTAGGATATCAAGAGAGGGGTAATGCATGGTGAAATAGCGTATTGAAGAGGGGGGTTCGAAGAGTAGACACCTATAATGGTGGTGGGAGAAGCGACATCCGGTATAGATGGAGCAAAAATATAGAGATATCCGGTATTGGTGGTGGGCAAGGGCGGGTGCACCGGGAATATACGAAGGTTGAACTGACGGGCTGGCTTAGAAATGCTCTTAGCAATGGAAGGGGGGGGAATGGCAGACAACGTGAGAAAGGGAGAGAGAGAGAGATAGATAGAGAAGAACAGTAGAACCCCGCGAAAATGGGCCGCCATTGAAAAAAAACCCCTGTATGGAGAAATAATATGCAATACGAGGCGAAGCTGAAAATAGTAATAATAATAATTATAATAATAATAAGCAAACTGTCGACCAGGGGATCAAAGGGACAATACTAGTACTAATAATAGTAATAATAATAATAACTAATAAACAAACAAAACAGCTCAACCACAACATTAGATTAGAAAGACTCTTATCTTGGAAACATTTCGTTCTTCGGCCTGACACATATATATATATATATATATATATATATTATATATATATATATATATGCCAGTGTTTGTGCCACTTAAAACACAGTCCACTTTGTGGTTGGCTCTAGGAAGAGCATCCAGCTTTAAAAACTATACCAAAGCAGACAGTGGAGCTTAGTGCAGTCTTCTGGGTTACCTGTCAAACCATGCAGCCCATACCAGCATGGAAGACGGATGTTAAATGTATGTATGTACATGTGTGTGTGTGTGTGCGTATATGACAGTCTTCTTGAGAGCTTCCATCAACCAAATTCATGTACAATGCATCGGTTTTCCTTGGGCTATATTAGAAGACAGTTACCCAAGATGTAGTGCATTGAGACTGAATGCTGTGTGGTTAAGACTTCTTAACCACACAGCCATTCCTATACCTATAATAATATTAGTAACAAGAGCACTCAGAGAGGGCAATCCTCCACCAAGGCAACACCAACATCCTCTCAATGATTAGCCAGAGATCATTATCATCACCATCATTTAACGTCCGTTTTCCATGCTAGCATGGGTTGGACAGTTCGACCAGGGTCTGAGAAGCCAGGAGGCTGCATCAAGCTCCAGTCTGATCTGGCAGTTTCTATGGCTGGATGGCCTTCCTAATGCCAACCACTCTGTGAGTGTAGTGGGTGCTTTTTACATGCCACTGGCACAGGGGCCAGTCAAGGCAGCGCTGGCATCAGCCATGATCAGTTGGTGCTTTTTACATGCCACTGGCATGGAAGCCAGTGGGTGCTTTTTACGTGCCACCGACACAGGGGCCAGTCAAGGCGGTGCTGGCATCAGCCACGTTCGGATGGTGCTTTTTACATGCCACCGATATGGGTATTACAACTATAATTTCCATTTGATTTAAAATTAGAATATCTGAAATAAACTCGACTGCTCTCACAAACGAGAATACTAAAAATGAACCTGACCACTCTCAAAAATTAAGTAAAAATCCAGAAAAATAATCAAGAATCCTTATCCGGTACTGGATCGATCCCAAAATCTAATCAATTCATGCCAGTCATGAGGCCAAACATCTATGAAAGTTTCATGCAAATCTATCTAACAGTTCTTGAGATATCTTGTCCACCAACAAACAAACAAACAAACGTGACTGAAAATAATACCTCCACATTTGCTAAGGAGGAGTTAATAACTCTTTCTACAATAGACACAAGGTCTGAAATTTTCGGGGAGAGGTCTAGTCAATTACATCGACCCCAGTGTTTAACTGGTACTTAATTTATCGACTGTGAAAGGACGAAAGGCAAAATTAACCTCAGTGGAATTTGAACTCAGAACGTAGCAACGGGTGAAATATTGCTAAGCATTTCATCCAACAAATGATAATAATAATAATAATAATGTGGAGGTGTGTGGCTTAGTGGTTAGGGTGTCAGCACCATGATCGTAAGATTGTGGTTTCAATTCCTGGATCGGGTGACGCATTGTGTTCTTGAGCAAAACACTTCATTTCACGTTGTTCCAGTCCACTCAGCTGGCAAAAATGGGTAACGCTGTGATGGACTGGCGTTCCATCCAGCTGGGAAACACATACGCCATAGAAATCAGGAAACCGGGCCCATGCGCCTGGCTAGGCTTTAAAAGGGCGCATTTATTTTTTAAATAATAATAATTATAATAATTATAATAATAATAATAATAATAATAATCATCATCGTTTAACGTCCGTTCTCCATGCTAGCATGGGTTGGACGGTTCGACCGGGGATCTGGGAAGCCAGAAGGCTGCCCCAGGCTCCAGTCTTATCTGGCAATGTTTCTACAGCTGGATGCCCTTCCTAACGCCAACCACTCCGTGAGTGTAGTGATAATTATTATAATAATTATAATAATAATAATAATTATAATAATAATAATAATTATAATAATAATAATTATAATAATAATGATAATAATAATAATAATGATAATAATCTTATTAAATGCAAAAATATTTATTTACCAACTATTTTTCTTGATAATCATCAGACACATATTGAGATTACTTAGTGGTTTTGAACACTGGAGCTTCTCATTTAACGGTTAAAAATATTGATTCTTCTCTACTACTAAGCAAAGAAGTTTGAGCTTTAGCAAAATGTAAATGTGATAACAATGATGGAAATGTGGAAAATTGGAAATCTAGTAGACAGCTGACAAATGTTTGTTTGAGGTCAAATTTCTATTTATTGATTGGCATCTCGCTCTACACTGCTTTGGACTTAACTACTTACAGAAAGAGTACACTATATAAAGAAGAAAAAGCTACTGAAGAGACAACAAGGGAGAGAGGGGGAAAATGTTTGATGTTTTGATAAAAAGCGTTAGAAATATATATGGTGAATTATAATAAATACATTTGTTATTGTAACAAAAGTGAGCTAATTTATAATTTCCATCTTTTTAGGTCTTTTGCTATTGTGAAGCACAAGCTGCAGTTTTTCCATTCTTTTCTTCTTTCTGTCTTTCTTTCATTCATTCTCTTCTCCTTTATTTTCATGTTTTACAGATAGATACATAAATTTTAATGTAAACCTCTAATTTTCAACTAAATATTACTATTGACTAGTGATTAGCTCTGACATTAATCAATATTGTTTCCGATAACGATGCGCTTCAACATCACATTTAAAGGATTATTTGTCTTTCTTTCTACCTACCTTCATATCCATCCATCCATCCATCTATCTGTCTGTCTGTCTGTCTATATGTATAAGAAAAAAGACGGACAGAGAGATAGTAGTATACATAAACATACAGGAACAGGAGTATATATACTCTTTCTCTCTCTTTTACTCCTCTTTTACTTGTTTCAGTCATTTGACTGTGACCATGCTGGAGCGCTGCCTTTAGTCAAGCAAATTGACCCCAGGACTTATCCTTTGTAAGCCTAGTACTTATTCTATCAGTCTCTTTTGCCGAACCGCTAAGTTATTGGGACGTAAACACACCAGCATCGGTTCTCAAGCAATGTTGGGGGGACAAACACAGACACAAACATATAGACACACGTACATACACATACATATATATATATATATATATAATAATAATAAATATTAGGGAATGAATCCAAAATTACAGGGAAAAATCAGATTTAGGGTTAAATCCAATTTTATAGTAAAATATTATATAATATAATTCGATATATGGCGGGCTTCTTTCAGTTTCCATCTTCCAAATCCACTCACAAGGCTTTGGTTGGCCCGAGGCTATAGTAGAAGACACTTGCCCAAGGTGCCACGCAGTGGGACTGAACCCAGAACCATGTGGTTGGTAAGCAAGCTACTTACCACGCACTCACTTCTGCACCTATATGTATCTTTGTGTGTGTGTTTGTAGTTAGATTAAATGTTCCTTCTCGGGCCATGCCAGACTTATAAGGGCCGGTTTCCTGGTTTCAGTGGCATAGAAATTCTCCACCTGGACGGGATGCGGGCTGTTGCAGGGTTACTCATTCCTAGCAGCTGAGTGGACCGGAGCAACTTGAAAATGAAGTGTTTTGCTCAAGAACACAATGCATTGCCCGGTCCAGGAATCGAAACCACAACCTTACGATCATGAGTTCAACACCCTAAGCCACGTGCCTTCACGTAGTTAGTTAAAGGAATATATAGTTAAAGGAATATATATATGTGTGAGGATGTATGTGTAAGGTCTCCCATCATCTATTTCTTTATAACATATCTAAAAAATAAAGCAAAAAGAAAATGCATGCATACATTTAAATGTATAAAGAGCATATCAGAAAGAATACTACAAACATTTTTAATTGATTCATTTATTCATATGATCCAGACAAACAAATTTCATAAATAGATGACTACATGAAAAATCAATTTAGTTTTTAAATCCAGATTCTGTGCTGGGTTTCTAACTTTATATACTGAATCACTATGAAGTCCCTGAACAATTTTAAATTTGTAAATTCTTTATTTTTGTTTTTGTAGATTTAATTCATAAAAATCTTAAATGAAAACTCTTAAATGGAAGAAATTATTGTTTTACAATGTAATTCTGTTTGTATGGCTGTGTGCTGAAGAATTTGATTTGCTCACCATATGGTTAGGGATTCATTCGTACTGTTTGGCAAGGCACAGACATGGCTGTGTGGTTAAACATTTCCTTTTTTAACCACATAGACTGAAGTTTAGCCCCACTGCACAGCGTCTTCGATAAGTGGCTTTTAATATATCCTTGGACTGATCAAAGCCTTGTAAGTGGATTTGTTAGATGGAAACTGAAAAAAGCCTGTCATCATCATCATCATCATCACCATCATTATCACCAAACTCTACTTGTGAAGACCTGTTGAGGCAAGTGAAAATGAAAATCAAAATCGAAATCGATCAACATCAATGGAAATTGTAGCTGTGATACCAGTGCCGATAGCACGTAAGAGAACCATCTGAACGTGGCCATTGCCAGCACCGCCCCAACTGGCCTTTCGTGCCAGTGGAATGTAAAATGCACTATCCGATTGTGGCTGTAGCCAGCCTCGTCTGGCCCCCATGCCGGTGGCACGTAAAAAGCATCATCCGATCGTGGCCGTTTGCCAGCCTCGTCTGGCACCTGTGCAGGTGGCACGTAAAAAGCACCCACTACTCTCATGGAGTGGTTGGCGTTAGGAAGGGCATCCAGCCATAGAAGCACTACCAGATCAGACTGGGCCTGGCGCAGCGTTCTGCTAGCATGGAAAACGGATGTTAAACGATGATGATGATGATGATGATTTTAGTCTGTTTTCCATGCTGGTATAAGTTGGACAGTTTGACAGGATTCAGTGATCTGGTGGAATGTGCCAAGCTCCAATGTGTGGTTTGGCATGGCTTCTGGGGCTGGCTGCCAACCCATGTATAGTATGTACAGGGTGGCATTAAAAATTTCCAGTAAAAGTTATGTTTACTAAAAAAATAACTTATTTACTCTTTTTAACTCTTGTACTTGTTTCAGTTATTTGACTGTGGCCATGCTGGAGCACCGCCTTTTAGTTGAGCGAATCGACCCCAGGACTTATTCTTTGTAAGCCTAGTACTTATTCTATTGGTCTCTTTTGCCGAACTGCTAAGTTAAGGGGACGTAAACACACCAGCATCGGTTGTCACGCGATGTTGGGGGGACAAACACAGACACACAAACATATACACACACACATACAGATACATATATGTACATATAAGACGGGCTTCTTTCAGTATCCGTTTACCAAATCTGCTCACAAGGCTTTGGGGACAAAACCCAGATTTAAAACACTGGATGATGGTGATGATGATGATGATAATGATGAGTACTGGGGTTGATGTGTTTGACTTAGCCCCTTCCCAAAATTACTGGCTTTGTTCCAAAATTTGAAATCAATTCTTTAGGCAGGTCAAAGTGAGGTCACTGACACAAATCTCTTTTTCATTGGGCATCGCTATTGTTGTTTCACTTTCAGGTTCACTCAGATTAAGCAATCCTAAGGCCAACATCTTTCTGGTAATTACCCCTCCATCTTATTTTTTGACAGTATACAATCCAGTGAGTCCTTTTAATTTTTCCTAACATGCTAAGGTATGATTTAAGAGAGATTTAGCTACTATTTCTAGCTGGTTGGCTCACATTTCAGTGCCATATTTTATTGCTCCTTATTTCCAACAATAAAATTACTGATCTTAGTTTATGTTGGTTCTTGCATTTGCTTCAAGATATGGAGGCTGCTTTAAACAAAACCAATCAAGGCAGATCTTGGAGTAAGAGCCAAATAAATTCTCAATCCAACATCACACCATTTAATAGTAGATTGCTATTGAAGGTTAAGTAATCATTCAGTTCTGTTTTTATGTCACAATATTTCAGTAGTTCAGATTAACACTATCTACATAAAAGTTTATAGCATTATTATCAGCATGTCAGATTTAATTTATACAGCTAACACTGTAAGTGATTTGCGGAAAATATAGAAACCTGACAAATTCTATCAAACCTGGTTAGTTGTAAACTATTCTGATTTACAATTTCTACAAAAATAATATGATTGTTTGAGAAAGCTAAACCTGTGAAGCTTGGGAAATAAGCTAGTTGTTATTGTTGCTATTAGAGACTGGAAGCTGGTAGGAGTGTTATTACTTGAACAACAAGCTTAGCGGCATATTTTTTTTTTGGTTCTTTATGTTCTGAGTACAAATCCTGCTGTGATCAACTTTACCTTTCATTTCTTTGAAGGTTCATCAAATAAACACCTGTAATAATAATAATAATAATAATAATAATAATTGTGTACAGTGCACAGGTGCACTACATCTCATCTAAAGTGTATATATAATCAGGTGTAGTTTCGGCGGATTTCGGAAAGCATGAGGGCCTTAAAGAATGCAGTGTCATGGCAGTCAACAACTGATGCAGGCAGTTTATTCCATGCTTCAGCAACTCTGAGCATGAAAAAATGTTTCCGAAAGTCATGGGAGCTGTGTTGTTTTCTGACTTTGTAGGCATGTCCACGTGTATTAGACACATGGAGATCAAAAAGTCTTCCATCGTCTATTTCTTATAACATATACTCTTTTACTATTTTACTTGTTTCAGTAATTTGACTGTGGCCATGCTGGAGCACCGCCTTTAGTCGAGCAAATCGAACCCAGGACCTAGTCTTTGTAAGCCTGGTACTTATTCTATCAGTGTCTTTTGCCAAACCACTAAGTTACGGGGGATGTAAACACACTCCCATCGGTTATCATGCGATGTTGGGGTGGGGGTGGGACAAACACAGACACACAAACATATACATACACATACATATATATATACATATATATATATATATATATATATATATATATATATATATATATATATATACATATATACAACGGGCTTCTTTCAGTTTCCGTCTACCAAATCCACTTACAAGGCTTTGGTTGGCCTGAGGCTATGGTAGAAGACACTTGCCCAAGGTGACATGCAGTGGGACTGAACCCGGATTCATGTGGTTGGTAAGCAAGCTACCTACCACACAGCCACTCCTACTCCTATAAATTAAACAAAGCATTTAAATGCATAAAGAGCATATCAGAAAGAATCCTACAAACATTTTTAATTGATTCATTTATTCATATGATCCAGACAAACAAATTTCATAAATAGATGACTACATGAAAAATCAATTTAGTTTTTAAATCCAGATTCCGTGCTGGGTTTCTAACCTAATATACTGAATCGCTATGAAGTCCCTGAACAACTTTAAATTTGTAAATTCAACTATCCCTTTCCCCCATTATTTCAGGTTTTGTGCTTATTATCATCATCATCATCATTATTATTCGGCGAGCTGGCAGAATTGTTAGCACACTGGGCAAAATGCTCAGTGGCATTTCATTTGTCTTTACATTATGAGTTCAAATTACACCAAAGTCAGAAGTTTTTTTACAGAAAAAAATTTCATCAGAAAGTAGCAGCATATTAAAATACCTTTAAAGGTTAAAATTATAAACAACTTATAAATAAGGGCGAAAGAAAATTTTTTCCATGCCAATATGCTGATAACAGTCGTTTAAATCGTCAATTTCCACATATTATTATATACCCACTACAGAAATACATTTTGCTGAATTGAGGAAGCTAGCCAACAGAATTTTTTAAAAAAGTTTGTTATTTCTATATTGAATCAATTTCGGAATTAATCTCATAGATTTTTTTCCTCTTCGGTAGAAAATACGATAAGAAATAAATGAAATACCTACATGCGCCCATGGAAAAAAAAGCCGAAGCAAAAGTCATGAGTACATATAAGTACTCCAGTTATATCTAAATATAAAATCCTTTGTCTAGCTCCAGCACACATGTGAACTGTTCTCCACAGCTTATAGTGGTTACCAGTCCTTATAGCGAATAGTAATAAATCTACTACTAATATAGGATGAAGTTTTTTTTACAGAAAAAAATTTCATCAAAACGTGACAGCATATTATAATACCTTTAAAGGTTAAAATTATAAATAACTTATAAATAAGGGCAAAAGAAATTTTTTTCCATGCCAATATGCTGATAACAGACTTTTATATTGTCTATTTCCACATATTATATATATATCATCATCATCATCATCATTGTTTAACGTCTGTTTTCCGCGCTATGGACGTTAAACGATGATGATGATGATGATGATGATATATATATATAATATGTGGAAATTGACAATATAAAAGTCTGTTATCAGCATATTGGCATGGAAAAAAAAATTTATATATATATATATATATAATATATATATATATATATATATATATATATCTATTTAAATATATATATATTTATGTATATATATATATATATATGTTATATATAGCTTTATTTTTTCCTGAGAATTTGTCTCGTGACTTGTGTTTCATGCTGAAGATTGCAAGGGCATGAAACTTAAGTCATGCAACAAGCTCTTAGCTTCAGTTTTAATATTAAAAAACATATCTTCTACAACATTCTTTCTCATTTGTCCGATATTAAGCAATGTGTGTATGTATGTATCTATGTATGTAAGTATGTATGTAAGTATGTATGTATGTGTATATGTATGTTTCTGTGTGTGTGTCTGTCTGTCTGTCACCACCACCATCAGTATCATTTAAAGTCCATTTTCCATACTGTCATGGGTTGGATGGCTTGATTGGAACTGGTAAGGCCAGGTGTTGCACCAGGTTTCAGAGTCTGTTTTGGCATAGTTTCTATTGCTGGATACCTTTCATAATGTCAGCTACTCCACAGAGTGTACTGGGTGCATTTTATGTGGCACCATCACTAGTGCTTTCTAATTGGCACCAGCCCTAGTGCTTTTTATACACACACACACACACAATGAACTTTTTTCAGTTTCCATCTACAGATTCTCCTCACAAAGCTTTGGCTGGCCTGGGACTTTTGTAGAAGGCACTTTCCCTTTATGCCATGCAATAAGACTGAATCTGAAACCATTGGCCTGGAGAGCAACCTTCTTAACTGCACAACCACGCCCTGCATCTATCATGCCTGCACTAACCTTTTATGAGAAAACTTCCTTTACTTCATTCTCTGTAGTAGTTAGGAGGGAAATGAAAGAATATAAACCATTTGCACGGCTTTTACTTGAAACTCCATTGTTATGCAAATAGATTTTTGAAATCTGTTTTTCAAAGTTGGTCAAAAGTGGTTCCCAAAATTAATAAAATTTTTTTCTTTTTTAAGATAATCAACATTTTCAACATTAGCATATGTTCAGAATAATCAACAATAATATCAAATATGCTACCTGTCCTACAAAATGATCGTTAGCATAACTAAATGTTCTCATTCTTTGAAAAATAAATTCTTTATAATTTGCTAACCTGCTAGTTTCATGCAATGGCTTGGACTTCAGATTAAGCAAATCATCAGACATTCCTTTCACCAAATCATTGCTATTATTTTCTGACTATGAATTACTAAGAAGTAATTTTTGAAATCGGTTTGTTTTAAATACCCCAACTTTGTTCCCCGAAGCTTAGCTGTATATGTGATTTTATACAACAAAAAATATTACTGAAGTTCACCTTTCTAGTATTAATCACTATTCTGTTTACTGCTCTTACAATATGAATGCTTCTACGTTAATATCATAGAATTCTGATTAACCACTGTTATCATTCTAACATTTGCTGAATTACTGGTTTAGAGATAAATTTTATTAAAGAAATAAAAGCTACAGAACTAGCATTTGGGTGTTGAACTTGGCAGAGATAATAATAAGTGGAGAGAGATGAAGAATGAGAAGAAATATATCAAATACCAACAAAGATGTATAGATGTCTGCTGTATGATTATATTTATGATGTTTTGATTGTCTACAACATTCTAAATTATATGATATGTGTGAAATGCTGTAGCAAAATCAATTTTTCATATGACAATTTATTAGTTTGTTTTCTGGTTTTGGAAACATTCATAAATTACAATTGCAAAAATATTATATATCCTTGGAAAAACTCAATACATGCAGGAATAGGTGTGGCAGTAGGCTTAAGAATTTCATTTCACAACAGTGAGATTCTTGTTTCAGTATCACATGTTTATCAGATGAACTTATTAACATCAGATTAACTCACTCAGTAACACAGAATCTGGCACCTTGAACAAGCATCTTCAACTATAACCCTGGGCCAGCCAATACTATGTGAATGAGTGATACTTGCTGGAAACCCATCGTGTATGTGTGTCTGTGTCTATATATGTATGTATATATGTGTATGTGTGAGTGTGCGTGTATCTGTGTGTATATATGTATGTATATATATATATATATATATATATATATATATATAAAGTTAATCCAAACAAGAAAGCACAAAAAAACACAACGCGAGGACGTGGAACAAATATAGTATTATTGGACGCTCAGGAAAGAAGGAAAGAAGGAGGGTTTAATGTTTCGAGCGGGGCTCTTCGTCGGAAACATAGGAGAAGGAAAGATCTAGAGAAGGGAAGACAGAGGAAAAGAAATCGCTAACAGTACACACACGGTCATCGAATATACAAGAATATCGAATTCTCCTACAAACTATATATATATATATATATATAAGAAATAATTGAGATTCAGTTGAATTAGGTACTTCAGTTGAAGCACCAAATCAGTGCGGTATTATCTGTACAACTGAAAGTAAGGTGAATAAAATTAAAATAAGCAACAGGATATCAAGAGCTGATGCAGTACAACTGTTTCAAGCAGCTCCATCTAATTGAACAACACAATCATTACATCAATTTAAATGCAGGGCTATCCTCAGCTGCGTAAATAAATAGAATCTTTAATCAGTCGGAGACATTAATATAATTTTACTCAAATAATCTAATAGAGCAAGAATAGGGAAAGAGTCGGTAATGTAGCTAAGAATATCCTACACTTCCAAGAAACAAATATGATTATACACATATATATATATATATATATATATATATAAAATTTAGAGGACTGACCACTAAAAGTGGATAGCCTATATGCTAAACATAGACGTCAAATCGCCATTTACCATGAAGAATGTGTTCTCAAGAAAAATCTCAGCAAAAAAACAAAATATAAAATTAAGCAAGACAAATAAAAATATACGAAATAAAAAACAATTACCTATGTACCATTGGTTTCATTTGTTAATATTTATGTATATGGACACAGAAACATCTGCAAGATCATCAGCATAGTCTGTCATTTAATAATTTCCAGAACTAGATACAAAACGCTCAACCGAAATCCAGCGTGTATAAAGTTCTACAAATTATATTTAGGTGTATCTTTCAAATGCCTTCATATATACACATACACACACATATGCATATTTGTGTGAGTACCACTGTTAATTAATGTAAATATATTTGAGTATTTAAGTTTAGCTAGAGAGGAAGCTACATAAAGGGGAAACACACTGGTGAATTTTGCCATTTGATAAATTGATTACTAAACTAAGTGTTAAGGTTGATATGACTGACTAAAACCTGTGAATGTTGAGCATAGCTGTAGTTTAGTAAGTGAAACCTGTAACAGAATGAAAGAAGTATAAATGTTGGGAAGAACACAGTCAGTGACTAAATAAAATGTTTTTTGTTGAAGTACAAAATTTTTGACATGTAACAATAGATAATATTGATGTCTTAGATAGACACAAGGTCTTATATTTTGGCAGGGATGGTATAGTTAATTATATTAACTCCAGTGCTTAACTAATGCTTTATTTAAGAATTGAAGAAAGAAATTCAAAGCCAATCATTTTGGGACTTGAAATCAGAATATAAACATGCATAACTAAATACTGTGTGGAATTCTGACCAATACATTATTCATTCTGACAATCATATGATAATAAACTAAAACAATAGTAACTATAAAACAGTATGTGTGAATGAGTGTGTGTGTTTCAAATGGCTATTATGACTCTATCATGATGCAATCTAATATAAAGTATAGTATTTACTACTGCCAAGAAATATCAAGTTAAATAATAAAATATCAGATAACTATCTTCATACTCAATGACTAAATTATTTTGTTTTAGATGTTTTTAGAAATTATTTTATCTATTTGTACAAGGACTAATCTCTACTAAATTGAACTCCACTATACTACGTTTTACTGCCAGATTCTGTTGTTGATGTTAATCCTGTGATTAGCTCTCAACAATGTCTTTCCGGCATCTCAAAATCAATGCCTTCACAATGCATCAGCCTCCATTTACTTAAGTGCACTTTCACTTTCAAGTTGCTGTATATTAGAGATCAGACATTCTAATCTGTCTGCATCTTTATCAGCATATCTGAGTGCCAGTCTGTTTTGTATACTAGTCTGTGTGTTGTCTCTCTGTCTCTCTTTCTGTCTCTGTCTCTCTCCTTGTGTGTCTTTGTGTCTCTGCTTGGTTCCTCCTTTTTCTCAATTAAAATATCTGACAATTTCTCTGTAACGCTGAAATTTCTTTTAGATAAGTCCTTCAAATTGACAGTATTTTAGTAGTAATCAATTAAGTTTCTGGAGAAAATTTATGAAGATTATCGTATTAAGTTCTTTACCATGAAAAAATTTAATAGTGCTTATATTCAGGACCTACTTCAGAAAAATTAATAAAATTTTTGTTTCCAAATATGGTATACAAAACAGAACATATAAATACTGCCAATGATAATTATATATATGAGTTGCTCTTTTGGACTGGAAGCTTTCCATCAGGCTATTTCGTTGCAGCACATGTAGACAGAGCTTTCTCTATCTTCACATTCTGTCAACTTTGATGTACATCAAAATTCATTTATGCCTCTGTAGTTATTTCTAATGACACATGCTCTTGCACAGATGGTATCAGCCTTCACTTACTCTCTTTAAACATCCATAGCAGGCATAATCAACATCAACCTACCTAGATACTTCATGAACACTTGCTCTGCTAGAAATAGCAAACAGATCTTACTCAAACTACACCTTACCACATTGACAAAGGAATTATAGGCTTCATGATACGATTTGAATAAGCTGTATCTGAAAACAAAATGGGGTGGTCATGACTGGAGCACTTTTTAGTATATTCTACATGATCAAAGTTGACTTCGGCTAAATAAAAGCAAGAATAACAACAGTATACAGTAATAAGTATAAAATAATTTAATTTGTTGTTATGAAATGAAGCATGCAACATATTTTACCTTCTGAAATTTTGAGTATTTTTCAAATGTAAACCTTTGCAGAATATTATGAACAGATAATTGTTCCAATGAATAATCTTCCCCCACAAAGAAAATAGAAAACAGGATAAGTTTGCATGAAGGAAATTCTGATATGGAAATGAATGCTGTTCAAATGTTCACTAATATTATGTCATTCTTCCTTCAGGTCATTCACTATTGACAATAAATCACTATCTAGCAACATTGTCCATCACTCATTTTTTTTCTGTTTTTCTATACTAGCAAACATGTAACTCTCATCACTGTATCTCTTCCATTGCTCTCTCCAGCACTTATCTCTCTCTGTCTCTCTCTCTATCTATCTCTTCGATTACTCCTTCTACCACTGTCTCTCATTACTTCCTCCTTTACCCTCAGCTCATCCCAATCACTGTTTCTCTCACTATACTCTTGCTTCCTTCACCCACTCCTTCTGATGCTTCTATCATTCTTCTCTGTTCTGTTTCCCCTTTTGGTCATACTAGCTTCAATAAATGAAATGCCATATACTAATGAGAACCATGAGTGCTGGTGCCATGATAAAATGTGTTTGGTATATGCTGTAAAGCAGTTAGCAAATGAATGGAATCTTTAGTCTGACTGAGGATGTGATGGCCACTTTATCACAGTGTATAATGCATACAGTACACACTGTAAAGTGGCTCATATCAGAAACATTATTTAACAATAGAAATGTGCCCAAAAATATTATGTGCAAGTGAAACATGGTGTTTTGACCCATCTCAGTGACAGTTACTTCAAGTGTGAACTGACTTAGTGACAGACCATTTAACCCATACTAGCATGGAAAGTGGAGCAAATAGTGATAATGATGGTGATAATGATGACGACAACGATGACGAGGAGAGCACTCAGAGAGTGTAATCCTCCATGAAGGCAACATGAACGTCCTCTCATCAATTAGCCAGAGATGACTTTTAAAATGAGAATTTCTGAAATGAACTCGACTGCTCTCACAAATGAGAATACTAAAAATGAATCAAACTGCTCACAAAAATTAAGCAAAAAATCTGGAAAAAATAATCCAGAATCCTTGTCCAGTACCAGCTTGTTCCCAAAATCTAATCAGTTTGTGCCAGTCATGAAGCCAAACATTCCTGAAAGTTTCACTTGAATCCATTCAGCAGTTCTTGAGATAGCCTGTCCAAGGACAAACAATCAAACAAATACAACTGAAAAACAATACCTCCACCTTAGCGAGGGTGGAGGTAATAATAATGATAATAATAATAATAATAATAATAATAATAATAATAACAATGATAATTTAGTTTAGTATTAAGGAAGGCAAAGGCATGGTATCAGTTCAGAAATAGTAAGGGAAAATTAACCATTTGTTCTATATATATGATCTGAAGCTTTTTAGTAAGAATGAAAAAGAGATAGATTCCTTAATACAGACTGTAAGACTCTTCAGCAAAGATATAGGCCAAACGTTAAAATTATTGAAAGGAGGAGAGAGTTATAAGTATCTAGAAGTATTAGAATCTGCCAGGATACTAACTATAGAAATGAAAATGAAAATTGAAGAGTACATCAGAAGGGTGAGGAAGCTAATGAAGTCAAAGCTAAATGGTCTGAATCTAGTAAAGGCTGTAAATACTTGGGCAGTAGCATTACTTAGATACTCAGCCACTTTTGTAGATTGGACAAAAACTGAATTAGCAAAACTAGACAGAAGAACTAGGAAGGAATTCAATATGAATGGAAGACTCCACCCAAGATTATAGCAGCCTAGAATGGAAGGCAGAAGAGGGTTAATATCAGTAGAAGTCTGTGTGGAGTTAGCTAAAATAGATATAGACTCCTATATAGGTAATAGTGAAGAAAGTTTATTAAAAGCTGTTAAAGTTGCGAGATATAGGGAAACCAAAAGTCATGACAATCTAGGGAGAGCAATCCACTGGAAGCTATATAGAAAGCTGGGATTTGAACATACTGATAATTGGTATGAACATGAACTTAGTAAAGCACTAGAAAGTAAGAAAAACAAGATGTCATGGGACTTCTACATTCATGTTTACAGAGTAATAAAAGCTAGAAGGCCTGATTTGGTAGCAGTAGATAAGAGAATAGAAAGTTCCAGATAAATTGACTTTATAGTCTCAAATGATGAAAACATTCATTTGAGAAGTTTAGAAAAACTAGCAAAATAACAGGATCTAGCTAGTGAATTACAGACTATGGAAAGTGTGGGTAAAATACCGCTAAGCATTTTGCCCGGCTTGCTAATGTTTCTGCCAGCTCGCCGCCTTTATTGACTCTTAAACGATGAAAGGTAAAGTTGATCTTGGCTGATTTTGAACTCATTCCTGGAAACTGCTCATAAAATGGAAACTCATAAAGCAGAGCAGTAATTTTCCCATAGTAGCAATGTTATAAATTGTAATTCATTCTCAGAAAAACATTCTACCTATAAAATTTATAACACTCGTAAAACAACAATGGAAGGTAAAAAAATATTTTATGTAAAGTAAACTGAATGTTAAGATGATTTATAATAAATAATAATATTATTATTATTATGATTGTTTTCTGAATCACTTTCAATTGCACTTTGAAGTCACTGTCACCTATTTTTTTGTAAAAGTTTAATAAATATGTACTTGACTAAAAAAATATTGAGTAATTCCTCAGTATGGTTTAAATTTTTTATATATATCTACATAAAAGCAAACATTAATATAAATACTTACATACATACATATATACATGCATACATACATATATATATATATATATATATATGCATGCATACATAATACATTCATACATACATACATACATACATACATACATACATACATACATACAAGCATGCATACATACATACATACATATGAGCATACATGCATACATACATACATACATACATACATACATACATATAATACATACATACATGCATACACACACATATATATAAGAAGAGATATGAAGAGAGAAAGAGAATGAGAGGAGAGAGAGGAAGAGAGAAAGCGGAAACAAAAAAGAGAAAAAGAGAAAGGGAGAGAGAGAGAGAGAGGAGAGAGAAAGAGAGAGAGAGCAGACAGACTTAGACAGTGAGAGTGAGATCATTAAAGCATTGCATAATGTGAGCAAGAGACGAAATATATGTGTCGCAGATGGACACCTGCTAGGTAGAAGACAAAAATGTGAGACATTAACTCTGCTCTATCATTTATTTCTTTACTTTGAATTGCTCTTAGTAGAAGAGTTTATCTAAAATATTAAAAGTTTCCTTCTACTTTGTTTACTACCATCTGTTTATCCACATCAGATATGTTCAATATCTAAAATATCACTCTGGCTTATGGCAGTGACAGTAGCTTTAATTTCAATTTGCCATAACATTTTGCTCTGTTCAAAATCGCGATAGTGGGGATAGTTGTGGCGGTGGTATAATAATGGTGATGCTGGTGAGGACATCAGTGCTGCTGTCATAGAAACTTCTAGCATTTTATAGACCATCATACAGTGTCTAAAACGAAATCTATAGACAGAATAATTCTAACTATTAACGTCTTATTGATTCTTAATGTTTAACACATGATTATTAAATGTCTCAAAAGAATATCTTCTTTGTTTATAAGACATGAATATTCCATTCTAAATATGCTAACACTCTTTCAAAAGGCATAGATCTTATGCTTTTAAGAAACTTATTATTATTAATATATTTTGATGAATCAATATTCAATATTTGGGAAATAACATATAATGGAACTTCCTGTTCACTCAACAGGATTCCCTTATTTGGAATTAAAATTCAAGATAGAACAATGGAAATAACAAGACAAGGACATTGTTTTAGAATTAATAATTGATGGTTGATGTTACTGAAACACATATCAAAATTAGATTTTGTTCATCTCCATATCAGCTTTTATCAAGCAAACCCCTAATTAATGATGTTCCAGCAATGACTATTCCAGGGTTTTCCTGAAGCCCTATAACTCTAGAACTCTGTGACTACACTATTGAATGTATCCCTCATCCCACTCTTTTCAAGACATTTTAAGGAAACTTGGCTGCTATTTCTACACAGAGGTTCCTTTGTTAGTTTGACATATTATTATGAATTGATACAAGAACTAGATGTTTTTTTTTTTTAAAGATTATTAATTTTACATGTATATTTGACAAAAATTTAATTGCTTACATTAGTCTTAAAAAAATTACCATTACGCTAATACAGTATCCTCCTCCTTCTCCTCTTCCACCTCCTCCTCCTTCCCCTCTTTCCCCTCCTCCTCCTCTCTTCTTTCCCACTCTTCTTGCTTGTTTACATCTCCATCAATTAGTGGCCCAACAAAAGTATGTGATAGAATAAGTGCCAGACATAAAACGTTAGTACTAAAATTGATTTGTTCAACTGACAACCTTCAAAGCAATACTCCAGCATGGCTGCAGTCCACTAAGTGAACTAAGTAAAAGATAAAAGTTAGTTTATGTTGTGGAATTGGTCTTAAGAATGCTCCAAGTTCTTGACAAATTGACAGGAGCAGCAAATTGACTGTAATTTCAGATCTGATAATAATAAGATAATATCTAACTATGGCAAGAGATCACATATTTTAGTTACATAACTAATGCTACTGAACTCACAAGGTGGGAACAAGCTAGTAAATAAATTTGTGTCAGTTTGCCAACTGTGTCCATGCTGTGTTGGCATAAAGGTAAAAGTTTAATTGCAGACTGATAATTAGTAATATGCAAACTAACTTACAAAGCAGCAGTAGGGTGAAATTCTTGGCATAATAATGATAGGGATTAAATGAAGTCTAACAAACCAGGAACTGTGGTCATTTTAATATCCTTGTGGTTTGTCAAGAATTCAAGTTATATTTCTCACTAAAGCAATGTATACACATGTGAACATGTGTGGCTGTGCACATGCATGTATAAACATACATGTATATTATATATATATATACACATGCATATGTTATATATACACAAATATTCATATATTTACACACACACAGACACACACACAGACACACACAGACACACACACACACACAAACAGACACACGTTTGTGTGTATACATACCTACATCTGTTTGTGTATATATATATATGTATATACACATGCACACACATGTTCATATATGTATATATTAATCTATTTATATATATAGCTAGTTAGATATGTATATGTTCATGTGTGCATGCATGCTTGCTTGTGTGTGTAGAGAGAGAATGGAGTGGGTAAAAGCATACTACATATGTTTCCATGGAAAGCTGGCCTGAAGTTATATAACAATTTATAATCACGTGATTGGTACCTTTTGTTGTTATATATTGGAGTTTATATTAGCTGCCAGTTTATCCCACTCTGTATCTATTTCAAAATGGGATGAAGTGTATGGCATATGTTGATTAATAAACTTTATTGATCAAGTATTTTGGTTTTATGATTTATATACAAGTTATCCCTATTCTTATACCTAGCCAATTGCCTTTACCATGACCATTTTGGATCTCACTACTTTATCATTATTACTACTATTATCATCATCATCATCATCATCATTATTAAGGCAGTGAGCTGGCAGAATTGTTAGCAAGCTGGGCAAAATGCTTAGCAGTATTTCGTCTGTCGCTATGTTCTGAGTTCAAATTCTGCTGAGGTTGACTTTGCCTTTCATCCATTTGGGGTCAATTAAATAAGTACCAGTTACACACTTGGGTCAATATAATCGACTTAACCCCTTCCCCAAAATTTCAGACTTTGTGCCTACAGTAAAAAGGATTATTATTATTATTATTATATTATTATTATTATTATTATTATTATTGTTGTTATTCAGAAGTCTTACTTTTATCATGTTCTTTCACTGCGCTACTGAGTGCAGCTCTGTGTGCTTTGGGTATGTATTGTAATTTGTGTTGGTGTTATTTTATTGTATTGAAAGTGCTTATGTAGGGATCATACCAAATGCACCTATTATTATAGGGATTGTTTCTGTTTTTAGGTTCCATATCCAGGTTATCTCTATTCCCAGATCTTTGAATTTTGAGATTTTCTCTATTTCTTTGAGAGATACAGTATTGTCTGTTGGGATAGATACATCGATTTGAAGACATTTTTTTTCTTGGTGATCTCTGACAACTATATGTGGTCTATTAGCCTTGATTTCTGTATCTGTGTGTATTAGCATATCTGAGAGTATGGTTGTTTTCTCATTTCCTGAGACCTTTTCTGGGATATGCGCACACCATTTTTTCTGTTGTAATTCCATAGTGATGGCATAGCTTTAAGTGTATATAGGTTCAAACTCAGTCATGTCTGTGGATATATTTCTTCTTAACCAGGACTGGGCAGCCAGAGACTTTTTTTTTTCTTCCCCATCACAATATATTCTGCAGTTACTTATTGTATTTTTCTCCATTATGTGTTTCTGATGGTTTCTGGTGGGGGAGGCTTTGATCTGGTGCAGCAATTAAAAATCCTTCAGTCTTTGCTCTGAGTCCTGAGTTTTTCAACCATTGTTGGGATCTTACTTCATCTATTTCTTTTCTGTTTAGTTTACTTGCCACGTAATGGCTTTTCTTGCCATCATTTTATCATGGTATTTTGCAACTCCTTATTATTTTGGTTTGATTCAGGTTCAGTCTTATTCCTGGTAGGATTTATGTGGGTAGTGGGTTACTACCTGTGACCTTAGGTATCTACAAGTTTCCAGGGAGGAATTACAACCGTGTTTCGTGGTCTGCTACCACAACAGCTCCTTTATAGGATCCAGTTAGCTCAAGACATCATCAGGGGGAACCACATCCGGTTTCGGCCCCTACTCCTCTACCGTTTTGACGTGGTGGGGCCTCCCCTTTCGGAGGTGTCTTCAGCTCTGGTGTTGGGTGCATGTCTTCTTTCTTCTGTTCCCTGGCCTCGTCAATGTATCATCAGCGAGTGTCAGCCGGTGACTGATTGTCTTGTCAAATTTCTCCCTTTAAATACCTGCCACATAGGCTCCAGCAGGCAGCCCCAGCAAGTTGTCACGTGACACTGTCTCACCTTAACTGACTAGTGAAGGTGCGTAGTTTTAGCCCGCGCTTTTTCTAAACGACCGTTACCTGTCAGCAGGCAGCCCCAGCAAGTTGTCATGTGACACTGTCTCACCTTAACCGACTAGTGAAGGCGCGTAGTTTTAGTCCGCGCTTTTCCTAAACAACTGTCACCTGTCAGTCAGCGAAGCTGATTCAATCAGCTTGTCTCACCTAATGATGTTATTTCTCGCCGGCATGTTTATGACTTTCAAGCCATTTTCGGTCTTCCTGCTTCAGCCATATATAGAAGCTGGCTTTTTCAACCGCCTCCTGTACTCTCCTTATTAGTTTACGCAGCTCGGGGCTAGAAAAAACAAATCTTCTTTTGAAAAGCATTGTCATTTTCTTTTCAACGAAGCCTCTAGCCCCCACTGCCAGATGATAATATTCGACATTCCATCCCTGTTCTCTGCATTCTTCGATTAGCTAAGAGACAAACTTTTTGTAGGAGCTCTACAGGGCATTCTATTCCAATCTCCTTCAGCCATTTGTCTATATCTTGGCTTACTGTTTCCAACTCATCAATTATCATACACATGACCTTTTCAGTTCTCATATTTTTTCATTTTTTCCAAATTCTTTCTATTTCAAATTTTAAGGGATTATTATATTTTTTTGTCTTGCATCCTCTTTCTTTATGATCCTATAATCAAACAGGCATAATGGGTCGATCAGTAAGGAACTTAATTTTCCTTATCTATAATTGTTATGCCTGGTTTATCATTTTCCAACTTCTTGTCCATTTGAATAAGAAAGTCCCACAAAAGCCTGCATTTCTCTGACTCCAGTACTCTTTTGACTCGGTGAATATACCATGTGTTTCCAGCTTCAAATCTCCATTTCTGACACAGTTTCCAGTGACAAACTTTTACAGCCTGGTCGTGCCTCCATTTCTTATATTCTTCCTGTGCCAGCTTGGGCCATTCTGTCACAATGTATGCCACTGTCTCGTTCCAAGTTCCACAGGCACTACATTTTTCTCACACATACTCCCCATATATATTTTTTCTCAAGTTGTTTGCATGTGTGTATGTATATGTGTGCATCTCTCTCTCTCTCTCTCTCTCTCCTCTCTCTCTCTCTCTCTCTACATTTATATATATGTATGTGTGTCTGTGTCTGTGTGAATTAATAAGAGGAAGCTCTGTAATATGTGTGACTAATTGCAAGTACATGAATGCCTGTGGGGAAAGCATCTCTGCCAAATAAAACAAGGGATCGTAAATTTTACATATTCACAAGTATGCACGTAATTGCATTAAGTGACATTAATTAACACATTATAATGCAGAATATAACCAATTATAAATATTTTAAATATAAAAACATAAAATATGTCACAGCGGATCATGTTTTAAATTAAATGAACCTTCTTATTCTGCATCTTAACAAGAATATCGATTCTACTTTCCTTTGGAAAGCTCAAAGATGTTAAATCTTCTTAACATTCTCTTCCTTTTCCATAAAAGGCTATTCTACACTGTAAGAAATATTGTACACTCAGCACTGGCCAATCTGCTTTTACCATTGGTTCCTTTCCATAAATGGGTATTTGCTAGTGTGCAGATTCAAAAAGATTAATTTTTATTGAACATGTTTTTAGAAGACCATTTATATTAGTCCATTCTTTGAAATTACAAAATCTAATCATATTGAAGGAGCTTTGTGAAAGACATGCATTTTCTAAGTTAATGAGGATCTAGTCAGATTCATATTGGGATGTTAGATGAGAATGGTGATACAGCAATTCTTATTTTGCTTGTAAGATTAAGATCTGTGTGTCTATCAGTCAAGCGATCCTAAGCCAAAATTAATACTGAGAAAAACTTTTCACATCAGATGTGATGCAATTTTCAATGTAAGATTCTTGAAAAGTGAATATTTTTCAATATCTATAAAAGATTTAAAGCAATGAGCAGTGGCACTTCTTTTGGATGTTTACATTCTGAGGTCAGATCCCGCTAATGTCAACTTTCATCTCTTGTGGATCAATAAAATAAACTACCAGCTATATCTGAGACCCCCTTCGGTTACGACACGGACCATGGGATTTGCACCTAGAAAGGTACCCTCCCAGGCACAAGTCCGGGCAAGGTTGTTTATGGAAGACTAGCAGTCGCCCATGCATACCGGCCTCCCCTCACCATGCCACCAGTGTTATCCAAGGGAAAGGCAAGGGCTGATACAGTTTGGCATCTGTGACATCGCAACTCATTTCTACAGCTGAGTGAACTGGAGCAATGTGAAATAAAGTGTCTTGCTCAAGAACACAACACACAGCCTGGTCTGGGATTCGAACTCACAATCTCACGATCATAAGCTCTATGCTCTAACCATTGAGCCATGTTCCTTCACACCAGCTATATAGTGGGGGTTAATGTAATTGACTTTGTCCCTTCCCATCTTAATTGCCGGCCTTGAACTCTGCAATGGACTAGCATCTCATTCAGGAGAATGTTGTGATCTGGGTTGTTTATATGTCATGGAAACTAGGTAACCAGTTTTATGAGTTATAGAACTTAAGAAAAATATATGAAATTAAAAAATATAAGATATATAAAACTCCTGAACAAATAAACAATTAAAGCTGGGTAATTTTATAAGATCTAATAATAATCCTTACTGCTATCAGCACAAGATCTAAAATTTTGTGTGGGGTGGGCAAATCAATAGCATCAGCCCCAGTGCTCAACTGCTACTTATTTCATTGACCCTGAAAGGATGAAAGGCAAAGTTGAGTTCTGTGGGATTTAAACACAGAATGTAAAGCTGGAAGAAGTGCCACTAAACGTTTCACCCAGCTAACAATTCTGCCAGCTATCATGTTATAAGATCTAATAATAATAATAATAATAATAGTAATAATAATAATAATAATTAATAATAATAATGATAATAAATGCCGTGATGCAGTACCAGGCAGTGGCTCTCATGGCTTCTGATCTTAACTGATTGGAAGTGTTATCATGTTCATTGTTTTGTCTTGGTATAAAAGATGGGCTACAGCAAATATTCTGCTCAGTACGACACATTTGCTTGTCAGTTGTTTGACCTTAACCAGTTGAGCCTGTCCCTTAGTGGCTGATGATATGTGCATCTCTGACTATGAGCAGAAGTAGTGGGGGAGCATCATAGCCATGTGTTGAGAGGGACTCTTTGGTGTTTGAATAATTCACCTCTGGAATCATGGGTGTTTTGTTCAACATCCCTAAACATCCCTTATTCAGGGACCTTTTGAGCAGGATGGGTTACTCAACCAGAAGAAAATTCTAACTGGGCCCCACCTGCAAGGTTATGTGCTGTTTATTTTGATGTGAGATCACCATGTTGCGCACATATGGTTGTAATGCATGTGCCTGGTGTACCCTTATCAAACGGATAGTCATGAAGGGTATGCTGGGCTTCATATATTTGTACCTCAGTGTCACTTTGATGGCATGCACTGCTCTCTCACTCAATAATAATAATAATCTTTTCTACTCTAGGCACAAGGTGAAATTTTGGGGGAAGGGAGCAGTCAATTAGATCGACCCCAGTACACAAATAGTACTTAATTTATCAACCTTGAAAGGATGAGAGGCAAAGTCAACCTTGGCAGAATTTGAACTCAGAACATAAACACAGATGAAATATCACTGAGTGTTTCATGTGGTATGCTAACGATTCTGCCAGCTCACCACCTTAGTATTAATAATAGTAGAAATAATAATAATAATAATAATAATAATAAGAAGAAGAAGAAGAGAAGAAGAAGAAGAAGAAGAAGAAGAATTTCAAATTTTGCCACAAGGGCAGCTATTTTGGGGGAGTGGATAAGTCAATTACATCAGCTCACTAGTACTTCATTTATTGACCTAGAAAGGATGAAAGGCAAAGTCGACCTTCGTGGAATTTGAACACAGAACATAGCAATGGGCGAAATACCACTAAGCATTTCGTCCAGCATGCTAATGATTCTGCCAGCTCACCACCTTAGTAGTAATAATAGTAATAATAATAATAATAATAATAATGATAATGATACTACTACTACTACTACTACTACTACTACTAATAATAATAATAATAACAATAATAATGATAATTATAATGGAGGTGACTCAACAAGGGTAACCTAAAAAAGAAGACTCAAAGCCTAATGATTGCTGCCCAGGATTAGGCATTAAATACTAACTCATGGAAAAGGGATATATGCCACACAAGTGCGAAGAGGGTTGAAAGCATGACTTACATTGTCAGTACTTGTGAAAGTCTTGCGCAGAAAGGGTACAAGCACAGACTGGTTACTATGCTGGAAGTATGGATATGAGGTAACAAGTGCTTGGTACCAACATACACCGGAACAGGTAATGGACAAAAAGAGTAAGGCAAAATCCTCTGGGACTTTGACTTCCAGGCAGACAAGGTGTTAGAGCACCAATGGCTGGATATGGTAACCTTTAGGTGGGACAAACAAGAGTACCTAATAATCGATGTAGCAGTGCCAGGAGATCAACATATTATCATGAAAGAAAGAGAAAAGATTGATAAATATGGAGACCTGAGAATTGAGATCACCAAGATGTAGCAGCTATGAGAGTCAACTATAAAGGTCGTCCCTGGTGTCATCAGAGCACTGGGTTCAGTAACACCCAACCTGAAGAAACATCTGGAAGCTTTAGAAATATCCTACAATCTAAGTGTATTGCAAAAAATCAGCATTACGTGGAACTGCATGCATGTTGCATAAAGTACTGTCAGTTTAAGGTCCTTGGTAGGCGCAATATCTTTAATCAACAGCATCACAATATTAGATGCTGTGCGGTATCTTAAATAATAATGATAATCCTTTCTACTATAGGCACAAGACCTGAAATTTGTGGGGAGGGGACTAGTTGATTACATCGCCCCCAGTGTTTCACTTGTGCTTAATTTATTGACCCTGAAAGGATAAAAGGCAAAGTCGATCCTTGTGGAATTCGAGCTCAGAATGTCCCAAAGCATTTCATCCAGCATGCTAATGATTCTCCCAGCACACCACCTTAAATAATAATAATAATAATAATAATAATAATAACAATAATAATAATAATAATAACAATAACCATCAGAGCATCACAACAAATCACAGCACATACCTAAGGCACACAGAGCTGCGCTCAGTAGTGAAGTGAAAGCACGCTATAAAAATAAAACTACTGAATAATAACAATAATAATAATAATAATAACAACAACACCACCAAGGATTAATATCTAATTTTAATTGATTTTACACAGGTTTAAGTGAAGCAGGGGCAGTATGGTGCACCAGAACAAAAGGATTAATGCATCCTTCAAGCTAATAATTTTGTAAAACATGAAACTTTTTCAAAATCAGTCCAAAAAGTTTGGTACACTTTGTACAATGCTCCACTATCGATTCTGTTGACTGTTCTTCAGTTTTGGAAAATGTATCATACAGTGTTTCTTTCAATTGAGTTATGAACAATTAGCAGCATTGATTTAACATTCATATCTAATATTAACAAAAAAGAAGAGGTGATAGGTTAATTAGGTGTTTGTTGTTTCAAACTTAGATTATTCGAGTGGCTAGTGATATCGACCAAAAATATGAAATCCAATAACTATTTTTGGTGTTCTAATTCTAGTACGAATTTTTGCCAGAGAACAGGCTGCGGTTTCAAAATAACAAAAATATTTTGACACAAATTGAATTTAAATGTTGAAGTGAATCTAACGATTTTTTTTTTGTGTGTGTATGCGTTCTTAAATGACTTATAAACATCCTCCACACTACAATTGTTTTTGTTTCAGCACATGACCTCAGATCAAGTCACATGCTAATCGAGTACATCTCTGTAATTCTATTATAGTTATATGAAAAGTTTTACTTCATTGTTCAGCTCATAAAATAACTGAGAATGGACTTGGTTACTTATCTGGTAAACCCCACAATTGTATGATAAATCCACTTTACAGTCCATTGAAATATCTTTGAATTCAATGTTACCTAATCCTTTATGCTTTATGAAGTTAATACTTGCATCACATTCTTCATTTTTAAAGACTGTACTCTTAGGTTACATTAATAAATAAGACAGTTACACTCTATAAAGGTAATTGAAGACACATCAGTCTTTTCTTGTTTAAAGCAGCAAGTCTCTCTTGTGATTCTACCTTTGATTATGCACTGCTTAGATTATGTAACTACACTGCTAGGGTCAATTGGCAACATTTTACTGTTTAGACCTCAAAAAGAAAAAGAAAAAATTCCCTCACTTTTAGTTATTAGTCCCATACATCAATTTAAAAATCAAGCAAAATCTAGTGTCATAAAGTTTGCTGTTATCTCATATATAAATATAACCAACTGCAATGCAATTACTAATGTCTATTTTTATAATCTAAAGCAATTGAATAAAGCACACATTCTGTTGCTGTTCATTTCAAAAATACATGGATACTGTTAGATACAATTCTTATACTATCAGAAAACATCTACTACAATAAATTGATATTCTAAAACAATCTGACATTTATTAAGTTAAAATTCATGCAGCAACACCTATACACTCTTTAATTAACTTGCCTTTGATGTGTGGTTTCACTTTCTTTGCAGTTACCTCAAACTTTTCATAACTTGCTTGCATAATGGTGCTATTTTCATTAACAGACATTTTGAAAATAGATTAATTTTTGCAATAAGATTCTATTAGAAATGTTTACTTGCTCATTCAGTTGTTTGTGTATTTGTTCATTTGTGTATTCTACACTTTCATGGCTTAGATGGAGACTAATTTGAAACAGAATTTTCTGTAGCCAGATACCCCTCCTGTCTATTTTGCTAGTAAGAGATTTATTTCCTTTTAATACCACAAAGCCTTTGAAAGTAAAACGGCTGGTTATTGTATTAAGAGGGAATGTAAACATCATGTCACAGTTTTTTTCTGGCAACAACAAATAAAGCCATGGAATATCAACCATTTCACACACACACACACACACACAAACATACATATATATATATATATATATATATATATATATATATATATATATAGTGGAGGCGCAATGGCCCAGTGGTTAGGGCAGCAGACTCACGGTCGTAGAATCGAGGTTTCGATTCCCAGACCGGGCGTTGTGAGTGTTTATTGAGCGAAAACACCTATAGCTCCGGCAGGGGATGGTGGCGATCCCTGCTGTAGTCTTTCACCGCAACTTTCTCTCACTCTTTCTTCTGTTGGCCTGCTCGCTTAGCCAGCAGGGTGGCATCATTTGAAGGTTAAAACAATGCGAAGCACATTGTGACCAGCGATGTGTAGCAACATCTGATAGCCTGGTCGGTCACGTGATCACGTGATATATATATATATGATGGGCTTCTGTCTATTCATTCCACTCAAGGATCACAAAATGTTGCAAAGTGAATTGTTGCAAGGGTGGATTCTGAACAACATAGCCCTGCCTATGTCCAAATACAGAGACCGTTTCAGTCTTTACTTATGTATGACCTAACTATACCTTTCGATTGTACTTTTCATAAACATCGACAAAAGACACACTTTAATCCACTTATGTCCGTGAAACGTTTTTTGGTCATTATTTTGGGGTCAATTTTTCAATTTTTTGTCAAACCAAAAAATACCATCAGCAACTCTGTTTCTTTTATTAGAATCAGTCATGGCAAAAAAGAATTAGTTTTATGCAGCTTACAATAAAGATTAAAAATTTTTTATGAAAATATGTAAATTTACAGCCAAATGTTAATTGGCTGTGATAGGATATGAATATTACATCATTAATTTGTATATATTCTTTCATGAATTATGTTACAAGACGTGCAATAGGCCAACAGAAATCTGTTATGCCTAATTAAGAGTTAAAGGCAAATTGTATCATATTAGTGTTTTAGTCTTGTGGCTTAAACTGTGTTTTTCTTATGAATCTTTAAAGAACTATGTTAGTGAACAAGTTTAAGTTTGATAGTCCTATACCACAGATATCATCATCATGAGTATGATGGTGGTTAATTTTTCAAGTAGAGAAAGACAAACGGATAGAGAGACAAGCAGACCTTTCATACTGGCATGGATTGATTGGTTTGGCAAGAGCTGGCAAATCAGAAGACTGCATTAAGCTGTAATGTCTTCTTTGACATGCATTCTATTGCTGGATGCCCTTTCTAACAGCAACCACTTTACAAATGCACTGGGTGCTGTTAGAGTGGCACCAGCAGCACCAGTGGGGTCACCAAATAACTTACAAGATGTGATCCCTCAACTGAAGGGGGAATATCATTGAAGGTGGATTTGTGATATGGGATGAGAGTTTAAAATATAGTAGAGGGACAGAAACAGGTGTCTTGTGGTAGAGGAGATACATGACAATCCCAGTTGGAAAAGTGGAGAGAGAGAAAGAGAGAGAGAAAAGGGGTAGAGAGAAAGAGAGATGCACAGATAGAGAAGATGGTGAAGATGTTTCAGAGCATATCT
The DNA here is from genome assembly GCF_006345805.1 of Octopus sinensis. NCBI lineage: Eukaryota > Metazoa > Mollusca > Cephalopoda > Octopoda > Octopodidae > Octopus > Octopus sinensis. The sequence goes on along the minus strand of NC_042999.1, from coordinate 50,449,356 downwards.
CCAAGTTAAAGGGAGGTGTATATAAGTTAAATAGTCTGGAGGATTGGATAAGGAGAATGGGTAAGAACGTTTGCGAGAGTGCAAAAGGAGAGTGGGAGATGGAGGAGAGAGGAATAAATATCTATCACTGAATACTAAATTGCATAAATATTGTTATTGCTTGCGAATTAAAGCAGTAGAACTAAGCACTCTTAATTTATCCACATTTTAGAAAAAAAAACCTTTCGAAAGACTTCCTGTTTTGTATCATCCATGTTTATTTTCTGCATTTTATAACAAAATGTCTTTGGATAGTTCCTTCCTTTGATTTTTGAGCATGACAGTGGTTGATATCTCAAAGAGTGAGTTAGAATTTGGTGATATTACCTATTACCAATTTATTTAATATAACTTATTTATCAGTGATTTAATTTGGAAATCAACATCATGGATTTATCTTGTAAACAGATGTAACTTATGGACAAACAACTTAACTGTATACAACCCACTTTGGTAGGTGAAGGGCTTTAACACCAGGTTATAGTCAAAAGAAATGGATAAAGTCTCATTCCCAATATACATGATTGCTTAGTCTGTTAGAAATAGCATTCCTGATGGACAGGACACTTCATAAAAAAAACAAGAAAGCATCTTCAATGCCAGATCTTTTGAGATTACTGCATGAAGCTTGGCATGAAATTCCGCGAGAGAATATTCGCCATCTGATCAGTAACATGCTTAATAGAGTCCGTGCATTGGAAAATGCAAAGGGCATGTCTACTAATATTAAATATTCACATTACATCAATTAATAAATAAGTTGAATGTATACTTTCAGATTTAAATACATTTTAATGATTATAAAGGTGTCTATTTACTTCTGTCATGCATGTGTGTGTGTGTGTGTGTGCATATGCATGTAGCTATCTATCTATCTATCATCTACCTATCTATCTATCTACATACCTATCTATCTATCTACCTATCTATTTCTCTCTCTCTCTCCCCGCCACCTCCTTCCTTACTTTACTACTACTGCTATTTAGAATAATACCTATCTATCTATCTATCTATTTATCTATCTATCTATCTATCTATCTATCTAAATTGAATATAGTTAAGTAAGTAGTGTATTTTCAAAAGATATATGTGTGTGTGTATATGTACATACATATATCTGTATGTATGTATACACATACACACACATGCACATATAAGTATATATATATGTGTGCATGTATGTATGTATATATATATACATATAACTTTTGGCTAAAATCAGTATTTGTATGTAATACATATATATATTATATATCTGTACCTATATCTATCTATATATATCTATGTATATATTTATGTATATATATTTATATATACGCTAAACGATGATGATGATGATGATATATACCCAGACCAAATATACATACATATATATATATATATATATATATATATATATATATATATATATATATATATATATATGTATATATATGTATATGTGTGTGTGTGTGTGTGTATATATATGTATATATACCTGGACCAAAAATTCAACATCTAAATCTAACGTTAGTCAAGTATATTAAAAAATGCATTCATTTTTCATTAACTAATGGTTTTAATGTTTTATTTCTGTGTAATTAGTTGTCCATTGCACTAGCACCATAATGCAAAATACAAGCAATTTCCAGTGAGTGAGTCTGGTTCAAACTACTTCATTTCGTTTAAACCACTAATAATACTCTTGAGATTCATAGGAAACATTAATATCACACGAGTCTGTAACTGCCACCACCTTCTCTGTAGAATCTATTGTATTACGCCTAACTGTAAAGATAAATAAAGTACAATAAAATTGAATAAAAACAAAAAGTTTTCATTTTCACTTTACTTCTAATGGTAATAGATAATTGATGTAGTTTTATATCTTGGAGCGAAAAATTATTTCTGTTTTTCAAACAAAAGGCTGTATTTAGAAGGATGAGAGACATACTTGATTGCTTCTGAAGTAATATGGCGTGTAACTTGATGATTCAAAGCTGAAATTTGCTGTGAGTTGAACTTAGAAAATGAAGTGTGATAGTCTAAATTGAATATAGTTTAGTAAGTAGTGTATTATCAAAAGATATATATGTGTGTGTATATGTACATACATACATACTTACATACATATATCTGTATGTATGTATACATACACATGTACATATAAGTATATATATATATGTGTGTGTGTGTGAGTTTGTGTGCATGTATGTATGTATATATAATCATACATATGACTTTTGGCTAAAATCAGTATTTGTGTGTAATACATATATGTATTATATATCTATACCTATATCTATATGTATATATACATATTTAAATATATATGTGTGTGTGTTTGTATACAGATACATGTATGTATATATGTGTGTGTTTGTGTGCATGTATGTATGTATATATATGTGTGTGTATATATTCACATATATGTATTATATATCTATACCATATATAAATATGTATGTATGTGTGTGTTTGTATACAGATACATGTATATATATATATATATATATATGTGTGTGTATATATATACACATATATGTATTATATATCTATACCTATATCTATGTATATATATATATACATATATAAATATATATGTGTGTGTGTTTTTATACTGATACATGTATGTATTTATAAGTGTGTGTGTGTACACACACATATATATATTGTTAATAGCTCTTTATAAATATAAGCCAAATTAATGCATTTCTGTACATCTTAAGTTTCATTTACTTTAGATGCAAATTGTTTGCTGCAGGGTCATGCAGGAGATTTGACTATAAAGAGAGAATTCTGAAAACCTGTATTCAGAATTAGTCAAAATAAAATGAATAAATACTTCACAATAATAGTTATGAGCTATCATTGATTGTTAGGACAAACTGTTCTGTATACCTGACACAAACTCTTCCCTAATTCTATCATTCTTATACATTGTACACAAGATTCTGTTATGAATAGAAAGAGCTGTAAGGCTTCCTGAATTGAGCAGTGGGAATCATTATTTCAGAGTTCTTATAATGAAGAATACATTGGAGCTTACATTGTGGGCCATATCTATTATATAAAATCTGTTCTGTCTGTCTGTCTGTGTGTCTTCTTGGATCTCGGGCATCCTCCATCCGATTGCACTCAAATTTGGTATGTAGATACCGACGGTATCAGGGCGTGTATAAGTCTTGAAAAAATTGCAAAAATCGATTCCAGGTGAGAATGCAATCGATAAGGCCGTGGGAACGTGCATTTGTACGTGCAAGTACATCACCTGTTGCGATGCACTCCCAGTCAACAGCCTTATCATTACTGGTACTTTAAACTCTTAGTTGCCTATTTGTGTGAATAAAATCGTTTTTCTTTGGAATAGAAAAAAGTCTATCTTTATTTCTTCTTTTACTGGTGTCTCAAATTTAGGTTAAATCAGTGTTTCTCAAAGGGAAGGCCTATGGAACTCTTGGACAAGTTGTTTTGAGAAAATTTGGTTTAAATGTTTGACAACTCAGCACCATCCATTAGACTGGATGGGGGGGGGGGCGTTTTGATCGTACATTACTAAAATGGTGGATTGAATGCCTGGTGATATTTTTCTGGCTTTCTGTACTCTGAATTCAAATCCTTTTGTGATCTGTTTTACCAGTCATTCTTATCTCTTTAAATATACCAATCCAGCATGGTGGATTGGTAAGACTGTAAGAACATCAAATCAGATACCTTGTGGTATATGTTTCAGTCCTATGCAGTCTGAGTCCAAATTCCACTGTGGTCTACTTGTGTGGCAGACTTAATCTGTCACCCAAATTAACATTGCCTTCTGGCATCTTTGGTGTCTTTAACAGAGTTTTCTCTCCTGTAAGCATTTTGGCCCAAGTCTCAGATTTGAGAATATCATCCACCCTTCTCATTTCCAGTCTGAGAAACTCTGTAAAAGTGTATGGATGTGGCCTTCTCTCCTGACTATAAGATTAAAAGGAATGTCAAGATAAGTTGATGAATATTTTTTATCATTTAACTTTTACTTGTTTCAGTTACTGGACTGTGGTCAAGCTGGAGCACTGTCTTGAAGGGTTTAGTTGAACAAAATGATCCCAGTATTTATTTTTTAAACCTGGTAATTATTCAGTGGGCCACTTTGGCCAAACTGCTAATTTACAGTGACATAAACAAACCAACACCAGTTGTCAAGTGAGTAGGGAGGAAACAATCACAAAACACATACACATCCCCCCATATATATATATTCTCTCCTTGTTTTTTTCTGTGTCCCTTTCTGTAGAAGAGTGTAGTCTCAAAATGTAAAAGACTTTTTCTATTCCTGAGCATTATACTAATACATCTGTTTGTTTTGTACACCACCTGTCTTCGTCTTTTGTTTTTATCATAAACTCTCCCTATACATATATACACACACACACACACACACACATAAATACATACATACTTACGTACACATACACACACACCACATACAATGGACTTCCATACAGTTTCTGTCTACTGAATTTACTCATAAGGCATTAGTTGTCTAGAACTATAGAATAAGATACTTGCCTGAAGTGTTGCACAGTGGGACTAAATTCCAAAACTTTATGGTTGTAAGACAGGCTTCTTAACTGCGCAGCTATGACTGTACCTATAAATCAAATAGATTTTTCTAAAAAAAAATTTAAATTGTAGGAGTGGCTGTGTGGTAAGTAGCTTGCTTACGAACCACATGTTTCCGGGTTCAGTCCCACTGCGTGGCACCTTGGGCAAGTGTCTTCTACTATTGCCTCGGGCCGACCAAAGCCTTGTGAGTGGATGTGGTAGATGGAAACTAAAAGAAGCCTGTCATATATATATATATGTGTGTGTGTGTGTCTGTTTGTTCCTCCACATCATTTGACAACTGATGCTGGTGTGTTTAAGTCCCCGTAACCTAGCAGTTTGGCAAAAAAGCCCGATAGAATAAGCACTAGGTTTACAAAGAATAAGTCCTGGGGTCGATTTGTTCGACTAAAGGCGGTGCTCCAGCATGGCCACAGTCAAATGACTGAAACAAGTAAAAGAGTAAAGAGTATTAAAGAAAGAGGATAATACTAAAACCATTGTAAAATTCCTTTGTAAGAAACTGTCTTTAACTTCTAGTTATTTTAATTTGAGAACAGTTAGTGGTAAAGAGTTGGTGTAGGTATTTTAGAAGTATTAAGGATTATACATACCGACCCTCCATAACTTTCTAGGAAGAGATATAGCTATTAAATTCTCTATTTAGAAAGTTATTTCTTTCTTTCTCCCTAAATTTCCATTAATTTACTTGCTAACTCTAAGTGCGTATATGTATGTGAGTGTGAGTTTGTAGATATATATGTGTGTGTGTGTGTGTGTGTGTGTATTTAACCTACCAAACTACTGATGCAGTGTAAAATAAAAATCAGAGTTTACACTGTGCTATCAAAGAATCTCAGCATTGATAATATTGATCACATCCACTGAAGTCAAACTTTATTGTAAGCTGCCAAAGCACCTCAGAGACAATTGTATTGATCATTTCCATGCACAAAAAAAAAATTGAAAGCAAAAAAATACTGGACAAGTATTTGAGTAGAATTCTTAATCAGGCTATAATTCCTAAACTACAAAGAACCATAATCTCTAATTCATTAATTTTCACAGAAAAAAGTTATATAAAAGACTAAAGAGTTGGGTCTTACCTTACTGGTTTTAACACCATTTGTCTGCACCAGGAGATAAAATGAAATGATAAAATGTATTGGATAAAAAGAAAAATACAAACTGCTAAGTCATTCTCAACGTCGTAAATACACATGTAAACATTTGAAATTAGATTTTGCTTGACTAGTTTGGGTTTTCTGCACTATTAGCTCCTACTTCTGTTTCTCTGTTTTCTATGGCTACAGTTCTCATTAAGTTCAGTACAGGAGAGCATCAGAAAGATGTAATCAAAAGAGAAGCAAAAACAGCATTAAAGGCAGAACAAGGATTGTGTAGAAATGGAAATTACATCAGACTACAAGACCAACTTTCCATTATAGACAAAGAACTATATTAGTGTCCAAGGAAAATCAGAGACATTACATCTAATGCCATCTAAGAAACGTTAACATAGAGACTACTGTAGATTCCAGCATAAACTGGCTGTCATTATGGAAATGTGTTTGAATATTCTTTTGTTTTTTATTCTTCTGAAGGTTTCAGTTACTGGATCATGGATATGCTGGTTGGTAGCTAATTATATACTCATGTAAATTATTTTATCATGCATGAAAGATTGAAAAGCAAGGCAGGTCTAGGCAAGATTTGAACTTACATGGTTAAGGGTCATAACTAAATACTGCAAGTCCTTTTCTGTCTGATGCTCTACTTACTGGTTAATTGTTTTAGGCACCTATGTAGTTGGGAGCAGGTAGTAGACATAAAAATGCTCCTAGCCCTTCCACTCTTCACCCAGCAAAGCATCCAGAATATAACAGCTGGAAGGAGAGAGCTGCAATGAGTGTATCTGGCTCTTACATATTTCAGCCTCATATACAGAAACAACATTAAATGAAGTGTCTTGCATAACTCTGATTTTCTATCACTTGGACACATTGCATCACCCAGTCCATGAATCAAACCTATGGTCTTATGATTGTGAATCAACACTTTATCATTAACCATGCACCGTCACTATTCTCTGTGTGTGTGTATGTATATATATATGTATATATATATATATATATATATATACGCATTTTTTTCTCTTTGTTTTTTTCTGTGTATCTTTCTGTCGAAGAGCGTAGGCTCGAAACGTAAAAGACTTGTTCTATTTCTATTCCTGAGCGCTATACTAATATGTTTGTTTGTTTGTACTGCACCTGCCTTCGTCTTTTGTTTATTTTTGTAAACCTTCCCGTTATATATATATATATATATATATATATATATATATATAGGAGCACTCCGTCGGTTACGATGACGAGGGTCCCAGCTGATACGATCAACGGAACAGCTTGCTCGTGAAATTAACGTGTAAGTGGCTGAGCACTCTACAGACATGTGTACCCATAATGTAGTTCTCGGGGAGATTCAGTGTGATACAGTGTGTGACAAGGCTGGCCCTTTGAAATACAGTTACTACTCATTTTTGCCAGCTGATTGGACTGGAGCAATGGGAAATAGAGTGTCTTGCTCAAGGACACAATGCATCACCGGGAATTGAACTCACTACCCTATGATAATGAGCCGAATGCCCTAAACACTAAGCTACACACCTTCATATATATATATATATATATATATATATAAATACACACATGTGTATGTGTATACATACATACATTCCCCTTACTCCAACAACTGTGGTGATTGACATATGAGGGGTTACCCCAAAGAAAGGGGAATTTTGCAGTATTATTTTATTCACTTAGCTTTACATGATTTCTTATAACTTACACTGGCTTTATAAAAAGTGCAGACGTGAGTGTATGCTAAGAAGTTTGCTTCCCAGCCACATGGGTTTGGGTTCAGTCCCATGGCAGGTTGACCAAAGTGTTGCAAGTGGATTTGTTGGATGGAAACGGAAAGAAGCCTGTTGTACACGTATATATATATATATATATATATATGAATATATTTGTGCATGTTTGTGTCTTTGTGTTTTTGTTTGTCCCCTCACCACCGTTTGACAACCGGTGTTGGTTTGTTTACAAATCCACAACCTAGTGGTTCAGCAAAGAAGTCCTATGGAATAAGTACAAGCATGGTAGTATTTTCCTTAGTCTGTCAAACACTGAACAACCTGCACATGCTGTTTCAGAGATTTGTAACAACTGACATTATTTGTATGAAAAGCAGTACTTTGTTTACAGTCAGTGTGCACGTGTTAAGACAGGAGATATACAGTCAATCACCTCCACATTTGTTCCTTCTCGAACCATGCCTGGCTCATTAGCACCGGTTTCCTGGTTTCCTTGGTGTATTGGTTCCCCACCTGGATGGGATGCCGGTCTGTTGCAGGTGAGCTGCAAGATGCAAGAGGAAAGAGTGAGAGAAAGTTGTGGCAAAAGAGTCAGCAGAAGTTCGCCATTACCTTCTGCTGGAGCCGCATGGAGCTTAGGTGTTTCACTTATAAACACACACATCACCCAGTCTTAGATTTGAACCCACGATCCCTCAACCGCAAATCCGCTGTTCTAGGCCATGTGCCTCCACACACATGCATATATAATGAGCTTCTTTTAGTTTCTTACTACCAGCTATATCCACAAGGTATTCATTAACTTGAGCTCAGAACAAATGTTAGCTAAATCCTCTACTAGCTAGAGGACTAAGCTAACAATGCCCATGCAGTAGAAGTGAACCATAAACCATATAGTTCAGAAGTGATCTTTTTAACCACACAGCAATGTCTACATCTATATCTGTTTAAATGAAAAGATGTCACATGGACTTACATCATGTCACTTAAATGCTTTTACTGTATGTTTTCACATGAACATATTTCGAGTTTATTTGTGTCCAATATCCTTCTGCATCCCAAGTTTACTTTGGCTCTACAAAATTCCACTTAATCTTGTCTCACTTGAAGTTACATTATTTCAAGAATTTGTGTTTGATGATGAATTAGTCCTTATCATGAACAAAGTCAACATATGAAGTATCACCACCTCCATCCTGGCAACTTTGCCTTTATTCTTACTACTCGGATCTGATTCTTTATTTTACTACTGAATTAACTCATCAATTTTGTGTGTATCTCTGCCATCATGATGCCTGTGTACATAATGATAAAAAAAAAGAAATTGAAAAGAAATGAAAAGAAACCAATTTCAAGATAAACTTCTTAACTTTCCTATTCAGAAAAATTTTCATTAAAAGATTATCTTATTTTATGGCTAAATTAATGAGAATGTCTTTTGAATATATCCTTTTTTATTCCATAGCTTCCTTGTATGTGTTTAGATAATAGCTACAGTTGTTATTTTCTGATTCTGTCTGCCATTAAAAGAAGCCAAAAAGCAAATTTTTAAAAGTGAATTAAACTTCAATATTAGATTGTTCTTCTAATATTAAAGTGTCTTATGCAGAACATTTAAAATGCTGTGAAGTTTTACTTGCATTACTGATGAAACCATTCTAAAACTTAAATTATTGATTTATTGTAAGTACATGAATCCTAATAACTTCAAAATAAAATAGACTGCCGATGGGTCTTAATAGATACCATTTGTTAATATTTTCTATAAAAGTAACTTAGATAACTTTTGTTAATATTTTCTATAAAAGTAACTAAATAGATAATGTTTGTTAATGTTTTCTATAAAAGTAACTTTTAAGTGTGGCAGTATAAAATCTTACTGGACTCATTTTACAGCTTTGATTCAATTTCTGGTAGCATGTACAATGCGATTTTTATGGGTTTTTTTAATCTTTTTAGTCAAAAGAAAAAAGAAAAAACAGTGCTAATAACCCTCTGAGATTATTGGTTGGAATGGGGAAAGCTATTCCCAAATAAAATACCTAGTCTGAATGCTTGCAATAGAGAATTTTCTGTTAAAAGCACCCAGGCTGTAGGCACTGATGTTAAATTGGGTGACAGATTAGGTCTACCACCCAGAACTCAGATCACAAAGTGCTAGAACAATTACCAGAAGACATTCTTGCAGTTCTATCAATTCATTGACCTTTATTGATATTCTTTTATTGATTATGAAAGAATAAACAGTGAAGTTGACCATGGTGAGATTTGATCTCAGAACATAGAAAGTTTGAAAGAAATATACAATGAGTATTTTATCCAACACTCTAATGACTCTGCCAATTCATTTCCTATTGTGCTTTTTAAAAAAAGATAATAATAATGATAATCCTTTCTATTAAAGGCACAAGGCCTGAAATTTGTGGGAAGGGTATAGTCAATTACATTGACCCCAGTACTTAACTGGTACTTATTTCATTAACCCTAAAGGATAAAAGGCAAAGGGAGCCTAAACAAAATTTGAACTCAGAGTGTAAAGATCGATGAAAGGCTGCTCAGCATTTTACCTGGCGTACTAATGATTCTACCAGCTAGTGGCCTCGACGACGACGACGACGACGATTTCTACTGGAGACACAAGGCCTCTAATTTGGTGGGGGGGGGGGACTGGTCAATTATGTTGACCCCCACCCAGTGCTTCACTGAGTAGTTAATTTATCGACCCCAAGAGGATGAAAGGCAAAGTCGACCATGGCAGTATTTAAACCCAGAATGTAAAGATGGATGGAAGGCTGCTAAGCATTTTACTTGGCGTACTAATGATTCTGCCAGCTGTCTACCAGAATAATAATAATAAGAAGAAGAAGAACAACAACAACAGCAATAAATAAATAAATAAGCATCATATTTTGACATTTCTCCTTTACTAAAAGCATCAGTTTTGACTTCATGTCTTTCTGTAAGTCCGTTTTTTGGTGAGTAACACTTAAGCGGTTGAAGCTGTTGAATTTGTTTCATTTTATAAGATTTCTTTTCTAAATCATTCAATACAAATTGGAGTCAATCTGTTTATTTTTTTGTATTTGAAAGTTCATTCTGCTGTATTCCTCATCTCAGAATGCTTAATGTGAGCAATAGCTTGGATGTTTTCTAAATTATCCAGCAGTGTCTCTGCTTTGTTGCTGTAATAGTGTCTCTGTTTAGTTGTTCTGTTTATTATTTTTAACGTGAAATTTCATTCTTTTGTCTTCTTTGTCTCATAATGCTTAACTAATGTTTTACTGTCCATAAGTTCTGCTGATTTGTTGTGCATTGCAACATTTATAAGAGATGTCTTCCTCATTATTGTAGTCTGAGCTTAACGGACTCTCTCTTTACTCTCTTTTACTCTTTTACTTGTTTCAGTCATTTGAGTGTGGCCATGCTGGGGCACCGCCTTTAGTCGAGGAAATCGACCCCCCAGGACTTATTCTTTGTAAGCCTAGTACTTATTCTATCGGTTCTCTTTTGCCGAACTGCTAACTTACGGAGATGTAAACACACCAATTTCAGTTGTCAAGCGGTGTTGGGGGACAAATACACCCACATATATATATACATATATACGACATGCTTCTTTCAGTTTCCGTCTACCAAATCCACTCACAAGGCTTTGGTTGGCCCGAGGCTATAGTAGAAGACACTTGCCCAAGGTGCCACGCAGTGGGACTGAACCCGGAACCATGTGGTTGGTAAGCAAGCTACTTACCACACAGCCACTCCTGCGTCTATTTACTTTTTCAAAATGGTGACCAGAATAAATCCAGCAAATAACTAACAAATCCAGTAATTTGCTATCTCATGCTTAACTTTAGATATCTCCTCACAATATGGACATTACGGATGGTTAAAAAAATCTGGCACTCCATTGGTTATTATGACAAGGGTTCCTGTTGATCCAATCAATGGAACAGCCTGTTCATGAAATAAATGTGCAAGTGGCTGAGTGCTCTACAGACATGTGTACCCTTAACGTTTATCTGAGGGAGGTTCAACGTGAGACAGAATATGACAAGGCTGGCCCTTTTAATTTCAGGTACAGCTTATTTCTACCTGCTGAGTGGACTGGAGTAATGTGAAATAAAGTGTCTTGCTCAAGGATACAATGTATCACCTGGAATTGAACTCATGGCCTTACAATCAACAGGTGAATACCATAACCAGTAAGCCATGTGCCTTCACTACACATGGTTAACCCTTTAGCAATCAGATTATTCTGTCAAATGTGACACCTGTTTATTCACATTGTTTTAAATTAATCTCTTTTACTCTTTTACTTGTCTCAGTCATTTGACTATGGCCACGCTGGAGCACCACCTTTAGTCGAGCAAATTGATCCCTGGACTTCTTTTGTCGAACTGCTAAGTTACTGGGACGTAAACACACCAGCATCAGTTGTCAAGCGATGTTGTGGGGACAAACACACACACACACACACACACACACACACACATATATATAGAGATAAAACCACTATTAGATGTACGATAGGCTTCTTTCAGTTTCTGTCTACCAAACTCAAGGCTATAGTAGAAGACACTTGCCCAAGGTGCCACACAGTGGGATTGAACCCAGAACCATGTGGTTGGTAAGCAAGCTACTTACCACACAGCCACTCCTGCACCTATACTCATGTATTATCTCATAGCCTTGAGATTTCAATGATGTAATTGTTAATGTTTTGAATGACATTGTCGTGTAGGTGTGAAAGGCTAGTTTAAACATGGAACATGTGGCCAGTTTAAACATGGAAGAGATTGAATATTTTGGGCTGGATATGACCGGCTTAAATGCTAATGGCTTATGCTGAACAAAAAGCAGTAATAATTTGAAATTCTAGATTGAAATTTAAGAACACTAAATATTATCGTTCTTCAGGAACTTTTGCAGTTGAATGTGAATGATAATGCTTCAGATATTCATTTGTAGCTTTTGCACAAAATGTGTCAAATATGTAAATGCACAGCTTTAAAAAACTAAACCTGCTGTTCCTTGAAAGTTTTTAGAAAATATATGCAACCTGTTTGTAAGGTCATGTACCCATCTGTAAATATGTATATGTTTTGGTAGATTTCAAAACATGTATATGTACAACGTTTGTGAAATTAGAGCATTTATTGTAGAAAATAACATAATGTATATTAAGTGAATCTTCAGCTACAACATACTGTACATATAAAAATGTAATCAAACCTGTAAAATATTTAGGGAGTGATAAACATAATTTTCTTATTTTTCTAGTTTTTAAAAATTTTTTAGTATTTTTATTGAAACCCTCATACTCTCATTAGCAACTTTTCTCATGTACATATTTCAATAATGCCTCCATTATTGATGGCTCAGATATGCTAATCAATAAGATAAAATATTTTTAGCACGTGTTTGTACATATTGTACATAAATATTTATTGATGATACATGCAATTAGTTTTACATGACACCAGAATCAAGTTAATAAATTGTTATATTTAAGTTCTTTTATAAATATTTAGCTTAAAGTATTATGCAGTTTCATTCTCTTACTGTCCTTTCACTCTTGCCATGCAAGGTTAGAGAGGCTTTAAGGGAGGTGGGATGTGATGGGTAAGAGCAATGTGCAAAGTTAATCATGTGAGGGAATAATTTACAAAAAGGGTGGAGTTAGTGGAGGGGGTAAATTGCTAGGTCAGTCTAGGTGTACCTTAAATTTAATCCATAATTAAGGATAAACATAGTTAGGGGGTTACATGGATTTAATAAAATGGGCAAATGTTGAGTAGAATCTGTGTTTACAAGAGAGTATTATATCTGAGAAGCATATATATATATATATTATATATATATATACGTGTGTGTATGCCTATATATATATATCTATATATAGGCACAGGCATGGCTGTGTGATAAGAAGTTTGCTTCCTAACCACATGGTTCTAAGTTCAGTCCCACTGTGTAGTACCTTTGGCAAATGTCTTCTATTATAGCCTCAAGGAAACTAAAGCCTTGTGAGTGGACTTGGTATACAGAAACTGAAAGGAGCCCATCATATCCATGTGTGTGTGAGTGTGTGTGTGTGTGTGTGTGTGTATGTCCCCCACCAATGATGACAACTGGTGCTGGTCTGTTTATGTCTCTGTAACTTAGTAGTTTGGCAAAAGAGATCAATAAAATAAGTTCCAGTTTTTAAAAAAATTAAGTACTGGAGGTTGATTGATTTGACAGAAAAACGTTCTTCAGGGTATTGCCCCAGCATGGCTGCAGTCTAATGACTGAAGTAAGTAAAAAGGTAAAGAGAAAAGAAAAAGATATACACCTCAGTAGTAAAATAGTGAAGGAAGTTACTTTCTTGAGTCATGCTGACTCTTAAGGGCTGGTTTTGTGGTTTTCTTGAGGTGTAAAATCCTCACCTAGATGGGATGCTGCTCTATCACAGGAGTACTCATTTTTGTCAGCTGAGTAGACTGGAGAAACATGAAATGAAGTGTTTTCCTCAAGAACACAATGTATCACCCAGTCCAGGAATTGAAACTGCAATCTTACAACTATGAGTTCAACATCCTAACCACTAAGCCACATGACTCCACTATTTCAGTTGTAGCAAAACACTGGTCTACCCTCTTTTTTTTTTTGCAAAGCCACCTATTGGCCTTCTCTACAATCTCAGCGATAGAATTTATGACCTTGCTCTCTGCTGCGCCAATAACTCCAAACCTGGTCAGAGCTTTACAGACAAAACACCCCATAAAACGCTAACTGCTTACTTCCATTGCTTTGAAACTTGCTTGTCTTGGTTTCAGAAAGAAATCAACATAAGATTGGAATCTGAGATGCAATTGTAACATTTGAAGCAAGGGAACTAAAACTGATGTCTCCCCACCCTTTTTAAAAATTTATATGCTAAAAAATCAATATAACTTTCAGATAAGCATAATAACTTGCTTTATTTTCATAGAAAAGATAAATATCTAATATAAAAAAAAAACAAACAAACAAACACTTAACTTCCAATAAATCTGAAAAATAATAGAATATTCTCATTATTTATGCTTTGCATCCATTTATCATAAATTCTTTGGTTGGAGTAGTTCTTCAAAATTGCTATTTTTTATTCAATATGTTCTCTCATTAGATATTGTAAATCAAATTATTCCTCATTATCATAAACTACTTCAGTTCCCTGTATTCCTTCATATTACCACCCCTAAATTCTCCCCTCCTTATGAGCCCTTAAATGAGACTGTATGTGGTTATTCAGTTTATCAGAAATAGCAGCCAAATCTCTCTAAAATCACACATTACTCTATTAGATAAGCAAAGGATCAATGGACACATTAGTTGATGTTTTCCAGGATAAGCCTAAAAGACAAGATAGTGCTGACTGGAATGCCTATGAATACAGGTCTGGCTGGACCTGGGGTCAAAAAATTACTACAACAAATACATACTGTAAATTTTAAGAGTATGAAATATGGGAAGGAATGCATCTATATGTTTTCTCAACTTCCTAGAAATAACAATCAAAATTCTTTCTTATCACATCCAACCATTAAAAAAATAAAAAGGAAGGCTGGATTGGCTTTTGTAGTCATAGACAAGTAAGATGGGATGATCATAGCTGAAACAGCTTTGGTCATATGTCTGCTTCAATTAGGGATCATCAAATTTGTAGTATTTTATTACCTTCAGTCAGTGTCTTCCCAGAACCATGTGGTTAGTAAGCAAGCTACTTACCTGTATAATGAGTATCTAACTACAGCCAGCACATGAAATTGAGAGTGACTATCAGGTCCCCATGCTTTTATTAAATATTTTATGTGTCCCTGTAGTTATGAGCAAAGGCACCCTTTTAGTCCTTTCACTCTTGACTCAATGGAGCGTCTAGGATGAGATACAATGCAGATTTAGCTGACCTCTTATCAGAAGGTTCTTGGGTGGTTTTACAGTAAGATCTCTGGCTCTATGAATTTACATATTCTACATCGGCGACCTGCTGTGCTAGAGGAGACCTATTGAGTCAAGTATATCAACATCAAAAAATGAAATGGAAATTGTAGTTGTGATACCTGTACCGGTGGCATGTAAAAAGCACCATCTGAATGTGCCCGATACCAGCACCACCTTGACTGGCTTCTGTGCCGGTGGCATGTAAAAAGCACCAACCGATCATGGCTGTTGCCAGCTCCCCTGGCATCTGTGATGGTGGCACGTAAAAAGCACCCACTACACTCACGGAGTGGTTGGCATTAGGAAGGACATCCAGCTGTAGAAACTCTGCCAGATCAGACTGGAGCCTGGTACAGCTTCCTGGCTTCCCAGACCCCGGTCAAACTGTCCAACCCATGCTAGCATGGAAAACAAATGCTAAACGATGATGATGATGACGATGACATCATAGCAGGTTCAAAAAGAGAAAGGAAAATCAACCTGTGTTTGACTGGTCCTGTATTTATCAACTCTGGAAGGGTGAAAGGTAAAATTGATCTCCTTAGGATTTCAAATTAGAGTGCAGAAAACCAGAACAAATGCCACAAGGTATTCTAACAGATACAGTAATGATTCTATCAATTTGTTGCCTATAGAAAAATGTTGTGTTACCACTTGGGATGCAGGCTGGTGGATGGAAATCAATCATCTGTCATGAGAATTAATAAAGGATTACTTCTCTTTTCTCTCTCTCTCTCTCTCTCTCGTATGAACCTTCATTTATCCTTCAATACCATTTACCATTTCTCTTCATTGATTGGTTCTGCTCAAAACATTAGACTTCTTATATTTTTGCTCTTCATATAAATTTTATTTCACTGTCAGAATTTGCATTTAAAGTTTAATTTGCATTTGTATTTCTCAATTTGGATTGATTGATTGATTGATTGATTCCAGTTTCAGCTCATGAGCTGTGGCCATGCTGGGGCACCGCCATTTGGTGTTGCTATTTGGTTTCACTTCATGGAGGCTTTCTAGCAACTGCTATTTGGTGCATGAGAGAGTTCGATGCAGCTGCCCTCATCTGCCCCTCCTGCCGTGAAGTTGGTTCATCTGGGACACCTGACAGGAAGAGATCCAGCTCCATTTTAAAGACATCTGTATCCACCCCATGCAGGTCTCTCAGGTTCATCGGGAGGATATTGAAGAGCTGTGGGCCTCGGAAGCCCAGGCTATCACAGAATCTTGTCCTACATCTTGATGGCAAGTTTGGAGTCCTAGGCACCACGCAGTGGCGCCCAGTTCTGGCGTTTGCGTAACTCTCGATGCCAAAGTTCAGGACACTTCCCTCCAGGATCTTCCAGATGTATATTATGGCATATCTTTCCCGCCTACGCTCCAGGGAATATAATTTTAATCTCTTGAGTCTTTCCAGTAGCTTACATTCTGCATAGAGGCTATCTTCTTCGTGTAGCTTCGTTGGATCGCCTCAAGTTCTGTGATCAACTTGACACTGGATGGTGACCATAGCTGAGAGCAATAGTCAAAGTGACTTAGGACAAGTGTCTTCCAGAGGACCATCATGGTTTCTTGTTCTCTTGTTCTAAAGGTTCTAAGAATCCATCCAGCCAGCCGTCTGCATTTCACTGTCAGTTTAGCAACATGTACATGAAAGGTCGCGTCATCACTCATGTGAATACCCAGGTCACGCACTGATTGTGCCTCTGGGATTGCAATTATAATTAAATATCTTTTCTGCCTATATGTCATATGATTTTCTTTAATTGACTTTATTATAAATTATATTGAATTCAATATGGCCTTCAAATATATATAAAAGGTTTCTTTGCCTCTGATGATGATGATGATCTCCAGATCTTATATTTTCTGGTTACATTGATCCTTCCTGTGTCATATAGAGCAAGAGGGCTGGTTTCTCAGTTTACGTGGCACATATATTCCCCACCTGGATGGAATGCTGGTCCATTGCAGCATTACTCATTTTTGCCAGCTGAGTGAGTGGACTGGAGCAATGTGAAATGAAGTGCTTTGCTCAAGAGCACAAGTCACCTAGTCTAGGAATCGAAACCACAATCTTATGATCACGAGTCCGACACCCTAACCACTAAACCATGCACCTCCACCTGGTTACATTGTTGTATCAATATAGTCATCATTCTTATATACAATTATGAATTTTCTAATTAAGCGCTGACCTAATTGCCTTCATCTTACTTTTATTCTTTCACTGACTTCATTCGTTGCACAGTGATCAAATTAGAGCATTGATCACCTTCAAGATATTTAGTTGATCAAATCAACACCGGTAATTATTCCTCTCTGGTACTAGTTGTATTGATCTTTGTTTATCAGGTGGCTAAGTTTTACTTTTTGCCATACAGGAATGGAACTTTGTGCACTGTTTTACATCAGTATACACAAACACAGGCGCACAATATCTGACCTTGGATGCAACCCAATCTTCCAAACCAAACCATTAAAAAGGTGGGGTTAGGGAAACTGGAACAGCATCAGTAGTCTTTAATATTGTATAAAAAAATTCTGGTTTAACTCTTTAGCATTCAGATTTCTTTGTCAAATGTGGCTGTGTGGTAAGTAGCTTGCTTACGAACCACATGGTTCCGGGCTCAGTCCCGCTACGTGGCACCTTGGGCAAGTGTCTTCTACTATAGCCTCGGGCCGACCAAAGCCTTGTGAGTGGATTTGGTGGACGGAAACTGAAAGAAGCCCGTCGTATATATGTATATATATATATATGTATGTGTGTGTATATGTTTGTGTGTCTATGTTTGTCCCCACCAACATCGCTTGACAACCGATGCTGGTATGTTTACGTCCCTGAAACTTAGCGGTTCAGCAAAAGAGACTGATAGAATAAGTACTAGGCTTACAAAGAATAAGTCCTGGGGTTGATTTGCTCGACTAAAGGCAGTGCTCCAGCATGGCCACAGTCACGTGACTGAAACAAGTAAAAGAGTATTACTTATGCACATTGTTTTGAATTAATTTTGCATTATCTTATAGCTCTAAGATTTCAATAATGCGCTTGTTTATTTTTGGAATAACATTGTAGGGTATGTGTGAGAGGCTGGATCTGGTCAGTTTAAACATAAAATATGTAGAATATTTGGGCCTGATATGGTCAGTTTAAATGCTAAAGGGTTAAAGTTTTATGTTAACACTGAGAGAAATGTTCATGTTTAAGACTATAGGAAGTAGTTTTTGTTTCTTTTACGGCTTAGTTTGTGTGTATGGCTGACACTTTTTTGGTCTTCCAGGAGTGGTAGGAAGGAGTAAGCTATGCTCTAACTGTGGTCCTGGCCTGAGTACTTTCAACAGAGTGAACTCAGTAACCAGAGAATGGGGTTAAGCAGAATGACAAATTAAAAAGGCGGCAAGCTGGCAGAAGCGTTAGCACACCGGGCAAAATAATTTTGTCTGCCGTTACGTTCTGAGTTCAAATTCCGCTATGGTCGACTTTGCCTTTCATCCTTTTGGGGTCAATAAATTAAGTACCAATTACGCACTTGGGTCGATGTAATCATCTTAATACCTATGTCTGTCCTTGTTTGTCCCCTCTATGTTTAGCCCTTTGTGGGTAATAAAGAAATAGGTATTTCATCTGCTGTTATGTTCTGAGTTCAAATTCTGCTAAGGTCGACTTTGCCTTTCATCCTTTCGGGGTCAATAAATTAAGTACCAGTTACACACTGGGGTCGATGTAATCAACTTAATCCCTTTGTCTGTCCTTGTTTGTCCCCTATATGTTTAGCCCCTTGTGTGCAATAAAGAAATAAGAATGACAAATTAAATCAACCACTCAAGTGGGCTGCAGCAGGATTTCAACTCAGAAAACATCAGAACAACTAAATAGGAACTGGCATGGACATATAGGCACATGCGTGGCTATATAGTAAGAAGGTTGCTTCCCAACTACATGGTTACTGTTTCAATCTTACAGTGTGGCACCTTGGGTAAGTGTCTTTTATTATTGTCCTGAACTGGCCAAGGCTCTATGGGTGGATTTGGTAAATGGAAACTGAAAGAAGCCCATCACATATATGTGTGTGTGTGTCTCAATGTGTACGTTTTTGTGCTTGTGTTTGTTCCCCACCACTGCTTGACAATCAGTGCTGGTTTGTTTACATCCCTGTAGCTTAGCAGTTTGGCTAAAGAGGCTGCTAGAATGAGTACTAGTTTTAACATAGTAAGTTCTGAGGTCAGTTCATTTGACTAAAGCCCTTCAAGACAGTGCCCCAGTATGGTCACAGCCCAATGGCTCTAATACTTCTATTAGTCAGCTGCCTTTACTAGCTCTTTGCTTATCAAACTTAGAAAGATGAAATGTAAATTTGACTATGGTGATATTTGAACCTAGAACGTTCGGAGCCAAAGTAAATATAGCAAAGCATTTTATCTGAGGATCAAACAACTCTGCCAATTCACCAACAGTTCTTAACATAATTGTTATTGTTTGTGTTGATTAATCTATATGCACAACTTCTATTGTGGAATAATTGTTGTTGACATTGTTGCTTAACACAATGAATTAATCTGCAGTAAAAATAGCTTTTCTTTGAGGATTATTCCAAATTAGAAGCACTAAAATTTATAAGAAAACAAATAAATTGAGGAACTAGATTTTAAAAGGAAATCATAAAAAAATAAAATACACCATTTGGAAAATATAAATTTAAGTTATCTACTTTACAAATGAGACTCAGTTTGCATTGAATTCTAAGAAATCTAGGGAAAGTTTTGTATTGATTTAGTATTAGGGTAAAACAACAATAAAATTTTAAAAGATGAATATAACTCTAGAGAGAGAAAAGTTCAAACGAAAATCTGAATTCTTAAAAGGATTATATATTTTTTTTAACTGGATGACACATAATGAAATATGAGTTACTGTGCATTGTTAAAGTGTGCAGTGAAACCTGATGTGACTGATTTGATGTGCACTTAAAATGTGTGCACACACACTTGCTCATGCAGTTACTCACCTTTACTCTCTCTCTTTCTCTCTGTCTCTCTGTCTCTCTCTCTTTCTGTCTTCTTTAAAAACCTGAACTGATCTATATTATGGCAATAATTTTATATTCAATATATTCAATTAGGTTTCACATAACACATCTATTTCTTCTAGAGTTATGTTACTGGATGCTTGAAATAATAGATTTATTGTTCTAGTGTTCACTGGCCTTGATAACTTCTGATGACACAGATATATTGTCATTTTCAATCTTACCATTCACTTGAAAGTAAAAAAAAAATGTGTTAGCGTTTTTTACTATCTGTATATATGTTGGTGTTACTTGAAGTATTTTTTCTAACTGGATGATATATTCATTTTAACCCTTTAGCATTCAGATGTCTTTGTCAAATGTAATGCTTCTTTATTCATCTTGTTTTGTATTAATTATGCATTATTTCATAGCTTTGAAATTTTGATGGCTTTGATTGCTTATTTTTAGAATGACATTGTAGTTAAGATGTGAGAGACCAGATCTGGCTGGTTTGAACATAAAATAGGTAGAATATAGACTATTTGGACAGGATATAACCAGTTTAAATGCTAAATAGTCAAACATGTATTTCTCCTACATCTTCCTCCTGCAGGTATCACAAGAAAAATAATATTCTTCAAATGAATTGAGGAACTAGATTTTAAAAGGATATCATTAAAAAAAAATACACTGTTTGGAAAATATAATTTTAAGTTATCTATTTCACAAATGAGACTCAGTTTGCATTGAATTCTAAGAAATCTAGGGGAAGTTTTGTATTGATTTAGTATTAGGGTAAAACAACAATAAAATTTAAAAAAATAATCTTCTTCATAATATTAAGCAGGATTAGAAATTTGAATAGGCATTTTGTGAACAATAACCTTGTTGATGAGAGATTAGCAGTTAAATGAGGACCAGTGATACCTGTTCACCTGACCATGGCTCCTAGTGTCACATCCCGGTACCCTACTTCAGCTAGTGGGCTAAACCAATTGAAGAGATTGTGTTAACACTGCACCAGTAGGCAAAATACTTTAGGTAAGACTTTTCAAAGAGCCACCAGCTAGAGCAGAGGAACCTGCTTAGGTCAACAACCTAGTGTTTGGGACCAAGATATGTATGTCTCAGGTAGAAGCATACAATTGTGGATAATAGCTTGGAGAGGAATGGGTGCCACCAAGCTAACTTGCTCATGATTAATTCATGGTGGTGACACACTGACTGGAACCCTTATGAGATTGGTCATTGCCCAGGTTAACATTAAAGATGGGTAAACTTCATTTCTACTGACTTACAGAGAGCCAGAGGAGACCAAGAGAAGTGGTGAGATCTGGTTGTGTCATCATCGACAAATGCCCCAACAACCACACGGTCAAGGGATAGGAAGAAAGGAAGGAAGGAACCTCATTGGTTATAATTTATCACTGGACCAGACATTGGTTCACTGCATTTAGACTTAACAAGAGATTATTTGTGTAACTCTAGTGGACCTATGCCACAAGGCATTTCTGCAGGAATGTGACTGTTTATAGATTTTGTCACTGATGTGAGTACATCAGCAAAAAATGTAGACATACATACACATGCATACACACACACATATGGGCATGTACACACACACACACACACAAACATGGTCATGCACGTGGTAACTGAAAAGTTCACTTTATTCCTATGACTGCTAGTTCCATCTCCCGATTCTTTAGATCGTTTTTTAATAATAATTCATATTCATTCATATAGTTTCTTATCTATCTCAGTATGGTTCACCAAACAAGCCATGCATACTCATTCTCTCTGCCTCTCTGCTTTCCAGTCTGTCTCTCTCATTGTATTTTGTTTTATGCAGCATCTTCAATCTTCCACAATATAAAATTGGCCTTCACACAGTTTCTACCAAATTTCACTAACAAGGTATTGGCCAGCCTGAGGTTATAACAAAAGACATTTACTCATGATACCACATTATGGTACTGAGTCAGCCTGTAATCAAGCAATAATATTTTTCTTAAGTACACTGATATATGTAATGTGGTGTTGTAATTACATAGATTATGATCCCAATGTTAATAGCAGGATTTGAAATCGTGATTATGTAGTCAGTAATCCTAAACATTAACAATAGATTAAAATGAATAAAAACATTTAATAACCTACAAACCTAAAATCTCATAGAAAAATTTGGAAGATTCAAAAATCACCAAAAACATCAACTGTAATGCGTTTATTCTGCTAATCACAAGAATGGCATCAACAGCAGAAGAAATGTCACCAACCTTAATTCCTTTCTCTGGTTACTGCATATGACAGCTATTAAATCGAAAATTAGTGCTTTCTTTTCTATTAGCAACCCAAACACTAAAGGACACATTTCTATGAAGATTGTAATAAAAGGGGGAAAAAAAAATTGGTAATGAGTGTTTAAACAGCATAATTTAATTTTAAACTGAATTAATTTTATTGTGAAAGGTTGAGGATGTTTCATGACACAAAGTAACACGAGAGAGAACTCTGTGTGTGTGTGTGTGTGTGTGTTTGTTTGTTTGTTTTCTTTGATGCACCATACTGGGATAGACAGGTGACTGTATGATTGAATATGCAGTAGCTGCAAGAAAAGGGAAATTAGTTGGAACATCAGCTCATTGCCTCTGTATAGAAATAAGCCTATTCATTGTCAAAAGAATTATGTTCAGTTCCACCTGATGAAATATTCTATAGTAAAGTTCACAAATTCTAAAATCTCTTTGCTGTAAGTGAAGACAAAATTCTTCATGCTAAGTCTTTGGAGAGAGTAATTTTTTCCGATATATATATATATATATATATATATATATATATATATATACATATATGAATAAAATTTTCTCTTATTGGCAAAGGTTTTATCTTGAAATATCAAGATTCTTGTCTCTTTCTCTCTGGCATACACATATAGAATTTAAGGAATTTTCTAAATAATATTTGCCAAGTCTCACTGCATGGCACCTTGGGCAAGTGTCTTCTACTATGGCCTCAGGCCCACGAAAGCCTTGTGAGTGGATTTGGTAGGCAGAAGCTGAAAGGTATATATTTATGTGTATGTGTATCTGTGTTTGTTCCCCTGCCACCATCGCTTGACAACCAATGCTAGTGTTATTATGTTACTGTAACTTAACGTTCTGTGAAAGAGATCGAGAGAATAAGTACTAGGCTTACACAGAATAAGTCATGAGGTCGATTTCTTCGACTATAACCCTTTATGGCAGTGCTCCAGCATAGCCACACAGTCAAATGACTGAAAGAATAAAAGAATAATGCAAACCACCTTTAGTTTATTGAAATCTGCTTTTCATATTTTGTATTTGGACAAATTTGGGATTTTAGTAAGTTACTATTAATTCAAATCTCAAATATTGAAGATATACATTTTTAAAGCATTTTAAAATTTGGCTACTTGATCAGCACTCAAATTTTTAATTACTTCTTAACTAAATATAGAATATAACGCATATCTCCTTTTTGTTTGTCTTTCATGTGACCAACATAAATTCAAAATTAAAAGGAAGTAAATCTAATCAAATACACATCTCTATATTAAGTTCTAAGTCCTTCACTACTATCTGATACTTTGAAATAGATTTTGTTTTTTGATATTGTTTTGAAATGAAAATTTTCAGTGTCTAAGGAAAATAGGACTGAAAGCAAATTTAATATGATTACCATTTGTATTATCTTTTGAGAGGATATATGCAAGTATAATTAGACTAGATTTTAATGCTTTGTATATTTTGTTTGAAGAACTTATATGTGCCCAGAATTTATTTATCTAATTTAGCTTTGTATTGATATATTTTATTTAATAAGAAATCCTTAATCATTTTGGTAAACTGCAGAGAATTTAATCAATAACAGCGCCCAGAATATAGCCTTGAAAAGCCTAGATTTTTTCATGACAGATATAAAAGAGAATGTGCGCTGCTATTTTGGCAATATATAATGTATTGCTCTATGGTAGCAATAATGTTATCTCTGGTAGCAGAGACAGATTTATATCCTACTTGATAAAGGATGCATCCTATGTCTTCCAGTATTGATTATATATGAAATAGCATTGCTTGACAAAAGTAGATTTCTATGGAGATAGAAAAGTAATGTCTAAGAACAGGAGGAGAAAATATTTTAAAGTTTAAACTGGAGGATCAACAAATGGGAAGGAAGAACTTTATTGAGAAATTAACCAAAACCAGAATATAAATACACGTCTATAACAGAAATTTGGAAACATTTTGTGACTACTTTAAGTACATTTGCTCTTACCCATGATTGCTGGTCATGTTGGCAAGTATCAGTGAATCAGTACGAAAACAAGCTTGTTAACGTTTCCTTACTTTATTGATAAAGTCAGTATGGAATTATAGTTTTTCCATTGTTAATATTTGGATAAGTTTCAGCATTCAATCTTCCTATAGTTTGGATATTTTCCTGCTTCTAGCCATCCAGCCAGAAACCTGTATTTTCTTTCCTTCATATCTATCTCTGTATTTGAAACCATTAGCTAATTTGTTTGGATAGAATATAAATACTGGCTTCTGCCAGAACATCATGGATTTCTTCGTGTTTTTTTTATTTTTTAATAATAATAATGATTTATGCATATACTCTTTTACACTTTACTCTTTTACTTGTTTCAGTCATTTGACTGTAGCCATGCTGGAGCACCACCTTTTAGTCGAGCAAATCGACCCCACGATTTATTCTTTGTAAGCCTAGTACTTATTCTATCGGCCTGTTTTGCCGAATCGCAAAGTTACGGGGACGTAAACACACCAGCATTGGTTGTCAAGCGATGCTGTGGGGACAGACACAGACACACAAACACATATACAACGGGCTTCTTTCAGTTTCCATCTACCAAATCCGTTCACAAGGCTTTGGTCGGCCCGAGGCTATAGTAGAAGACACTTGCCCAGGGTGCCACGCAGTGGAACTGAACCCGGAACCATGTGGTTGGTAAGCAAGCTACTTACCACACAGCCACACATACATTATATATATATCTATATTTATCTCTCTCTCTCTCTATATATATATATATATATAAACACATAATACCTTCCCACATATTGTTCCATTTCTTTGCTGCCGTTTATGAATCAACAGCTCAGTCACTTGCTTTTTCTTGAATCAACAGCTAAGTTATTATTATTATTATTATTGTTATTATTCAAATGGGACTAAGGCAACGAATCTATGATTCTCCCCCATTTCTTTTAATATCTAGTTGCCAAGGCCACATGTAATTTCAATTTCAGCCAGATTCCCACACTTGTTGCAAAATGCTTATGCGATAAATTTAACAATTAAAATGTACATATATATTAATTTAGAATTAATATTTTAATAATAATAATAATAATAATAATAATAATGATTATTATTATTATTGAGTGAGAGAGCAGTTCATGCCATCAAAGTGACACTGGGGTAAAATATACGAAGCCCAATATACCCATCATGACTACCCGTCTGATAAAGGTACACCAGGCACATGCATCACAACCATATGTGCGCGACATGGTGATCTCATATCAAGATAAACAACACATGACCTTGCAGGTGGGACCCAGTTAGAATTTTCTTCAGGTTGAGTAGCCCATCCTGCTCAAACGGTCCCTGAATAAGGGTTGCTTTAGGATTATTATTATTATTATTATTATTATTATTATTATTATTATTATTATTATTATTATTATTATTATTATTATTATTATTATTATTATTATTATTATTATTATCAAATACTATTGCTTTTATTCTGAACCTGTCTTAGCTATGTGGTGCATAAAACTTAGTTTGTACAAGGCCTGTGCTCAATGTCCATTTTGCACACCTGTTATGCCCACCCGCTCTCACCACTTTAATTTGAACATTAACAGTTTTAACTTGTGAGTCATATGCTTCTTATGCCATGTATGTGAATACTTATTTTGAGTGTTCCTCCTGTGTATGTATATTTGTGGGTTTATGCATGCATGCATGAATGTACAGGTATGTAAACATATTTATGGTTGTGCATGTCTGTGAGTGTATTTGGGTTTGTGTGTGTGTGTGTGTGTGTGTGTGCATGCGTATGCCAGCATGAGCACAAGGACTCACGTTGCAGTTACAAGATCCTGGGTTTATGACCTTTTATGAGTTTTATTTTCTGCTTATGAGTGTTTTCTGGGAATGAATCAACTTATATATTGAAGCATTACTATTGGATTGTCCGGAAAGTTCATGCCAATTTATAGTAACTTAGTAACTTATAGTAACCATGTTCTATTTTAGAACATGGTTGAGTCCATAAAATAGGATTTTACTACACCTCCATTTAGAGAACAGTTTAAGCTATCTTTTCATGGAAGAAGGTTAATGTTCCTATAACCTGTGTTAATTCTGTAACCCTTTAAAATGGAAGATAAGAAAGTTCATTTTCGGCACTTGATGCTTTGGGAACCAGACAAAAATTGATGCAGCTCAGCTGGGATGTGTTACCCCACCCTCCATATTCACCCGATATTGCTCCTTCGGATTTCCACTTATTCAGGTCTCTGCAGAATAGTCTTAATGGTAAAAATTTCAATTCCTTGGATGACATAAAAAGATACATTGATAAATTCTTTGCTATGGAACCACCTCAATTCTGGGAATTGGGTATTTTCAAGTTAAAGGAAAGATGGAGAGGCACAGGGCAACAAAATGATTCATATTTGGTTGATTAAAAATGTAATGGCAGGTATTTATTGACCTTTTTCTTTCCTTTAAAAATCGGCACGAACTTTCCAGGCACCCCAATATATGTAGATATATCTGAGTTTGTGTGTATCTGCATGCATATGTCTTGTGTTTTGTGTGAGTTTGTATGAATATGCTTGCATGTTAGTTTATACATACATGTACAGGTAAATATACATACCTGAAGTTGTGTGTGTGTACCTATGTACAGGTGTGTGTACACACTATTGTTTTTGCATTGTATCTCTGTGTGTGTTTGTATGTAGGTGTGTGTTTATGTGCACATGTATATATTTCTGTGTGTGTGTGTGTGTGTATGTGTATTGGGAGCAGCGTATTTGTTCTTGCTTGTGTATATACGTGTTTGGGTGTGTGAGCATGTGCGTATGAACATGTGTTGAGTTGTGTATGTATATATGTTTGTGTTTGTATGTGTGTGTATGTACACAGTACATAGAGATATTTGGAATTGTATGTGTGTATGCAAATATTCACTTATGGGTAAATATTTGTGTTTGTGTGTGTGTGTGTGTGTGTGTGAGGATGTTTACTTGGCTCTGGAACAAGCACTTGCAGGATAGTACTAGTTTTCCTATCGGCATTAACAATATATTTCATAAAAGGAATATTTTCTTGCTTAAAATCACTATTTTTTTCTCACTCTCTCCCTTCCTTCCCTCCCTCTCTCCCCTCCCTCTCTCTCTCCCCCCTCTCCCATCTACCTCCCCCTCCCCACCTTCCCTCTCCCCACCCCACCCCATCTCCCGATGGTTTAGAAATTATCCTTAATTTATTCCTTATGCTTCTGGTGTTTGGGTTGTAAATACAGATCAGCATATTCTTTACATTTTTGGGGTGTTTTCCTACCTTGCAAATGGTAAAGAACCAAGACTAAATCGTTTACCTGTTAGATAATACCTTCTGTCTTTTCTCTTTCTTTTCCTTGTTCCAGTCATTAGGCTGCAGCCATGCTGGAGCATTGTCTTGAAGAAATTTTAATCAACTCGTCTGGCACCTGTGTCGGTGGCACATAAAAAACACCATTTGAGCGTGGCCGTTCGCCAGCCTCATCTGGCACCTGTGTCGGTGGCACATAAAATCACCCACTACACTCTCGGAGTGGTTGGCGTTAGGAAGGGCATCCAGCTGTAGAAACACTGCCAGATCTGACTGGCCTGGTGCAGCCTTCGGGCTCCCCAGACCCCAGTTGAACCGTCCAACCCATGCTAGCATGGAAAGCGGACGTTAAACGATGGTGATGATGATGAATTGACCTCAGAACATTTTTTTTTCCTTTTGTTAAACTTGGTACTTGGTTCTATTGGTCTGTTTCGCCAAACTGCTAAGTTACAAAGATGTAGACACACCAACACAAGAGACAGTGTGTAGAACAAAATTGCATATACTTTCTGAAAATACCAAAATTGGGAGAAAATATATATATGATTGATTAAATCATGTGCTTTAGATCTTTTGCCAAACCACTAAGTTACGGGTTCATAAACACGCACACAACATTTAGAAGTATCTTGTGGCATTTTGTGGGAGTTTTAGGAAACTTAGTGAAACAATAAAATTAAAACCTCAGAGCATGAATGAAACAACTTTCTAAGATAAAAGGACACTGATTTTCTTTTATTTAGTTAAAATAAATTGTTGCAAAGTATAACTATAACCTACAACATCTGCTGAATAAAAAGATATAATTCCAACAATGATTGAAGTTTACCATGTGTCAGTTGGTGATACTGAATATATATATATATATATATATATATTTAAAAAAGGAGATGTGGAACACGAGTTGTGATATATAAAAAAAGGAAATGAAGAAAATGCTGACAAAATAATTTAAGTAAGGGAGAGTGTATTTAATTAGGTGAAAGTTCTTTTTACCGGTTGCACATTTGTTATGCTTATCAAAAGATATTTTTTTAAGAGAGATAGAGTTCCTTTCTGATAGATTTTTTTCTCTTATCTGGTAAGAGAAAAAAATCTATCAGAAAGGAACTCTATCTCTCTTAAAAAAATATCTTTTGATAAGCATAACAAATGCGCAACCGGTAAAAAGAACTTTCACCTAATTAAATACACTCTCCCTTACTTAAATTATTTTGTCAGCATTTTCTTCATTTCCTTTTATATATATATATATATATATATATATATATGTATGTATATATGTATAAAAAGCTCACAATTATATTTGACTTCTACTTACATTGTATGTTAGTATTTAATGTGTATTACATCTTAAATGTTGTTATACATATATATATA
This sequence comes from Octopus sinensis, assembly GCF_006345805.1. Classification (NCBI taxonomy): domain Eukaryota; kingdom Metazoa; phylum Mollusca; class Cephalopoda; order Octopoda; family Octopodidae; genus Octopus; species Octopus sinensis. The sequence continues at coordinate 50,419,872 of NC_042999.1, read as the reverse complement.
TATATATATATATATATATATACATATATATATATATATAGGCGCAGAAGTGGCTGTGTAGTAAGTAGCTTGCTTACCAACCACATGGTTCTGGTTTCAGTCCCACTGTGTAGCACCTTGGGCAGGTGTCTTCTACTATAGCCTTGGGCCAACCAAAGCCTAGTGATTGGATTTGGTAGGCGGAAACTGAAAGAAGCCTGTCGTATATATGTATGTATATATATATATATATATATATATATATATATATGTATGTGTGTGTATTTGCTTGTGTATCAGTGTTTGTCCCAGCCAACATTGCTTGACAACCGATGCCGGTGTGTTTACATCCCTGTAACTTAGCAGTTCAGCAAAAGTGACTGATAGAATAAGTACTAGGCTTACAAAGAATAAGTCCTGAGGTCGATTTGGTTGACTAAAGGTGGTGCTCCAGCATGGCCACAGTCAAATGACTGAAACAGGTAAAAGAGTATATAAATAATTTTACTACAAAGTACTTTTAGTTGTTTTTCGTTTTGTGAATTTTGAACGGAGCAACAAGTTTTAAACTGTATTTGAATGACATTCATTTTTCTGTCCTCTTTCGCTCAGAGGTAAAAAGCTGTGTAAAAGGGAAATGTCCAGTGTACTCTCTCCACCGTCTCATTCTCATTGTAAATAACAATTGACATTAACCAACCTGAGCCCAAAACTGGACAAAATAGATGATGTTATCAATACACAAACATACATATCTACATATATGTATATGTATAAAGGGAAAGTTTACGAAAATAAACAAAAGACGAGGGCAGGTGGAGTACAAACAAACAAATGTATTAGTATAGCACTCAGGAATAGAAAAAGAAAAAGTCTTTTACGTTTCGAGCCTACGCTCTTTGACAGAAAGATACACAGAAAAAAACAAGGAGAGAAAAAATGCGTGTAGGAGCAAACGATCTATCATGGCGACCTATATGTATATATAGGTGCAGGCATGGCTGTGTGGTAAGAAGCTTGCTTCTCAACCACATGGCTCCAGGTTCTGTCCCACTGTGTGGCACCTTGGACAAGTGTCTTTTTCTATAGCCTAGGGCCAACCAATATCTTGTAAGTGGATTTGATAGACAGAAACTGAAGGAAGCCTGTCATGTACATGTATATATATCTGTGTGTATGTCTGTGTTTGTTCCACCATCACCATTTGACAACTGGTGTTGGTGTGTTTCTGTTCCCATATTGTAACAGTTATATATATATATATATATATATATATATCAACAATCAAGGAACGGCCATAATAGGCCATTCACCCACTAGAAATAACAGCCAAAGCTTCAACCGCAAATAAAAATCAATTCCGTAAACAGGAGAAAATTTAAAAAACATTTACCCTGTAATTTCTTATACGATGCACCGTTTCATCTGCTGTTTAATGGTAAACTAACCTGATTAAATTAAATCAAGCCAATCTTCCATAGGCCCTCAGATTCTTCAGTAAGAAATAGCCCAAGTCGGAACAGATATTTTCACGAGGCATTTCCGACCCTGCCAAGGTAATATCTGACCTAAAATTTTCAAATCATCGCACTCGCGCCAAATTTATCAGCAGCAAATAAATATAAGCCGTCGATTCCATTACGGAATTAACCAGAAAATTCATAATTAATCAATATAGGGTGGCAAAAAAAAATTTTGTAGAATTTTTTTGCCACCAGCGGCCTAGTGGGAAAAAATTAAATAGTCATAGACCATTTTTAAGTTCAACATCAACAATCAAGGAACGGCCATAATAGGCCATTCACCCACTAGAAATAACAGCCAAAGCTTCAACCGTAAATAAAAATCAATTCCGTAAACAGGAGAAAATTTTAAAACATTTACCCTGTAATTTCTTATACGATGCACCGTTTCATCTGCTGTTTAATGGTAAACTAACCTGATTAAATTAAATCAAGCCAATCTTCCATAGGCCCTCAGATTCTTCAGTAAGAAATAGCCCAAGTCGGAACAGATATTTTCACGAGGCATTTCCGACCCTGCCAAGGTAATATCTGACCTAAAATTTTCAAATCATCGCACTCGCGCCAAATTTATCGGCAGCAAATAAATATAAGCCGTCGATTCCATTACGGAATTAACCAGAAAATTCATAATTAATCAATATAGGGTGGCAAAAAAAATTTTGTAGAATTTTTTTGCCACTATATATATATAGGGAGAATTCACAAAAAAAAACAAAAGATGAAGATAGGTGGTGTAGATAACAAACAGATGTATTAGTATAACGCTCAGGAAGTGGAAAAGTCTTTAACGTTTCGAGCCTATGCTCTTCCACAGAAAGGAACACAGAAAGAAACAAGGAGAGAAAATAAAGAATGTGTAGTGGCTAATATATATATATATATATTCATATGTATATATATATATATGTGTATATATATATATATAGCATCATAAACATAGTTATCAATTTTTCAGCTTCTTTTTACATGTTAGCGTTGGTTCTGTGAGCTTTGACTGTCCAAGTCATTTGTCACTCAGAGATTTTACTTCCTAGATGGGTCAGGAACCATGTCTCTTATGAATGTTCTGTTTTGGATATGGTTTCTATAGCTAGATGTTATGTTCTTGCTATTGTCAACGATTTTACAGAGTGCAGTAGAGATGTCTTATGTATGGTATCAGTATTTAAGAGATTAGTTTGTTCTTGGCAAGATTAATATATATATATATAAAAATGATAATAATAATGATAATAATAATAATAATAATAATAATAATAATATTAATAATAATATTGTGTTTTAGTGCTCAGGTGCACTACAACTCATCAATGGTGCATGTACGGTACATAGAATTATGTACAAAAGCCAGGAAAGTGAACAGTGTATGAGTTATGATATACATGTGTGCATGTGTATGGAGGTGGGATATCAGGTGTAGAATTGGCAAATTTTAGGAAGCATGGAGGTTTTAAAGGATGCAATGTCTTGGCAACTAACAACTGATTTAGGTAGTTTGTTCAATGCTTCAGCAACCCTGAGTGTGAAAAAAAAATGTTTCTGAAAGTCATGGGAGCTGTGCTGTTTTCTGACTTGGTAGGCATGCCTATGTGTGTCGGACACATGGCGCTCAAAAAGGTGTTCAATGTGGCACCAGCCAATTCCAAATGTAGCCACACCATAGCCATATACAGCCTTAAATAGATAGCTGGAGAATGGCTGACAAGGGTCTCACTGAGTGACGGCAAGATACACCTCGCCTTCTTGACAATTTTAGAGATGTGCTTTGTCCAGCGCAAATCACTGCTGACAGTAATGCCCAGATCATGTTTACAAGAAGACTTCTTGATATCAGTGTTTATATATATATATATATATAAAGACAGAGAGAGAAATAAATATACAATTGCCTTCTGCACAGTTTTCCTCTACTAAATTTCACTCACTAACTATAATAAGCACAAGGCTGTAGTAGAAATACATGCAGTGGGAATGAACCTGGAACCACCTTGTTGCAAAGTAAAGTTCTTAACACAAAGCGATGCCTGTCATTCTTGCATGTTCATATTGTCCACCAGATACACACACACACATTGCTTGATCATTCAGCGTCAGCTCAGCTAACTGATTGAACTCTATTGATTTCATATTGATTATTTTGGCAGCAAATGTGATTCACTCTAGAACCAACTAAGAGATCTAAGCACAAATAATGGAAACAATCTTTTTGTATATGTTGTGTTGATGGCAGAATTGTTAGAGAATAGGACAAAATTCTTCATTTAATTACGTCCTTTTACATTCTGTGTTTCAATCATAACCAGACCCAATTTATCTTTCATCCTTCCAAGTTCAATAAAATAAATGTTTGAGGTTGATGTAATTGAAGTAGAAGGTGGACTACTGGGCTGGTGTCATGCATTAGGCAAGCAAAATATTCATCTGCAATGCCAAATCTGAAGGTATTAGACCAAATTAAAAATGGTTGCAAATACTTATTTTAACCTTAAACTAAGTATCCACATCTGTCAATGAAGAATGAAGAATTATTGCTTTTGTTTAAACAATATTTTGGCAGTAGTCATAAACGGAATCGTTACCAGCAATCTATTGATACAAATGTATGTAGATGTTCTCTTACCTGTGTTCTACTATCAGTCATAATTGAGGGAAGTGGGTGTTCATTGTAGTAGAAGCCTAGGGTGATACATACTTTGACACAAGTCCTGATGATGCCCCAGAATGGCCATTGCCTAATGAGTGAAACCAATAGGAGAATAATTGAAAGACTATGATTCTTGGCATTGTACGTTATATTTATTTGCATTAATCAATAACTTCCAAACAGCTTTTTGGCTTTACACTACCTCTATAGTGAGTAATAATTCTGCAATCATTTCTATTACTCCCAATACTATAACTTTCTGAGTCTTCAAGAAAATAAAATGAACTACAGAAAATAACTGAAAGAAGCCAATGCCACGAATTTGAATAAGTTAAAAGTTGTTGTACTGAATGCTATTTGCAAAAATTTCTTAATTAAAATTTTGCTGGATGTTGGAATTACAAAAGCAAAGCAGAAACCTAGTGGCAAGTAGTAGCAGCTCTCAAAGAAAAAGGGAAATAATTTTAAATTTGGAAGTTATACAATCCTTCTTCCTCATGCCTGAGGTTAAACAACAACAGCTTCAGGTAAGGATTGTGATGTCTGATGACCTAATAGGTGTTGAGATTCAATCTGACATGGCCTTAAAGTTATTAATGAAACTAATGACATCACTTGATGCAAGCACAGAAAAGCAGACATTAAAATGCTGCTGCTGATGATGATGATGTCAATGATGTAATTAATATACCATCAACAAATAGATGGCATCAATTCTGGAACTTCTGTCAGTCAGAGATCAGCATTTATCTGTGCCTGACTGTGCAAGTTTGGGCAAAATTTTCATTGCATTGGGTTGTCTGGAAAGTTTGTGCCGATTTTTAAAGGAAAGAAAAAGGTCAATAAATACTTGCCATTACATTTTTAATCAATCAAAAATCAACCAAATATGAACCATTTTGTTGCCCTGTGCCTCTCCATCTTTCCTTTAACTTGAAAATACCCACTTCCCAGAATTGAGGTAGTTTCATGGCAAATAATTCATCAAGGTATCTTTTTACGTCATGCAAGGAATTGAAATTTTTACCATTAAGACTATCCTGCAGAGACCTGAATAAGTGGAAATCCAAAGGAGCAACATCTGGTGAATATGGAGGGTGGGGTAACACATCCCAGCCGAGCTGCAGCAATTTTTGTCTGGTTCCCAAAGCATCAAGTGCCGAAAATGAACTTTCTTATCTTCCATTTTAAAGGGTTACAGAATTAACACAGGTTATAGGAACATAAACCTTCTTCCATGAAAAGATAGCTTAAACTGTGCTCTAAATGGAGGTGTAGTAAAATCCTATTTTATGGACTCGACCATGTTCTAAAATAAGTCAAAAGGTAAGCTACTATAAATCAGCACAAACTTTCCGGACAACCCAATAGAAAACTGGCAGTTGCTCATATCTGCAATCTTTTCTCAACATGTTGTCAGTGTTGCCTAAGGGGAAGGCCATCATTTTAGGGTTGATTCAACCCTGGTATTGCTGTCAGAAAGCAAATGGCTGGAACAATTACCATAAGATATTTTGCTCAATTTTCTTATTGTTCCACCAATCCATCTCCCTGCTTTGGCACTATTTTCCTTGACCTTTGAATGAAGAAAGATAAGTTTCACCTGACTGGGATTTGAACTCATGGCTCACAACATAAGGACAAAAACTAAAAAGCATTCTTGTGAACACTTCGAAAACTCTGCCAAGTTGTTGCCTTTCATCATCGTGATTATGATGATGATGATGATTATTATCATCATCATTGTCATTTTATCATACTTTTCCACACTAGCATTTTTGAGACAAGCAAATTTTTGAGCAGTTTTCTACCAGTAGATTCCCTTTCTGACTCCAACCCTACCACCTGTTTCTGAGCAAGATAATACTCTTCCAGCCTATCAAGCAAGCAAATAGCTCTTATATGCTTACATAGAGAATGTAAAACAAATGATAGCGTTTGAATGAGCTTTTTGTTTACACATGTTGTACACCATCTTAAGACATGCCGAGGAGCCCAGATGTGCAAGTCAGTGACACCATCATTGCTTACAACCAACAAAACCATGTGAAGATGAAGGGAAATATGAATGTCACTCACACAAACATATATGCACATATATAAAATAGATGATAACTTCAGTTTCTCTCTACCACATCCACTCACAAGACTTTGGTCAACTTGGGGCTATAGTAGAAGACACTCACCCAAGGTGCTATTCAGTGGGGTTGAACACAAAACCACATGGATGAAAAGAAAACTTCTTAACCTGTAATTTTTATCAGGTACCCTTAACTGTAATTTGGTATCCTGTAACTGATAGATATTCAAAGATGTATAATGGATATATTCCAGGTTCTATCAGTGAGTCTCTAGATGTTCTTTTGTTTGTTTTTTTTTACCGAAAAGGCCTCTACAGTTTCCAAGTGCACAGTGCCCACAAAATCAACCAAAATCGGTCCGGAGAGGGGAAGATGGGGGGAGGAGTTAAAAAGAAAAGCATTTATTACAAAAAAAATTTTTTGCCAAAAAGATACTCCAGATCATCTCCACTTTAAAAAAGCATCCGAAAAATCTCTGTCAAAACAGAAATTCCATCTTGTTGATGCTTATTATTACTCTTTTTTTACTTGTTTCAGTCATTTGACTGTGGCCATGATGGAGCACCGCCTTTCAGATGAGCAAATTGACCCCAGGACGTATTCTTTGTAAGCCTAGTGCTTATTCTATCAGTGTCTTTTGCCAAACCGCTAAGTTACGGGGACGTAAACACACCAGTATCAGTTGTCAAGCGATGTTGGTGGGAACAAACACAGATACACAAACATACACACACACACACACACACAAACACACACACACATATATATATATACATATATACGATGGACTTCTTTCAGTTTCCACTCACAAGGCTTTGGTCAGCCCGAAGCTATAGCAGAAGACACTTGCCCAAGGTGCCATGCAGTGGGACTGAACCCGGAACCATGTGGTTGGTAAGCAAGCTACTTACCACACAGCCACTCCTACGAATATCACTTAAATTTAATCTTACTTGAACATATCTAATAAACCAATTCCACATAAGTTGTTCTTCGTTCACCCCAAATTGTTATACTGCTTTAGATTTCATTATTTCATGCTACACAAAATCTGTGTTAGTTTGCTTACAGTTATTATTATTTACCTAATTTTTTATGTCCTTGCTTTTCATCTTTTGCATGCATTCATCAAAATTCTAGCTTATCTGTTTCCACTTATCTGTCTGCTTCTCTTTCTATCCTCTCAAACAGATAACAATTCTTTTTTTTGTTTTTTTTTTTTGTTTTTTTTACAATATATGTTCCACTTCCTTTTTCCCCTTTAGAAAGATTTCCCATTCAGCAAAATATTGTCTTGGAATTCTGCAATGTTTATCTTTCCATTGTATTTCTCTAGACATATTGACATTTTCATTGCTTCTTAATTCTATGACTACAGCCACAACGATTAACCTTCATCATCATCACCAATATCACTGCAGCTACCACCACTACCATCACCATCACCATCCTTATTGTCATCATCAGCATCCATTATCATCAAGTTTAGAATTCTGACCTTATTATCCTTGACAATTTTGAGTTTTTTTTTCCCTTAAATCATTACATATATTTTGGTAACAAGAGAATCTCGCTTTTAACTATAGCCAAAAATACAGGTGTCTGACAGCTTGGTGATAATGTAATTCTTTTTTACAATCTTGTGCTTCATTATAAGCCATTAGAACTTGAGGCAAAATGTTTGGCTCAATTTCTGAAAATCAATTAAGGAAAACCATATTTCAAGACAATTTCTGTTACATTCTGAACTGTCTGTTTATTTAGGATTTTAGGTGCTAATGGCATGTGGCGAGAAGTTGGAATGAAATAAAGTAAAGTAGTATGTTCTGAGGCATCAAACAGTCTGATTCTTTGCTTATTTTTGTCACCTCTCCAGCTTTCTGAAAAAAAAAAAAAAAATGCAAAAAAACTGTCATGATGTCTATGTTGGAAACAAAAAAACTTGAAAACTTTTGAAAGTACTGATGTGTTTCTATAAAAATTTAGTCGATGGAGGGGTAGTAGCTATGATGTTTTGGTTTTAGTGAAATTTTACATTCTGGAAACTGAATGGAAACCTGTCTGAAAGCATGGTTCTGTGTTTGGGTGGCAGTCTCAGCACATCACCATGTTTAACATTTCTGTGTAGTCCAAGGATTAGGTTGTGGTGTTAAAATTATTGGTTGATTAAGACTGCATTCAGCTTCAAACTCAAAATCTAAGTTAAGGTTTCCAAATTAAACTTCTGTAAGTTGATATTGTGGTGTTGATGTAGGAAGAACGTTTGCAGAGAAGGCAGTGCACTGGCAGAATTGTTAGCATGGCGAGCGAACTGCTTAGCGGTATTTTGTCTGCTGTTACGTTCTGAGTTCAAATTCTGCTGAGGTCAACTTTGTCTTTCATCCTTTTGGGATCGATTAAATAAGTACCAGTTACACCCTGGGGTTGATGTAATCGACTTATCTCTTTGTCTGTCCTTGTTTGTCCCCTCTATGTTTAGCCCCTTGTGGGCAGTAAAGAAATAAGAGATGGTATTCTAGATGAGTGCAGTTCTGGAGAGAACTATTTAGCAGTATATGACCATGTACTGATTTTATTGTTCATCGCCTTGTTGAATTTATTGTAACAGCTCCTGTATCCTTGTTGCTTTATCATAGCTTTTGTATTAGGAAGGGCATCCAGCCATACAAACCATGCCAAAGCAGATACAGCTTGGCAGTCTTGTGAAAGTGTCTAACCCATGCCAGCATAGAAAACAGACGTTAAACCATGATGATGATGATGATTTTGTATGGGGTTTAAAAGTAGAAAGCAAGGATCACAGGAGAAAGATTAGCAGAGATATCAGGTGAGAATAAACAGAGACGATATGTTGCTTACTAGCAGAAGTCTTTGAAGTATACTGGCAGAGGTAGAATGAACAAACAGTTGACTGGCTGAATTTGAATATATGTTTGTCTATTAGTTTCATGGTTTTCTTTTAGAATCAATCAAGAATGCTTGTGTGCATGTGCAACCAGGTCTGAAATGGCTGTTAGCTTTCGAGACATGCGTTGGCAAGTTTGTATGTATGTTCATGCATGCATGTATATGTGTGTGTGTGTGTGTGTGTGTGCGCACGTGTATTCGTGTGAGTGCGTGGCAAACAACAACAGTAAAACACAAAGGACAACAAAAAAGAAAAATCCAAAGTTCACAATAAATGAACTCCTTCCAGGTAAATGTTAAAATGTTTTGGACATTATCCTTCATTGGCTCATACGAAAAGAGGAAGAATAAAACAAAACGAAGCTGGAAAAAGAAAGAAGAAAAAAAACAAATTAAAACGTACAGTTCTGCCAAAAAAGCTTCATGGAGTTGTTCTACATACCAACCATTGACTGACTGGAATTTGGATAGTGAGCCAAATGGGGTCTTTTAAAATGGAAGAGCAAGTGCAAAGCAGAGGTGTGTGTGTGTGCATGCATGTGTGTGTATGTATCTACATGTGTGTGCATGCTTGTGTGTGTATGTATCTATATGTGTGTGCATGCATGTGTGTGTATGTACATGTGTATGCATGGTCATGTAGACAGGTATATATTAGTGGTGTTATGTTATTCTGTGAAGGGATATGTGAAAAATGTGGCATGTGTCTGTAAGTATATACATCATCATGCACCATCAGCATCATCCTCTTCATCCTCATCACTTAATGATCAGTTTTGCATACTGGCATGGATTGGATGGTTGGACAGGAACTAGCAAGCTGGAGAGCCACACCAGTCTCCAACTCTCTGTTTTGGCATGGTTTCTAAGGCAGGATGTTCTTCCTAACACCTATCACTTTACAGGGTGTACGGGATGCTTTTTTACGTGGCACTATACCTGCCTATATATACACATATACATACATATATATATATATATATATATATATATATATATACTAGCAGTATCGCCCGGCGTTTCTCAGGTTTGTAAGGGAAATAACTATATAAGCATTTTTAGAGATGTAAAGTATAATAGCCATCTCAATATGGCTAACCACAAAAGGGGGGGTGGTGTTACTGTAGCTTTTTACGTTCTGAGATTTAATAATAAATTTTTAGAGAGTTACTTCCCTTGCCAAAAATGCATTGAAAATGGGAAAAATTCATGGTAAATTTTTTTTAAATCATAGACTCATCATAGACACGCGCTAATACCCAGAAGGGCTCGATATGAATCACGACTATAAGATACCCGGTTTTGGTTAAACTGCACCGCAAAATGTGGGAGTTGTTAGGAATCTAAATCGTAGGAGACAGACAGCACACAACCTCACTTTTATATATAAAGATATAGTGAGAATTTACAAAAAAAAACAGAAGACAAAGACAGGTGTGTAAACAAGAAACAGATGTATTAGTTTAATGCTCAGGAAGTGAGCAAGTTTTTTACATTTCGAGCTGATGCTCTTTGACGGAATGGAACATAGAAAACCTCATTGAATCAGTGAGGGAATATCTACGTGGTTGCTCAGCTGGGTAGAAAAAGCAACTAAATCTCATTTAAACTCACCTACTCTTGTCTGGAATAAGGAGACAACTCATTTGATAATGTAGTCCTAGATGTATATAAAAGACCATTTTGGTAATGGTTGGAATGCTTTTACTTATAGGACCTGCTGGATCAGGGCTGTTTTGATGCTAAACAACAGCAACAAAACCAGAAATTATGATAGATATCTTTAATATGAGACATATGATGGATGAACAATTTTCAGTGACTTGAAGAGCTTGGAGAAACAATAGAAACAGATTAACTTAGATCCACATTTCTTAACTTGAGGAAATTGCTCTCATAATCCAGGATTTGGTGAATTTCAGGATTATAGAAGTTGTACAATTCTTTATCATTATTCAAACTGCTTTTCTTTTATTTTGATAGATTTATATTCCTTAATGTTGATTTTTTTGGGTTGTTAATGTTCAAATAATATAAAGCTGTTAATGGTATGTAATAAAGTATGCTACTCACAAAACTATTGTTTAATTAAGTAGTGGGAAATCAAGATCAGGAATTGGTAAAGGAATAAAAAATAACAAAAACCTAAAAAATGGTTAAGAAATTCTGACTAGGCCGAATATTTGTTTTTTCACTTCTTATGGTGACTGAACTGATCTAACACTTTGTGAAGCTTTCCAGTTCACGAAAAAGTTGGTAATTAAAAACAGATTTTTTTCTAAAAAATTATAAATAATGAATGGTTTTCTCTAGTTAACTTCTACAAAGCTAATGAAAATGTCAGTATGATTTATAGTATTTGTTGTTGCCAATTCACAAATCTCAGAAGCAGACAAGCCAACCAAAGATCTTGAATATATTTATTCAATCTGCTAGAAATAGCAGCTAAATAGCAAGGCAGTGAGCTGGCAGACACGTTAGCATGCCGGGCGAAATGCTTAGCGGTATTTTGTCTATCTTTATGTTCTGAGTTCAAAATCTCTGAGGTTGACTTTGCCTTTCATCCTTTCGGGGTCGATTAAATAAGTACCAGTTATGCACTGGAATCGATATAATTGACTTAATCTGTTTGTCTGTCCTTGTTTATCCCCTCTGTGTGTAGCCCCTTGTGGGTAGTAAAGAAATAAGAAATAGCAGCTAAATCTGCTTAAAGGAATTTTGACTAGTATTTGAATTATGTTCTACTGTTTTAAGAAAGGAAAGATATACTGGGCAATGTGACCTAAGGCAAACTGTCTAAATAAAAGGCAATTTGGTCATATCTGGAACATCTTTGAACATAAGTGTGATTGATTAGGACTGACCATGGACCCAACAGCAACAACAACAACAGCAAAATAACATGCTAGCATAATTATATGCCACACAATATGCTAGTCTTTGAAGCCGATCTAAGTTTAATCAACAACAATTCTGAAGCAGTATTTGTGGATTCTTGTCTTAATCTTAATCTTTATATTGGATTTTCTGCCTGGTCATTGTTTTGATTAAGCTCTGGCCTTGTTATGTTTGGTTATTTAATTACATGGTCAGATATCTATAAATTCTGTTTGCCGAATGTCGCAATTTGAACATAGATATCAGAATGGAATATCTAAGATAACCAAAATGAAATCTCACAAGTTTAATATTTAAGTCTCTACTAATGATATTGCTTCTTCATATTAATATCTTACCTAACTAATTCTTCACTGAACATTAGTTTCCTATTAGACTGTCTCTCATTATACATAAAAGTGCTGGAATGATCTTCCACTTGATTTCCATTTGTCTAGTTAAAGTGATTTGTTCAAACACTACATGGGCTATTTGTTATTCAATGATTTCTTTCTTCAATAGCTTCGAGAATCAGTCGAATCAATCAGTTACTGCTCTTTGATATGAAATGAGTTATTACAATTATATATTTTTTTCATCTCATTCTCAATAATACTAACTTAGCAATTCTTCAGCCTATAAACAACCAAAATAACTTTTGACAACTGTTTGTTTCATTCTGGACGCTTATAAATATAAGTCTTTGTGGCTTACAGCAGTAGTAATAGAAGGATGATGATGATGATGGGGAGGAGGAGGACTAGGACGAGGAGCAGAATAGTAGTTGTTGTTGTTGTTGTTTAATCCTGAGTCGTCGTCGTCGTCATCATCATCATCATCATCATCGTTTAATGTCCGCTTTTCATGCTAGCATGGGTTGGATGATTTGACTGAGGACTGGGGAACCAGATGGCTGCACCAGGCTCCAATCTTGATCTGGCAGTGTTTCTACAGCTGGATGCCCTTCCTAACGTCAAACACTCCGAGAGTGTAGTGGGTGCTTTTATGTGCCACCGGCATGGGGTCCAGTCTGGCAGTGCTGGCAACGACCTCGCTCGAATGTTTTTTCACGTGCCACCGGCACAAGTGCCAGTAAGGCGCACAACCTTGATGAATTAGATTTATGATTAAAAGCATGCTATTGGTGGTTAGTTTGTAATTTTAGGTGCATGTAGGACATCGCAATTTTATTTGAGCTAGTTTGGACTTGTATTTCTTGTAGGCTGAATGGACACAGAGAGGCACACTTAATGTCAGCACAAATGAACTGAGAAAAAAATTTGGATCTAAATGGAATTGTATGTAATGTGTAAGACAGGTAGTGCTGGTACAAGCATAGAATATTTATGGCACCTGTCAGTTGTATCAAAGAATTGTCATTTGCTTGAAGTAGACAGAACCCAAAGGACAGAAAGACCTAGGATGACATTGGACAAAGTGGTGTAAACTATTTGGCTACCCTTACCAACAACATCTATCACTACCTCTTCTCATCCTGCTGCCTGTATAATGAGAAATGGCATCAAATCTGTATCGCATCCTCCCTCTCATAACACTTCTTTATTTCTAACCGTCACTCTCTCTTTTTCTTGTTCCTCCTTCCTTTTCACTTATCATCAACATCCATTGCTCTCTCCTTTATCTTTACCCATCTTTATTGCAAGCCATTACTCTCTTTAATCACATTACTGCCTCATCTGTCACTCATTGTTGGCATACATCACTCTTTCTCATTTCTGTTAATCTCCCTTCCATCATGCTATCTCTTTCCTATCTTTCTCTCTTTCCCCCCACCATTTAACTCATGCTACTTTTATATTCTATTTAGATGCCAACAACCAGCATGTCACTGCCTATTACTGCTTCTCTTCCATTACTTCCTCCTATGTCACTCTCTTGCTCTTATCACTCTATTCTCCATCATAATCTTTCTTCTATCATGCCACTCTAGTTTTGTCACCTTTCTCCCTCTTCTGTTCATACTCTTGCTCTCTTGGTCATGTTACTTTCAATAAATGATCATCCTCTCTTCTATTCATTTGAATGAACGAGGCTAACATACAAAATTCCACTTACAAAGTTTTGATCAACACAAGACTATGACAGAACACACTTGTCCAAAGTGCTGTAACGTGGTATCAAATGTGGAACCATGTGATTACAGGGATAATTACACTGCAATGCCTGCATTTTAGGGTCATTTCTGCTTGGCTGCACCTGTGGAAATTTTGAAAGTTTAGTGAAAATATAAAAATTTGATGTATTGATGTAATTTTCCATGCTAAATCTCAGGAGATAATTCAGTTTTTCCAGAAAATCGTTTTAAAAAAGTTACAGAGGTTTAATGTTTGATCATTTTTACCCAATCAGAAAACAGAATTTGGAAGCTATCATTTTGAGCGTGAAATATTGGTGGAATTTTACTTTACACATGCCATATAACCCTTTGTAACTTTTTCATTTTTTGGAATTTTTAGAAAATTTTTGCAAATTTGTATTCTACACACAGGAATTCATGCAATTTAAGCCCTATTTAGTGTTATTTTTAGCACATGTCATACTGTATGTGTTTTAAGCATTTGATAAGCTACAAAAAAAAAAAACATGTGATAAGTAGCTTGGTAACAGCTTGGCTTGTTACTATGGAAACAAGCACTTATTATATGTCTGTGACTTTCAATTGGCTAGAATTACCCAGAATATGCAAACTGTAAAAGCTCTTTATTTATTGATATATAGGGAAAATGAATTTCATGTAAATGCTTGCTTTACAAAACCACATTATTACTCCAAATATGAAATCGGTTGGAACAAAAATTGAAGAAATTGAAAACTGGCTGCCAAACAGAAAAGACCCGCATTTTATAAAATGTATTATGTAGACCCCAGTTAGGATAATAAGTCCTATTTGATCACTGAAAGTATTATATCTACCAAAGTAAGGCACTAAGTTCTGTAACATGTGATCCAATTGTATGATCTAATATTGTAATATCATTTCTTAAAAAAAAATTTTTTTTAAAGCAATAGGATTATATCTGCTCAACTTAATTCAAGTATATTATTAATGGATATTTTACTGATTCTGAAAGAATTTTGATTCTGAATCATGTGACACTATGCTAGTTACTATGAAGCATTTTGTTATTTTGTTCAGGATTTTTATCAAGATGTAACAAGTGGCATGCTGAGAGAGGCTAAATATTACATTGCAAAGTTAGAACTTTGCAACAAAAATGAAAAATCTATATAAAATCTTAAATTTAATTCCATTTATCCATAACTGGTAATTTTGGATTTTTTCTGCACCTGGGGCTCTTTCCAATATCTCTGTATTTTATATTTCCAGTATTTCTGTATTCTATATTCCAAAGTTGTTCTTTCCTTCTGGTATCTTGAAATACTTCTGGGTTTAAAAAAAGTCAAAACTATTGCTTTTCATTTCTTTATACTTTCAATATTTTTTTTTTACTGCATCACCTTCTCCATCATCAGTTTAGAAACAGAATGATAGAATTACAGATTCTACAATTCCTTTTGGTCTATAAGTCAAGATAAAATGAATAAATAAAATAAAGTTATTTTTACCGTAATTGCTAGCAATTTCAAAGGTATTACCTCTTTCCTTTTGCTAAATAAGCTAGTTTAAAATCTCTTTGCCCAATACTTCATGCCATATTATTTTAATTAGGATTTCATATTTTCAGAATTGATGAAAATAAAGTACCAGTCAAGTACTGGAATCAACAAATTGACTAATCTCAATCTCAAATTTCTGGCGTTGTGTCTATATTATGAACAATTATCATCATCATCATTCATTGTTGAACTGGCAAAATTGTTAGGGCATTGGACAAAATACTTTGCAGTATTTGTCTCAGCACTTTACATACCAAGTTCAAATTTCACTGAGGTCGGGCTTGATGAAATAAACTACCTGTCAAGTACTGGAGTTAGTTTGATCAGCAAACCTATTCTCCTAAAATTTCAGAAACAATTATTTATAAGAAACATTTATTAGGGCAACGGATAGGACAGGCAGTATCATTTGCGCATTCTGAAATTTGTTCTTTCTCTTTACATTTTGAGTTCAAATTCCACCTGGGTCAAGTCTGCCTTTCATCTTTTGGGTTTGATAAACTAAAGTACCAGTCAAGTATTAGGGTCATTAGTATCAATGAGCCATCTCTAATCAGAACTGTTGGTCTTCTACTTAAATTTTTTTTAAATTATCATTATTGTTTTTGTTGTTGTTATGGTTATTGAAGGAATAAAAGAAAAGTTGATTTTTATACAATCTTCACATATGTAATAATTATGCTGTTTTGTAATGTCCTAATAAGTTTCATACAATATCTTTAATACATTTTTTTTACTTCTTATTTGACAGAATATTTCATATCAGTACCACAAAATGAATTGTAATTTTATTTTTGCGACTGGAAAATTTAGATTTTGATCAATATATTTTAATGTTTTTATATATTATTTGATATAGATGTTATCAACTTCCTTTGAGAAATATTTCAATTTCATTCTCACTTTGATACTTATGGAAGAAATAAAAAAAAAAACAGTGCTAAAATAAAATATTAAAGTTTTTTTTTCGCTGTTTTTTTTTTGTTTTTTTATTGAATAAAAGATACTTCCAAAATGGCTCACTGGTAAAGATGTATAAACAGCCAGTGAATACTTATTGTTACAGTTGCTCTTTAGGCCCAGGTTAGCCCTGAAGTTAAACCTCTCTTGGTGCTGGATCGACTTAGTAGTAAGAGTAGCATATGCTACATGCCCTACATTTTCAGGAGTTCCACATTAAATGCTTTATTACTGCTGTACTATGCTATCTTTAACTTTTATGAATGATTGGATAAGGTTAATCAATACTCGGAATACTTCCAAGATCCGATACATTTTAAATTAAACACTTCTAAGTTATCATTTCTGAATCATTGATTCTGTACTTGCTCTATTACTATAGTACTATATTGCCTTCAACTTTTATGAATGACTTGATGTTTAAGGTTGATCAATACATTTTTAGCAAATGTATAGGCGCAGGAGTGGCTGTGTGGTAAGTAGCTTGCTTACGAACTTCATGGTTCTGGGTTCAGTACCACTGCATGGTACCTTGGGCAAGTGTCTTCTACTATAGCCTCGGGCCAACCAAAGCCTGGTGAATGGATTTGGTAGACGGAAACTGAAAGAAGCCTGTCGTATATATGTATGTGTGTGTATATGTTTCTGCGTCTGTGTTTGTCCCCCATCCCAACATCGCTTGACAACTGATGCTGGTGTGTTTACGTCCCAGTAACTTGGTGGTTCAGCAAAAGAGATCAATAGACTAAGTACTAAGCTTACAAAGAATAAGTCCTGGGATCGAATTGCTCAACTAAAGGTGATGCTCCAGCATGGCCACAGTCACATGACTGAAACAAGTAAAAGAGTAAATTAAAACAAATTGAATGGTAACAGTATTTGTTTTAATTTACTCTTTTACTTGTTTCAGTCATGTGACTGTGGCCATGCTGGAGCACCACCAAATTTGTGAGATGCTAATTAAAAGATTTACTATTCTATTTCTCTATTTCAATGCATGAAATCCATCATACAACAGTTGAGTTTGATTATAATTTTTCTCATAAATTAAATAATGTTGTTTCAAAGCCATAACCACACATGATTCTTTACAACCAAAAGCTTTATTCAACTGAATATCAAGCTCACTAACACTGAACTGGTAGCAATCTTAAACAGTCTTGATCATTTTTAAGCATTTAAAACTCTTGCAACACAGCAACAACATTAACATAACAATGATATCACATCTCTGAGAAACAAAATAGCTTAATTCATTTTGTTATTTGAGAATTTTGTCTTATATCATTCTCAATGTTTGTGCTTGTATCAGTTGTCAAATCACAATCTTTGTCTGAGATGTCGTTCAATATCTGAAAAGTTGATTCAGTATTTTTTTCACTATTAATATTTTTGTTCTTTATTTAATCTACATAAGTGAGAATAAGAAAATGTATGATAACTCAAGAACATTTACTTAGTAGCGAAATTTCTTTTAAATGTATTTTAACTACTGCGACCGATCTTCAAGCTATTCTATTTTATTATAAAAGATATGGGATTATTTTCTTTGGCCTAACTTAGCCATGAATATAAATTTATTATCATAAAATTTACAAGCATCATTAGATGTTAATGTTTGTGGAACTATGTTTGTGGAACACACTTCAAAGTATTTGCTTGTTTCTGTTACTTTATTCCTCAATTTTATTATGTTTGGTTACCCAGAGGATGCATAGAACAATATTAAGGGACCTAAATTCTTGGCATAAGCATTACCCATATGTACAAATATCTATGTGTGGAGGCATGTGGCTTAGTGGTTATGGTGTTGAACTCATGATCGTAAGGTTGTGGTTTCGATTCCTGGACCGGGCAATGCGTTGTGTTCTTGAGCAAAACACTTCATTTTCACATTGCTCCAGTCCACTCAGCTGACAAAAATGAGTAATCCTGCAACGGACTGGCGTCCCGTCCAGGTGGGGAATTTCTACACCACTGAAACCGGGAAACCGGCCCTTATGAGCCTGGCATAGCTCGAGAAGGAACATTTAAAAAAAAATATCTATGTGTTAGTTTCTTTAGGCCATCAGCGCACTGTGTGAGGCAGCTCCAATTTTATTCTAGGACATATTAGACATATTTTATGTTGTTCCTCATCTTCACTGGAACCTTGTCATTCTGCTTGTAATTTCAATCAATTTCTTGTTGCTGTAGAGCCATAATGCACATCATTATCCTTGTCATACATGACTTTTATTCTCATACATGTTGACGGAACAATTAATTCCTCCTCATTAATACCAACTTTCAACAATAGAGCAATCCCACTAATTATTGTTTAAAATCCTCTTTAATACATCAGATAGAATATGAGCAGTTTATATTTTTTTACATTTATAACACATTTCTATAAAATGGATGCAAAATTCTCCTCCTCTTCCTCATCAACCACATCTTAATCCTCCTCCTCCTCCTCCTCCTCATCATCATCATAGTCATAACAACAATGACTATGATGATGAAAACTCAAAATCAATATTCTTAATGAATTGCATCAATAATAATGCAATAATATATGATATTTATGATCACATTATAAAATGTTTCATTATTAAATGGGGCCCTTTGTGTGGCCCATCTTAAAACATTATTTTCAGTCAACCACAATTTATCTGGAAAAGAAATCCAAGAGGCCTATGATCGAAAGCCAACCAAAATTTTTGGCCTAGTGGGAAGAGTCATACCTTTTTGACTACACCATACAATCACCTAGTCTTTCCTTTGAATATTTGAGTATCTAGTTTCAACTGTGGGTAATATTTTTGACTAATATTGTACAGGATCACAGTCTTATGAAAGACTTCCTGATATATGCTTTTTCATTTGCATGTTGTTAGGGTAACCGTTTTTTGTGGCATTATAAATCTGGACTCCTGAATTTTGTACTAACATTAGTTTTCTATGATCAAATTCCTTTTGTTGTTCGATCCTAATAAAAACGAGATTCCATGTTTACAAATGATACAAATGGTGATATGTGCTCTGAATAATGATCTACATAGCTCCTATACAAATTGACAAATCCAAGAAAAGATTCTACTTAATTACTTCTTATCCTTTGATGGTTGTACATTCACAATTCTCGCTATTAAATGATGATCTGCTGATATACCACCTTGTATCAATTTATGTCCCCCACAAAAAGATAATTCATCATTCTCAAATGCAGACTTCGCTCAATTATTCCCTATGCCTAACAATCCCAACCTTTTTATGATCTTATCTACCTTGATCTGTAGACTTTCACCAATTTTAGCACCAATACATATATCATCTCCATAAGTAAAATAACATTAACAATGTCATTTCAAACAACATTTTGAATTACTCCCTGAAACATAGCACTGGCTGTTATAATTCTCTATGAAAGACATATCTGTTAGCATATTTATTGTTGGAAACTTTCTTGCTTCAAAATACTTTTATATCTGATGATATGATCCTATTAAATCAAATTAAGCAAAATAATTCATGTCAGAAAGATAATAAAATATCTATATCGTATTTAAAGTTTCATAAGAATCTGGAAAAAGTTTTTCATTTATGTACAGTGTAGGTATGTAAGCATGTGGTCACTTCATTATACAGAGGCAGTAAATATCTCAGTGGAGGTGCTTCAAACCTATGAAGCTATAGTCATTGCCTCAAACATTTATTTGTTCAGTTTTCTTGCACAACCCCAGGTTAACAAATGCCTTGTGAATGAATTTTATTAATAGAAATTGTGTGGAAGCCTGTCGTATATATTTCTGTTTGTGTTTATCCCATCCCAATCACTTGGCAACTGGTGTTGGTTTATTTACATCCCCATACCTTAGTGGTTCAGCAAAAATAACTGATAGAATAAGTACCAGACTTACGAAATATGTACTGGGGTTGATTTGTTTGACTATACCACTCAAAGTGGTGCCCCAGCATGGCCGTAGTCCAATAACTGAAACAAATAAAGGATAAAATACATGCTCTATACCCACCCAGTATTCTTAGATATCCAGCTACCATAAATCCTCGAGTATAGTCCGCCCTTGAATATAATATGCAGGGGATTTTTAGGGGGCTGTACCTCTGAAAAACCTAAACCTTGTGTATAATATGCACTCCTTCTCAAACTTGAGTTGTGCGTAATTAAGCCAACAGCACCTAGTCGAACAAACACTTCCACGCATGCATAATACAATAATGGTGATGTTCTTAATTGTTATATGAGAATGTAAATATGTTTGCAAATTGTTTTTGTTACATGTTATTCTGTGTTCTGAATGCTTTTATTTTAATAAATGTTGCTTACTGCAAGTTATGGATGATTCTGTTATGACTTCATTGCTTTCAGGCTTAGCTGAAGGTATTTTTGTGCCTGACATCACAAAATGCATCTGACTAAACATTGCCGGACAGCAAATAGAAACTCAGATATTGCTTAGAAAATATTTTTCATTTTTAACCTCGTATATAGTATGCACTAGGGATTTTGACCTTTAAATTTTGGGAAAAAATGCGGATTATACTCGAGGATTTAAGGTATTCAACCACTGGGAGGAATTTTTCTAAAACCTCATTCATTAATTAGCTTCCTCATATGACTAATGATTTAATGTGTATTGGTAATGGTTGTACCTTGACTTAACATGACCTAATAGATCAGCTGAGAAAAATGTTAGCCTTAAAACCTCTTAAGCTCCCAAAATGTTCTGGAACTTTATTCTCATGAATTAACACGAAACTATTAACATTCATCACATTCCATACCAAACATGCCATGATTTTTGTTTTATATCCAGTAACACTCATGCTAACAATATTTATTCTCTTAGTTACAATTAATGCAGTAAACTTCCCAAAAATTTCAATGAGTAATCTATCAAATTGCCTTCGTTTGAGATTAAACTTTCTTAAGTTTGGCCTATTGAAATTCTTCCAGAAATTCTAAGGTGTTGCCTGACTGCCAGTATTAAACGTATATCTTCATGTTAATGTTATTGAATCTCACAAAGATTGCTGAATTGGTTTTATGCTTTATTCATAAAATCTTGTAGAATCTTCATTTTCAATGTCTTCATTTTCCTCACCCCATTTTGGAAGATTTGCTTATTGCTTGGATATATTTCTTCTTTCCACTTTTAATACATGTAAGATATTTTGATGGTGTACATGTTTATATTCACATAAGTGACATTTAGAATCCAATTTATATTTATTTTTCTATCAATATATAATACCCTCATTTTTTAAAACTCTTTTTACTTGTTTTAGTCATTGACTGTGGCCATGCTAAAGCACCGCATTTAGTCGAGCAAATCGACCCCAGGACTTATTCTTTGTAAGCCTAGTACTTATTCTATCGGTCTCTTTTGTTGAACTGCTAAGTTACGGGGACATAAACACACCAGAATTGGTTGTCAAGTGATGTTAGGAGGCAAACACAGACACACAAACATATACACACACATACATATATACGACAGGCTTCTTTCAGTTTCTGTCTACCAAATCCACTCACAAGGCTTTGGTAAGCCCGAGGCTATAGTAGAAGACATTTGCCCGTGGTGCCATTCAGTGAGACTGAACCCGGAACCATGTGGTTAGTAAGCAAGCTCCTTACCACACAGCCACTCCTACGCCTAATGCAGTGATATCATCAAGGTCACCCCCACCACTTTTTTATTTTTTAGTTTGTTTCAATCAGCTGAAATTTAGAAGTTGCTTCAAGCTGTTTAATGAATTTAAAGCATGAACTAAGCTTCAGCTTATTGAACATTCTAATTCTTTTATAGGATGTGCAGATGAATGTATATTATCTATGCATCTCACTTAAATCATATCACCTTCTTCACTACGTCTTTTAGTTTCAGTTATTTTTAAATTCATATACAACCTTATTCATGTAATCTTTGAGAATAACTTTGAAATGATTCAGTCAGATTTTACAGAATATGATCCTTTCAGATTTTTAATTTCTTTTAGAGACAAGTTAAAGACATTATATAAGATATTATACGTTTTTACTGTTTTATTCTTTCATCTGTTTCAGCTGTGGTCATGCTGGAGCACCACCAAAATTCATAATTTTACTTTCCAAAGGTTTTATCATTATAGAACCTGTTTATATATGGCTATCATACCAGCTTTTGATAAAATCAAATTCATTCCTTGTTTATAATCATTGCGCCCAGAAACGTTTTTTTAAAAAATCTTTGCTGTAGCAGTAAGACATTGCAACCAAGCTTTCATCATATTTAGGCTGTTAACTGTGAGTTCATTATCAGCATTTAGTGATGCAGTTGTGCTATACTGGGTTTATCTAAGTAAAGCCATAGTCACCATTTGATGCTTAATGTAACTGAATATCCAAAGTCTCCAACATGAAACTGGTAGTCATCTTAAATAACCTTAATCATGTATAAACATGTAAAATACATGCAACACTACAATGATATTAAAATGATAGTGATATCACAGATCAACTGAATAAATCAGATTATAACTTATCTATTATATAAAGTCCGTTCTGTTTGTCTGTGTGTGTGTCTTCTAGGATCTTTGGCATCCTCCATCCGATTGCACTCAAATTTGATATGGAGATACCGACGGTACCAGGCCGTATATAAGTCTTTAAAAATTTACAAAAATCGATTCCAGGTGAGAATGCAATTGATAAAGCCGTTTTTGTCCTGCATGATACTTTGGTCCTTCATATATGTATCATGTTGCATTTTTCATAGGAGAGGTGTGCCAAACTCAAAAGCCATCTCAGGCAGCAGAAATCTCACTGTGCCATTAGACAGTATCTCTTTATAATGCAACAAGTAGTATCGCTTGGCATTGCTCGGGTTTGTAAGGGAAATAACTATATAAGCATTTTTAGAGATGTAAAGTATAATAGCCATCTCAATATGGCTAACCACAAATGGGGGTGTTACTGTAGCTTTTTACGTTCTGAGATTTAATAATACATTTTTAGAGAGTTACTTCCCTTATATAATAGCAAAAAAATGCATTAAAAATGGGAAAAAATTATGGTAAATTTTTTTTTTAATCGTAGACTCATCTGCTAATACCCAGAAGGGCTCGATATGAATCACGACTATAAGATACCTGCTTTTGGTTACACTGCACTGCAAAATGTGGGAGTAGTTAGGAATCTAAATCGTAGGAGACAGACACACAACTTCACTTTTATATATAAAGATTAACTATTAATCACCTCCCCAAGCATCATTAAATGATTTTAATATGCATTTGTAAATATCAAGCTAGCCCATACATTTACTGATGATGTGTAAAAGGGCTGAAACACTGGAGGTTGTCTCCCTTGCTTACTGACCAAAATTTCATCACATATAACCATACCGTATTTTTTTTTATTATGTTGAAAGCAGTTTTGAATACTCAAACCTGGCTTTTATTGCTTTATTTTATGGGTAGTCCCTATTTACCATATTTTCTGAAGACTGATATTTAAAAGAATAAGGTGAGATGATGAGATGTCATAACTTATTGCAACTGTAAATCACTTCTTACCTCTTACTTATCTGCCTTCATCCCCAGTGTCTAAAATCATCTATTATTTCTATTATTTCTTTCTATTATTTCTGCTCTTGGTTAGAGCATTGGGCTTACAATCATGAGGTTGTGAGCTCGAATCCCGGACTGGGCTGCGTGTTGTGTTCTTGAGCAAGACACTTTATTTCACGTTGCTCCAGTTCACTCAGCTGTAGAAATGAGTTGCGACGTCACATGTGACAATCTGTACCGGCCTCTGCCTTTCCCTTGGATAACACTGGTGGCGTGGAGAGGGGAAGCCAGTATGCATGGAGGACTGCTGGTCTTCCATAAACAACTTTGCCTGGACTTATGCCTGGGAGGGTAACTTTCTAGGTGCAATCCCATGGTCTGTGTCGTGACTGAAGACGGTCACAGATATTATTTCTGCTCTTGGTTATAGGGACCATTTTAGGTTCTTAGCCTTGCAAGTTATAATATGCTCTTCATAGTACTTGTGATGCATAAAATGTACCCAGTACACTCTGTAAAGTGATTGGTATTAGGAAGGGCATTCAGCTGCAAAAATCAAACCAAAGTAGACTTTGGAACATGATACAGTTCTTCAGTTCATCAGTTGCTGCTGAGCATGGAAGCTGCACACTTAATAATAGATATAATGATGATGGTATTCAGCTTCACAAATTCATTATCAATAAATAAGTGGCAGGTTTGTGTTTGCATAATAAACAAATGTATTAGAAGCATGAATATAATGTTTAGTCTGTCTTCTGTGACCTACTGGCTATGGTCATAAATTTCTCAGTTTCCTTGTTGTAATTGTTTATAATCGTATCTATATCTGAAGATTAGTAAGGGACATAAGGCTAAAGGAAATTAATGTGGAAATATGGGAATATTCTGGTAAGCAAATATCATTTAAAATTCTTAAACTCCTCTCATATATGTGCGTATGTGTGTTTGTGTGTGTGTGTGTGTGTGTGTGTGCGTGTGTGTGTGGTATGATTTTCAACCAGTAGTGAAGCACATGATCAATTAGGAGAGTAAAAATATTATTATAATGCATGTGAGTGCTCAGGCATGCACACACACACACAGGCACACACACACACATGCATAAACACTCACACACTCTCTGATATATATATTCATATGTGTGGTAAGTAGCTTGCTAACCAACCACATGGTTCCGGGTTCAGTCCCACTGCTTGGCATCTTGGGCAAGTGTCCTCTGATATAGCCTTGGGCTGACCAATGCCTTGTGAGCGAATTTGGTAGACGGAAACTGAAAGAAGCCTGTCGTATATATGTATGTATATATATATATATATATATAATATATATATATATATATATATATATATATATATGTATGTGTGTGTGTGTTTGTGTGTCTGTGTTTGTCCACCTAGTATTGCTTGACAACCGATGCTGGGGTGTTTACGTCCTTGTCACTTAGCGGTTCAGCAAAAGAGACCGATAGAATAAGTACTGGGCTTACAAAGAATAAGTCCCAGGGTCGATTTGCTCGACTAAAGGCAGTGCTCCAGCATGGCCGCAGTCAAATGACTGAAACAAGTAAATGAGTAAAAGAGTATATATCATCAATGATGCTGGAGATGATAATGTTGATTATCTATATATCTATCTATCTATTTCACACACACCCATATATGTATATGTGTGTATATATATATATATAGGCGCAGGAGTGGCTGTGGTAAGTAGCTTGCTAACCAACCACATGGTTTCGGGTTCAGTCCCACTGCGTGGCATCTTGGGCACGTGTCTTCTGCTATAGCCCCGGGCCGACCAATGCCTTGTGAGTAGATTTGGTAGACGGAAACTGAAAGAAGCCTGTCGTATATATGTGTATATATATATTTATATATATGTGTGTGTGTGTTTGTGTGTGTCTGTTTGTGTGTGTGTGTTTGTCCCCCTAACATTGCTTGACAACCGATGCTGGTGTGTTTTCGTCCCCGTCACTTAGCGGTTCGGCAAAAGAGACCGATAGAATAAGTACTGGGCTTACAAAGAATAAGTCCCAGGGTCGATTTGCTCGACTAAAGGCGGTGCTCCAGCATGGCCACAGTCAAATGACTGAAACAAGTAAAAGAGTAAAAGAGTATATATCATCAATGATGCTGGAGATGATAATGTTGATTATCTATATAGCTATCTATCTATTTCACACACACCCATATATGTATGTATGTTTATATATACTATGTATATATATATATATATATATATATATATATATACATATACATGCACATATACATACATACACATGCAAATATATATATTTACATACACACACCTATATGATAGCAATTTGCAAGTGGTTTAATGAACAAGTTAGAGACTACTCAGAATATTATGCGTGAGTGTGTGTATAAATAGGAAGGCTGCAAACGAATGTTAGAGAAATGCTTTTGTTTGTAAGAGTATGTAACGAGAATTATTGGTGACAGATGTATGAAGCAATAATTAGAAATATAGTAAGACCAGCCATATATATATCTGGATCATAACTAATAAAGACTGATGCACATTTCATTTATCATCATGTGATTCAATCAAGAAGAGAAAATTGTTCTAATGTCAGAATGCTTGAGATATTAATGTTCATAACTTATGCATGAGGTAATTGTGCTTTGAGCAGCAGGCTGTTTCTCTGGTTTTTAGACATGCTTAATATTACTGAAAATAGCACAAAACATTCATGTACAAGTTTAGGTAACTGAAGGACAGGCTGCCTCTCGGTATACCAAAACCAGTGTGTTAGAGATTTGGCACTGGTTTGTTTGTGAAGGACATATCAACTGTCATTTCTTCACCTGTTTGTATATCAAGGTCTTCTATGTCCAAAATATTCTCTCTTTTTTCCTTTTTTTTTTTTTGAGATGGTGATTACAGATGCAAGTGTGACTGTGTGATAAGAATCATGATTCCCAATTACTTGGTTTCCGGTTCAATCCTACTGAATGGCATCTTGAGCAAGTATCTTCTCTTATTGCCCAGGGATGGCCAAAGCTTTGTGATAAATTTAGTAAATGAAAACTGAAAGACCAACCTATATATATGTATGTATATATAGGTTAAAGTATATACATTAGGCAATTCAGGACAAGGACATTTAATTTCATTTAATTCAATCTAAAATTTAGCGACATAATGAATGGTAAAAATAGTCTCTGACAGCTGTTTCTTATTTCTTTATTGTCCACAAGGGGCTAAACATAGAGGGGACAAACAAAGGGATTAAGTCGATTACATCGACCCCAGTGCATAACTAGTACTTTAGTTATTGACCCCGAAAGGATGAAAGGCAAAGTTGACCTTGGCAGAAATTGAACTCAGAACGTAATGGCAGACGAAATACCGCTAAGCATTTCGCCCGGCGTGCTAACATTTCTGCCAGCTCACCACCTTCTCAGACAGCTGTTTCTGGGGTATCCCAGCTATCGGAGCATCATATTGAGTGAAAACTCTGTAAGTTGGGTATTCTCTCATCAGAGAAGTATAGGGTGGGCAGTGGAAGAATGTTCTTCATCAATGATATTTGTTGTGGTTCATTATGTCCAGGAGGGACTTCTTTAAGTAAATCCATAATCAGAAAGAATGGTCAAGTGACACAGCATGGTATATATATATGTTTGTATGTGTGTGTGTGTGTATTGTGTATGTATTACTGCCTCTTTGCCTCAACATTGCATGATAAATTGTGAGGGTTTCTGCCATGCAAGCAGTGTCTTTCATTTCAAAATTTTTTTCATTTATTCATGAGAAAATATTCCCTTACTTGGAAGCAAATGAGGGTTGGCGACATCTGGCTATGGAAAAGTTGCCTTGACAAATTCTGTCCACCCCATGCAAGCTTTGTAAAGGAGACAACGAAATGATGACGATGACGACAATGATGATGATGATGATGACGATGGCCTCTGTTGGTTATGAGGACAAGTTGATCCAATCAACAGAAAAACCTGTACATGAAATTAACATGCAAGTGGCTGAGCACTCCACAGACACTTGTACCTTTCACATAATTTTCAGGGAGATTCAGCGTGACACAGAATGTGACAAGGCTGGCCCTTTCATATACAGTTACTACTCATTTTTGCCAGCTGTGTGGACTGGAGCAATGTGAAATAAAGTCTTACTCAGGGACAAGACATGTCCCCAGGAATTGAACTCATGACCTTATGATTGTGAACTGAATACCCTAACCACTAAGCAATGCACCTTCACTGATGATGATGATGAATGATTTCAAGTTTTTTTTAAGACAGTAGAGCATGATTTGATGCCTCCACCCTCTTCGTAACAGGCTGAGCAATTGCATAGAAACTCCCCATTGGTTCATTTTAAACTTGGTATTTAAAACTATCTAAACAGTTAAATGACTTACCCCCATTCAATCTACCTACATCAATTTACTAATAGACCAGGCTCTTGTAAATTATTTTTGTCATCAGTACAGTATAGAACTAGTGACAGAATAGAGAGTAAATAGTAAAATGATGATGATGATATCAGTGAAGATGATGATGATGAACGCTATTGCTGTTGCCGACAAGTCAGATTAAAGATGCTGTTGAATGACATAATCATAATTACTAGCAATTTCAAAATTAGATTTCATTCTTCTGAGAGTATTGGTTGTCTTATTCAAAAGTAAAAAACATAAAAAAAATTAAAGAAAAAGAAAACACTGTTAGAAAATTTGAATAAAAAATTGGAAAAAAAAATCTATAAGTAGTAAAAATTACTCCTATTGCAATCTAATTTGGGACAATGAAAAAGAAAACTAAACAAAAAAAAAAGAAATATGACATACTTTCAACAACAAACAAATGTAATGTGTACGTTGATTATTCAATTCAAAACTTAATTAATGTTGAATGGCATAACAACATTTTATCTTCAAACATTGAGAATATTTTTCAAAAGTAGTTCGTTTCAAGTCTATTTCAATTTCATTGATTTTTTTTTCTTTCACCAGACTGTCAAAACTTGATATGAACATTTCGGTTCTTCCTCTCTTGCTATGAGAAATTTTGTAATGTGAGCAATTGCTCTAATTACTTTGGAATATTTCAGACATGAATTCAAAGAATTTACCAGTCAAATATGGGCGAAGATTTTTATTACAATATTTTCTTTTAATTTGTTTATTTAACTGTTAAAAAAAAATTAGCCCTGCTTATAGGAATTCCTATCATTAAGATGATATTTCAATTGATTGAACTAATTCTTGAATCTAATTATTAAGCTTATCAACAATACACCAAAATGTTGGCTTAACATTCAAGCAGATTATAATTACGATAATTACTAGCATTCAAAATACAATCCATCATTATTGTCATCATCATCATCATCACTCTAACATCAGTATTACCACCTTCCATATGACCAACACTCCAAATATAAGACATTCCTTTACTTTTTTATGTTCTGTCTTATCCCATAGATGTATCTTTGCAACCTTAAAAAATTTCATTTACCAAATTTTGAGATGACCCAATCATTAGAATAAAGTTCCACTTACTTTTTACAAAGGCGTTTCCTGTGTTGCCTCTTTCTCATTTTTATGCTGATGGAATATCAAAGAACAAAAAAAAAAGGAAGAAAAAAATTCTGCTAGTGAGGTTTAGATAAGAAATTGTTTCTTTTACCTTATGTTTTTTTTCAATTTCAGTATTTCATGCACTTACGCCGAGGGAAATAATATTAAAATGATCTCTCTATGCATAGATGTAAGTCTACAGGTAATGTAATCTTTAGCTTGAAAAACATAAGTTAGATTTTTGAAACTGTTTCCACATGAATGTATAATACCATGAAATGTGCTTCATGCATACATCTTGAACAATATTTATACAGATCATCATCATCATCGTCATCATCATCATCAATGTCCACTTTCCATACTGGCATGGGTTAGATAGCTTGACAGAAGCTGACTAGGCAGAAAACTGCACTAGGTTTCAGTGTCTGTTTTGGCATGGGTTTTATGGCTAGATGCCCTTCCTAACACCAACCACCCCACAAAGTGGGCTGAGTGATTTTTACATGGTGTCAGCACAAGCAGGGTCAGTTCTGGTATGGGGGTTATGATATGTACATATATATTTCAAAAGATTATTAATCAATGCTTCTGTGTTTTTTTTTCTTCAAAAAAAAAAAAAAACTCTTTGTAACTACTTCTTAAATTCAATATTTCTTATTTCTCTAATTTGATTGGTCCCTCTCTTGATTCAACTCTGCAACCCTTGTCATATCGATGTGATGTTACCAGTTTTAGTCATTTCTTTAGTTATTACCACAGGAAACATTTCGTTGAACTTTCACTCTTATTTCCAGATCACTTTCATGCTATCTTGCCTGACTCAAAACTCACAGTATCTGTATTTTAATGCTGTTTTGCTTCCACGAATGAGAAAGTCTTTCTATGGTAGGTGTAGGAGTGGCTGTGTTGTAAGTAGCTTGCTTACAAACCACATGGTTCCGGGTTCAGTCCCACTGCATGGAACTTTGGGCAAGTGTCTTCTACTATAGCCTTGGGTTGAACAAAGCCTTGTGAGTGGATTTGGTAGACGGAAACTGGAAGAAGCCCATCGTATATATGTATATATATATGTATGTGTATGTGTATACGTTTGTGTGTCTGTGTTTGTCCCCCACGCAACATCACTTGACAACTGATGTTGGTGTGTTTACGTCCCCGTAACTTAGTGGTTCGGCAAAAGAGACTGATAGAATGAGTACTAGGCTTACATAGAATAAATCCTGGGGTTGATTTGCTCGAATGAAGGCAGTGGTCCAGCATGGCCGCAGTCAAATGACTGAAACAAGTAAAAGAGCATTTTTCCTTAATCCTTTCGTTACCAACCCAGCTCTGGTTCTGAGTACAATTGTCTTATTTTCGTCAGTTTTGTATTAAAATCTTCCACCATACCTTAGTCACAATTTATGTTCCTAACACTAGCTGAATGATAACTAAGTTATTTTATTAATTTCTCTTTTATATTTAAAATAATTGAAAGAAATAGAGCATCTCAAAATAAATACGGTAGCGAAAGGGTTAAATGGCACAGTCATTGCCTGACTGTCTTTGATTATAGGTGCAACTGGCTGGAGTTGACTTGAGGCTAAACAGCAACTATAACTCTAGTGACACTAGCATCATCATCATCAATAACAACAACAACAGCAGTAGTAACAACAGGAATATCGATAACAATTGCAGAAACAGCAACGGCTATCACAATAACAACTACAACACCAATAACAG
>NC_042999.1:50335908-50383408 GCF_006345805.1 Octopus sinensis | reverse complement strand
AATAATGTAATGAATTATGTTTAAATTTAGAACCTTAAATGATATTTCATTGACCTTTATGGACAAGTCATAGCTGTCATTTGCAAAACAAGTATGATATGACAACATGACACTTATGTAGTTCTGAGCAGATATAGACAGCCTCTTGGCTCACCATTCTTTTATACAGCAGTGTATCAAGTATGTGACAGCAAGAGAAAAGGAGTGGGGTGCAGAAAGGAGGGGAGTGTGAGGAGAGAGAAGAGAGAAAAAAAAAACTGCTGCACCAGTACTTTGATTGTACACATCTTCAAGTGAGTAGAAGAACAGTGTGAAATGAAGAGTCTTGCTTAAGGACATAATGCATTGTCCTGTACAGCAATTGAACCCATGACCTTGTGTTCATGTCCTCAATACCCTAACCACGTACTAAATCACGTGTCCTTACGACCTTTATGAAACATAAATACAAGTAAAATAAGACAAACTGATCCAAACCAAGTCAAATGAAATTTAATCTATGAATTAGGATTGGATTCTGTTTGTTCAGTCTTATACTATATATCTAATCCCCTGGACTGCTGCCATTGAAATCTGCTTAGTAGAAAGCCAGTCCTTTTAAATGACACAAAGGAAATGTTTTGAGATATAGCAACTTCTAAATTCTGCCACAGCTGTGCATCTACTCACCATTTTCTCTATTCTTATGTGTAAATGTACAATATTTCATGTTTCTCATGGAACAATGATGAGAGACATTTAATCATTCAATACTATGATTTAATTCCTGAGATTTATATTATTACTTCATAACATATTCAAATTATAATTTGATCTCTATCAGGCAAAGAGAAGAGAAGAATTCTCCTTTGTGTTTGCGTCTTTAACCTTTTCAGATCCACAACTGCCTGAAGCATTCTTAATAGCTGGTAAATATTACTATTCAAATTTTATGTCCTACTGTGAAGGCACTTTAAATTAAGGGAAGGATTAAGAAAAAGTTTGAGTTGAGGTGTTTTCATGTGATTATGCTTTTGGATCTTCTGAAGTAATAAAGATTAATAATATCCATATTTAATGGATTATAACAATTCAGTTTGGGTGGTTCCTGTTCTATTTATAATAAATTCTTATCTGTTTTTCTTTCTTCTGGAACTTTAATCCATGTCTTAATTTTTATAAAAAGGAGTTTCTTTGAAAAATTTAAACTTTAAAAGAAAAGGTACATTTTATTTTTACTAGAATGAAAGAAATGTTTTGAATAGTTTTCATTTCACGATTAAATCCTTTGATACATCTCTATCTAGAGAAAATTAAATGTGAAATATTAAATTGAATATCACTGGCATTAAACAGAAAGTTTCGCTTTTAAAAGGAGTGTATATATTTTTTGTCTTTAAATGTTTAACCCTTTCGTTACTGTATTTATTTTGAGATGCTCTGTGTTTCTTTCAATTACTTTAAATATAACAAAGAATTTAGTAAAATAACTTAGTCATTATTCAGCTAGTGTTAGGAACATAAATTGTGACTAAGATTTGGTGGAAGATTTTAATTCAAAACTTATGAAAACAAGACATTTGTACTCAGAGCCAGAGCTGGCTTCAGCCAGGTTGGTAATAAAAGGGTTAAAAGAGATTGTCAGTTTGGTTTTTTTTACATGACAGTGCCCCAACTTGGCTACGGTCTAATGAATGAAACAAGTAAAAGATAAAAGATGTTGAATCCGGAGAAAAGGGCAGTACCTATGGCTTTCAAAGGCTCACTGGCCTAAACTCATGTTGTTAATGTTTCATTTACGTGTGATTTTGATATCACATTTGCTGAAAGTATGCAAAGTAACCTGGAAAAGTAAAACCTGCGAAACAAAACTCTATCGGTAGGAAACTCCGAAGTCCCTACTACCCCTCGACCCCTTTCTTTTCTGGAAAAAAGTGGATTGTAGTGGATTTGGAGGTCAGATATGTTGAATGCACTTGAAAAAAACTTGTGAAAAATTTTATTTCACACTGAGGTACAAATGCAAGTCCTTCTGTTTGTATTTGATAAGATGGACATATGCATCAAAACTAGTAATATTTTATAAAAGTCACTTGATATAACAAATATAAAAATATCTATAAGATGCACCAAGTGTAAGCTATGGACACATAAGAGGTGCAGCAATGTCATAGGAAGGCTAACTAGGAAGATGGTTTTTGTATGTGGCAGATGCTCGGGAGCATTAACCTCTGAAAATCTGCAGAAAACAACTTCCGTCACTTTCCAGGGGGAAAAACTAGAAGTGGTTGATAGCTTCCGTTATCTTGGTGACCAAGTCAGTAGTGGGGGTGGTGTGCTGAAAGTGTAACGGCTAGAGTAAGAATAGCCTGGGCAAAGTTTAGGGAGCTCTTACCTCTGTTGGTGACTAAAGGCCTCTCGCTCAGAGTAAAAGGCAGACTGTATGATGCATGTGTACGAACAGCCATGCTACATGGCAGTGAAACATGGGCCGTGACTGCTGAGGACATGCGTAAGCTCGCGAGAAATGAAGCTAGTATGCTCCGTCGGATGTGTAATGTCAGTGTTCATAGTCGACAGAGTGTAAGTACCTTGAGAGAAAAGTTGGACCTAAGAGGAATCAGATGTTGTGTGCAAGAGACGATTGTGCTGGTATGGTCATGTGGTGAGAATGGATGAAGATAGGTGTGTGAAAAAGTGCCACACCCTGGCAGTTGAGGGGACCTGTGGAAGATGTAGACCCAGGAAAACCTGGGTCGAGGTGGTGAAGCGCCCTTCGAACTCTAGGTCTCACCAAGAAATGACCAGAGACCGAGACCTATGGAAGTATGCTGTGCGTGAGAAGACCCGGCAAGACCAGTGAGAACAATCAAAATCAAATCATATATCAGAAAGCAGGGGTTAAGTGACCCATCTGTTCGTGTCCGCTGTCAGCCTCGTCTGGCACCCGTGCCGGTGATACGTAAAAGCACCATTCGCTCATGGCCGTTTGCCAGCTCTGCCTGGCCCCGTGTTGGTGGCACGTAAAAGCACCATCCGTTCGTGTTCGTTGCCAGCCTCGCCTGGCCCTGTGCCGGTGACACGTAAAAGCACCGTCCGTTCGTGGCCGTTGGCCAGCTCTGTCTGGCCCCGTGTCGGTGGCACGTAAGAGCACCATCCGTTCGTGGCCGTTTGCCAGCTCTGTCTGGCCCCGTGTCGGTGGCACGTAAAAGCACCATCCGTCCGTGTCCGTTGCCAGCCTCGGCTGGCCCCCGTGCCGGTGACACGTAAAAGCACTGTCCGCTCGTGGCTGTTTGCCAGCTCTGTCTGGCAACCGTGTCGGTGGCACGTAAAAGCACCATCTGTTTGCGTCCGTTGCCAGCCTCGGCTGGCCCCCGTGCCGGTGACACGTAAAAGCACCATCCGTTCGTGGCCGTTTGCCAGCTCTGTCTGGCCCCGTGTCGGTGGCACGTAAAAGCACCATCCGTCCGTGTCCATTGCCAGCCTCGGCTGGCCCCCGTGCCGGTGACACGTAAAAGCACCGTCCGCTCGTGGCCGTTTGCCAGCTCTGTCTGGCAACCGTGTCGGTGGCACGTAAAAGCACCATCCGTTCGTGGCCGGTTGCCAGCTCTGTCTGGCCCCGTGTCGGTGGCACGTAAAAGCACCATCCGTTCGTGTCCGTTGCCAGCATCGCCTGGCCCCGTGCCGGTGACACGTAAAAGCACCATCTGTTCGTGGCCGTTCGCCAGCTCTGTCTGGCACCTGTGCAGGTGGCACGTATTAAACACCCACTACACTCGCGGAGTGGTTGGCGTTAGGAAGGGCATCCAGCTGTAGAAACACTGCCAGATCTGACTGGGCCTGACGAAGCCTTCCAGCTTCACAGACCCCAGTTGACCCGTCCAACCCATGCTAGCATGGAAAACGGACGCTAAACGATGATGATGATGATTTAATTATCTTTAAACATACTTCTGTTCTATTTCCACTTATACTTTTTACTTGAAACCTTTGATTTGTATGAATTCTTAATTCCTTTTCAACTATATATATATATATATATATATATATCTCACTCTCTCTCTCTCTCTCTCTATATATATATATATATATATACAAACACACACACACACATGTGCATACACTCACTTATAAACATATGTATAAATATATTATACATGTATGTATATATATACCTCCATATATCTGTATGTAGGTACATATGTGTGTATATATATATATGTGTGTGTGTGTGTGTATATGTATATATATATATATATATATATGTGTGTGTGTGGGTTTTTGCATAGTTTTTTTTAGCTAGCAGATTCAACTAACAATACATTAGTCAATCCAAGGTTTACAGGAGAAGACACTTGCCCAAGTATCTTCAGTCAGGCATAGTGAAAAGTAAACTTCTTAGGCACATGACCGCACTTCTGTTAATGATTCATCTGAAGAATACCTTTATGAAAAATAAATATTGATGTTATCAATGAAGTACTGTTGCCATATCATGGTCAGCTTGAACAATGCTCCTGTTCCTAGATTTTTCACTGAAACTCACAACATTCAATAGACGTAAGTCTGGTAACTAAGATGTCAAGAGATGCCTTCCAACCTACTCTATGTTCGTATGATATCTGAAATCTAATCAACAGATAACTGGCATAGCTGGAAGTCCTCAGGACATCAACTAAAAAAAGTAGTATAGTCTGTTGCTTGTTTATATATATAGGAATCAAAACAGTGAAGTAATCAATATTTTCAGAAAATGAATGCAAACGTATAATGTTTGAAATATATTTATATAGGTGCAGGAGTGACTGTGTGGTAAGTAGCTTGCTTACCAACCGCATGGTTCCGGGTTCATTCCCACTGCGTGGTACCTTGGGCAGGTGTCTTCTACTATACCCTCACGCCGACCAAAGTCTTGTGAGTGGATTTGGTAGACGGAAACTGAAAGAAGCCCATCGTATATATGTATATGTATATATATGTATGTGTGAGTGTCTGTGTGTCTGTGTTTGTCCCCCCAACAAACATCACTTGACAACCGATGCTGGTGTGTTTATGTCCCTGTAACTTAGCAGTTCAGCAAAAGAGTCTGATAGAATAAGTACTAGGCTTCCAAAGAATAAGTCCTGGGGTCGATTTGCTTGACTAAAGGTGGTGCTCCAGCATGGCCACAGTCAAATGACTGAAACAAGTCAAAGAGTAAAAGAGAGAGAGTAATATACTTGAAGTGTATTCAAACTTGGATTTTTCATCTTCATTTTACTAGTAAAAAAATCTACAGATGTTAGCTCTACTCCAAGCTTTGGAGTATCTTCCTGGATACTTTTTTTTCTGCCCTTTTCAAGCCTAGCCAGGTTCATGGGCCTGGTATGTGTTCCTCCTAGCTGGACGGGACTCCAGTCCATCACAGCATTACTCAAGAAACAGGAAGAGAGGATGAGAGAAAGTTGTGGTGAAAGAGTACAAGAGGGGTTGCCAACACCCCCTGCCAGAGCCTCGTGGAGTTTTTTTTAGGTGTTTTCGCTCAATAAACACACACAATGCCCAGTCTGGGAATCGAAACCACGATCCTCCGACCACGAGTACGCCACCCTAACCACTGGGCCATTGCGCCTCCACATTCTACTGGATTTAGTTTATAATTATTATTGAAGTAACTCATCATCATCATCATCATCATTTAACGTCCGTTTTCCCTGCTAGCATGGGTTGGATGGCTCGACCGGGGTCTGGAAGCCATGGAGGCTGCACCAGGCTCTAGTCTGATTTGGCAGTGTTTCTACAACTGGATGCCCTTCCTAATGCCAACCACTCTGTGAGTGTAGTGGGTGTTTTTTACGTGCCACCAGCACAGGTGCCAGAGCAGGCTGGCAAACGATAAATTTATAGATGTAACCAGTAGACATAGTGTAAGAATCAAAAATTCCAGGATGATTATTTTGATTATGGTTTGGAAAGAACTGCAAAGTGGAGAGTAGGCTCAATATCAGGGCCATGATTGCAGATATAGGTTACTGGAGGGAAAAAAATACGGCAGTTATATTGATGAATTATTTTAATGAAATTTGGGAATAGCATTTCATTTGATAATTTCCCTGTTTACTTTCACGAGATATTTTCAAAATTCTGCATCTTTATGATTCCTTATTATCTCTGAGGTACAAATTCAAAATGCTGTTTCTCTCTGTCTTTGTCTGTCTCTCTTTCCCTTTCTCTCTCACACACATCCAGTCATATGTACACACATACATAAAGAAAAAAGCTTACTTATTTTTCTAAAAACCATGTAATGCATGTAAGGAGAATTCATATTTTACTTGCATACTTATTTCATTTTCGCAGTACTTATGTTATATTTTTTTCTTCTATTTCAGGTAAGTGAAGCCATCATTATTGAAATCTTGCTGAATTCATGAGTAAGAAATATATTTAACACTAAATCTTATTTCAGATTTCTAAACAAATTTTTTCTTCCCATTGACTTTTTTTCTTTCTTTCTTTCTCTCTCTCTCTCTCTCTGTCTTTCTTTTTCTTTCTTTCTCTCTTTCTTTCTTTCTTTCCCTCTCTCTCTCTCTCTTTCTCTTCTTTCTTTCTCTCTCTCTCTCTCTCTTTTTTTTCTTTCTTTTTCTTTCTTTCTCTCTTTCTTTCTTCTTTCTTTCTTTCTTTTTCAAGGTTCAGGTGAATAGCTACTCATTAAATTTGTAGCCACTAACCTGGGACCTACAGTCACTGATTATGTTGCATTGTGGGTCCATGAGCTGTGTTCAAAATTCTAAAAGGCTACAGAGTAAAAAAACACAAATAATTATTCCATTACATATGATTCTTGTGTTTCATCTATATTTCTTGAGGGGAAACTGGGGCAACAAAGCATGTTATTAGTTAATAAAATTGACTTATTGAAGAGACAGACCTTTCAGAAGCCTGAGGTCTGTGGGGAACATTCATTTGAAAACAGGGGGTCCTTTGTTGTGAAACAATTGAGAATATTTTAGTTGAAATGGTGATCTACTGCTACAGCATGCTTTATATGTAGTAATTCCTTTATTCCTTTATTTGTTTCAGTCATTTGACTGTGGCCATGCTGGAGCACCCCAGTTAGTTGAACAAATTGACCCCAGGACTTATTCTTTGTAAGCCCAGTACTTATTCTATCGGTCTCTTTTGTCGAACCACTAAGTTACAAGGATGCAAACACACCACGGGGTGACAAACACACACACAGATATATATATATGTGTATATATATATATATATATATATATATATATATATATATACAATGGGCTTCTTTCAGTTTCTGTCTACCAAATCCACTCACAAGGCTTTGGTCAGCCCAAGCCTATAGTAGAAGACACTTGCCCAAGGTGCCATGCAGTGGAACTGAACTTGGAACCATGTGGTTGGTAAGCAAGCTACTTACCACACAGCCACTCCTGGAATATATATATATACGATGGGCTTCTTTCAGTTTCTGTCTACCAAATCCAATCACAAGGCTTTGGTCAGCCTGAAGCTACAGCAGAAGACATTTGCTCAAGGTGCCATGCAGTGGAACTGAACCTGGAACAATGTGGTTGGTAAGCAAGCTACTTACCACACAGCCACTCCTGCAGTTTTGTTTCTAATGCTTTAACCCTGTATTAAACTGTAATCAAGTGAATAAAGTAAGTAAATGTGTGAGTGTATCTTAATGTTAGTGATTCAGGATTTTAACTGTGCATTAATTGAATCAGCTTGAAATGCAGATTAAGTAACTAGGATACTGCTACATAATCAGTCAGTCTGCTAGAAATACCAGTTAAATCTCCTTAAGTCTTGTGCAAATTCATGCACACAAATAATACAAAGAAGATGGGGGACGAAAAGTAAAAAGAGAAAGATAAGATCAACAGAAGACCATGTCATTATTTCTGAAGCATTGTGTATCTCGGACAACATCATGCAATATGTTCTTTCCTTTAAAGACGATTGCTGAGACTAAACAACAGTAACAATGAAAGCTAGGCATGCAAGCACTACTTAAAAGCATCACACACATACACACACACACACACACACATTCATATTGGGTTGACTGGAAAGTTTGTGACGATTTTTAAAGGAGAGAAAAAGGTCAATAAATACTTGCCATTACATTTTTAATCAGCCAAATATGAACCATTTTATTGCACAATGCGTCTCCATCTTTCCTTTAACTTGAAAATACCCTCTTCACAGAATTGAGGTGGTTTCATGGCAAAGAATTCATTGAGGTATTTTTTTACGGCATCCAGAGAATTGAAATTTTTACCATTAAGACTATTCCGCAGAGACCTGAATAAGTAGAAATCCGAAGGAGCAATATCTGGTGAATATGGAGGGTGGGGTAACACATCCCAGCCAAGCTGCAGCAATTTTTGTCTGGTTCCCAAAGCATCAAGTGCTGAAAATGAACTTTCTTAGCTTCTATTTTAAAGGGTTACAGAATTAACACAGGTTATAGGAACATTAACCTTCTTCCATGAAAAGATAGCTTAAACTATGCTCTAAATGGAGGTGTAGTAAAATCCTATTTTATGGACTCAACCATGTCCTAAAATAAGTTGAAAGGTAAGCTACTATAAATCGGCACGAACTTTCCAGACAACCCAGTATATGTATACACATATACTTAATGCAGATACATTAAGGAAAATATGAAGATACATGGAAATGTTGAGTAACAAAATAAAAGCATTCAAATCTAAGGATCAACCCTGGTGACATAATAGTCCATTGCTGCATATTTTTGTTTTTACCTAAAGTGTGATGAGTGACAGATTACATAATGTAGTTTGAAAGTATGGAAGATTAAGTGCTAAAAGTGCCAAAAAGCGTATTGGAATTAGAATTATTTAAATAGCTTTCAACTTAATATTTTTTCATATCATCAGGGAAGAGATAGTTTAGGAAATTGAAATATTCACAGAAAATTTGTTGATGACTGGGTTTTTAACGTCTCTTATCATTGTTGAAAGATCACGTTGAACTGAAAATTGGAGTGGTGCCTGGCATTTAATTTATTGAGGCCTAACCCAAAATTTATGTTTCTTACTCTGGAATTATCATCATCATCATCATCATCATCATCTTATTGTTGTTGTTGTTGGTGGTGGTGGTGGTGATGAGGATGAATGAGTAAGGGAGGGATTGAGCAAGCAAGTGACCATTAAAGTGACACTAGGGTACAAATTTATGAAACAATACACCCATAATGATTACCCATCTGACAGGGGTATTCCAGGCACACACATCACAACCATATTGCTAACATACCAGATAAAATGCTCAGTGGTTTTTCATCCATCTTTATGTTCTGAGTTCAAATTCCACTTAGGTCGACTTTGCCTTTCAACCTTTGAGGAACAATGAAATAAATACCTGCTGAGCACTGGGGTAGTTGTAATCGACTAGCCCTTCACCCCCACTTCAAATTTCTGGCCTTGTGCCTATAGTAGAAAGGATTATTATTATTATTACTTAAGTGGCAAGCTGGCAGAATCATTAGCATGCCACACAAAATGCTTAGTGCCATTTCACCTGTCTTAGTGTTCTGAGTTCAAATTCCGCTAAGGTTGATTTTGCCTTTCTTTTTTAGAGGGTTAATAAAAGAAGTACCAGTTGAGCACTGGGTTTGATGTAATCGACTAACTCCTTCCCCCAAATTTCAGGCCTTGTGCCTTGAATAGAAAGAATTATTGTTGGCGGCAAGCTGGCAGTATTGGTAAGGAGTGTTTCATCTGTCTTTACATTCTGAGTTCAGCTTCTGCTGAGTTCAACTTTACCTTTTATCTTCTTGGAATCAATAAAATAAAGACCAGTTCATCACTGGAGACAATGTCACTGACCTATCCCCTCCCCCAAAATTGCTGGCCTTGAGCCAACATTATTTAAACCATTATTATTATTGTTATCATTATTATTGCAAAAGTGAATGAATGTATACATCTATCTGTCTATCTAAATATCTGTCTGTCTGTCTGTCTGTCTGTCTGTCTGTCTCCATCTATCTACATACACACACACATATATATACATATACATGAATACATATATATATATATAGAAAGGCACAGGAGTGGCTGTGTGGTAAGTAGCTTGCTTACCAACCACATGGTTCCGGGTTCATACCCACTGTGTGGCACCTTGGGCAAGTGTCTCCTACTATGGCCTCAGGCCAACCAAAGCCTTGTGAGTGGATTTGGTAGATGGAAACCGTCGTATATATGTATGTATATATATATATAAATGTATGTGTGTATATATGTTTGTCCCCCCAACATCGTTTGACAACTGATGGTGGTTTGTTTACGTCCCTATAACTTAGCGGTTCAGCAAAAGAGACCAATAGAATAAGTACTAGGCTTACAAAGAATAAGTCCCGGGGTCAATTTGCTCGACTAAAGGCAGTGCTCCAGCATGGCCGCTGTCGAATGACTGAAAAAAATAAAGGGGTAAAAGAGTATATATACATATATATATATACATATATATATAATATATATATATATATATTATATATATATAATATATATATTATATATATATATATAGTTTAATCTATGTATATTGGATGTTTACATACGTACCTATATTATTTTCAATTTACTTTTATATATCGCTGTCTGTGATCATCATAAACAAACAGTATTCAGACCCTGAAGTAATTTTTCAGTAAATATGTTTTTTTTCTAGTTGGTTAAATCTTCTTTTTATTTATACATTGTGTTCATCCTAGATTTTTTTTTCTTTCTTTTCTGAAGACAAATGTTTTAAAATGATTCCATTGCTGCTATCTACTTCAAATGTTTTTAATGTTTCAGATTTTTATTTCTTACACTTTCTGAACTGTGTTTTTGAGCAGAAAGAAATTGAAGAAAAATATTACGTTTTAGCTTTAGTGCATGGTATTTCTCTGCAAGATTTCTAGTTCTAAGACCATTTCTATTGAACTTTACCTTACCTTTATTATTGCTTTTTCTTTTAACTGCAGAGAGAGAGAGAGAAGAGTTGGATGCGTGATGAGTATGTATGTATGTATGTATGTATGTATGTATGTATGTAGTATGTATGTATGTATGTATGTATGTATGTATGTATGTATGTATGTATGTATGTTTGTATGTGTGTGTATGTGTGTATGTATAGAAAATATTAATTTTGGGTTTGTTATTTTGAAGGAGTTTAAAGTATAATCATAGTTTGATGAGCAGAAGCAATAAAAGGGGAATCAAATTTATCATGAAATATATTTTGCCTGAAGGTTGATTCAAGTTGTTAAATAAAATGTTAGAAGAAAAATTTAAGTCCTTATATATATGAATGCACAAACACACTCACATACATACATACACACTTGTCTACTAATCTGTAAGACATAAAAAATTGGCAGTCATATGTTTGTCAAAGTGGGTTTATAATCCAAAGCATACAGTATTATGGTTCCAAATCAGCCCATCTCACCAAACAGTTTCATGCCAGATATTAGAAAATAAGGAAATTGTTTTCCATACCTGACATCTTTGATGAGTGCACTTATTTAGGTAACCATCCAGTTACTTAATATCTGGTGCAAAACTGATTGTAGGGTGTGATGGTTTGGTAATACTGTATACTTTGAGTAATATATGGATATATGTCCAAATGTTACTGTTTGTAAATGAAAGAAAAAGATAGTACTCAATATATAGTAGAGAGACTTGTTCTACAGACTGGAACAAATACCATAAGGCATTCAATTAAAACAGGCAGTATTTAGTACTTGAAGTCATTCTTTCAATGAAGATAATTTTTTCCAGTTGGATTTTTCTTAATATATTGTATAAATTGTATCCATCCTAAAATATTTTTCCTGAAGACAAATGTTTGAGATTTATACAAAAGTGAGCATTTGTGTATCTTTGTGATCACTTGTGTGCGCACATACACTCTCATGCACACACACATGCATACGTATATACATACACACAGAAATATGTATGCATGTGTGTGTGTATGTATTTACACTTTTCTTCACATAGTCACATTTATCCATCGTACATTCATATATTTCTGTCTGTCTTTCTACATTTCTACCTGTTTGTCTGGCTGTCTCTCTCTATATCTCTCTAAACTTAGACACACAGACATGTATATATATATATACACACACACATATATATATACATATATACACACACACACACACACACACACACACCACACACACACACACACATATATATATATATATATATAAATGTTTTATCCTATA
This sequence comes from Octopus sinensis, assembly GCF_006345805.1. Taxonomy (NCBI): domain Eukaryota; kingdom Metazoa; phylum Mollusca; class Cephalopoda; order Octopoda; family Octopodidae; genus Octopus; species Octopus sinensis. The sequence continues at coordinate 50,371,158 of NC_042999.1, read as the reverse complement.
TTTTACTTTTTCTATATCGTATGATTTTCATCTATCATTGTTTGAATTACATAATAGTAGTTTTTCTCTAATTTATATATATATACTAGCAGTATCGCCCAGCGTTGCTCGGGTTTGTTTCGACCCTTTAGAATTGGAATCTTTGAAAAGTAAAAATTTTGCATTATGTAAGCAAACATTTTTCTGGTTGAAATACACCAAAAAATGGCGACACAGCTGTAAAAAAAATCGTAAAAAATTGGGATTTTCATAGAAAAAAAGCACCTTTTTGATGTAAATAATTTTTGGTGTTAACATAATCCAATTTGAATTTTTTCTTCTATGGAAAGAAGAGCAAGCCTTCTTCTATCATACTCTCAATTTTGATCAACTTGTGCCGCAGGGTCTCAGAGGAGATAGTGTTAGTTGAAGGCTACCAAACCTGCCATACACAGACAACTTCAGCTTTATATATATATATATATTGTGAAATTTGATTTAATACTAAATTGAATTTTTCCCTGTAAGTTTAGATTTATACTCCATAATATTGTATCTTTATATATATATATATATATATATAATATATATATATATATATATATATATATATAATATATATATATATACATACATACATACATACATATACATGCACGTGCACATATGCTCACACTCACACACATGCACAAACAAACACACACACATATAATAGAAATTGTTTGTACGAATAGATGTATGACTATTACTGTTATGTTTAAGCCTCCATGCAGATTATTATAATCCAGTCTGCTTCCTTTATTGTTGTTAAGTAACTTGTATACCACCAAGTCGTATCACTAGTTATGAACTACAGAGCAAATGCAGGAGAAATAAAGATAAACACGTACTTATATGGTAGTTCTTGCATGCATTTCGCCATTATGGTGGTTTGGGTCTCTGCAATAAGTGTTCGAAGTGCATTTAGAGGCTTGGGTTAAACGTATATACAGACAATAAAATAAACTTATGTTTATCCTTATTACTCACAAACACATACACACATGCGCGCATGCATACACATCTGAGTGTGTGAGTGTGTATTTCTATGTTTCTGTTTGTTTGTACATCTGTCAATCTATTTAGATATTTTCTCTCTTGTCTACTTTTTTATCTGATAGTCTGTCTACAAATGCATGCATATGAGTTTACACATAGATGCACAAATACACACACATGTAGAGCAGCCCATACATACACATATTATATATACACACACACACCACCGGTACTTAAGTACACACAAACCTAAATATATATATATATATATATATATATATATATATATATATATATATATATATATATATATATATAAATCTGTCAATCATTCAATCTGCCCACAGGCGTATGGCGTAATGGTTAAGAGTGCGGACTACTAACCCCAAGATTTCTTTTTATTTGTCTCATCTTTTTTACCATCACTGCATCATTTTATGTTACATCTACCATTGCTTATATTTTTAATCACCCAAGTTACATAAGTCATTGCTATTGGTATTTGTAATGATGTGAGTGCTTTCATAAGGTGTTAACCCAGGATGCAATTCCAAAACTATCTATATAAACAACATATATATATATCATGGATATTTTGGTAACTAGTTGAATTTTTAATGGCTAATAAATGTTTAATATTAGCTGAGTATAAAACTTAAAGTTATGATGTATTATCACAAAAAGACTGCATCATATTATTTATATTTCACTTTACTGTTGTATTAATTATTCTGTTTCCATTCGTGCAAACACACACACACGATGTTTGGAAGATGACAAGTTCTATATTAGAAATTTTCTTAAATACAAGAATTTTAAAGAAATTAATGCAATTGTGTGAATAGATATAGAATCCAATGAATAAATAAAATATGCATTGGAGAAAATCAAAATTACTGAGATTTTCAAAATAAACATACATTTTTAATAATTCCAACAAAATGTTCATTAAATTCAAAAGATTAGTAAACATTGTTGAAAAACTTAAGGTTAAGTGTACTCAGGAAATAACTACTTTAAAAAGAAAATAAATTTTCTAATTCATTAAATGAGAGAGCAAAGATATAATTGAAATTTCTCTCTGAATTGCTTTTTGTTTGGAATCTTGACAAATTTTGTGCAAGATTTTTCAAGATTTCCACATCAATAAGGATATTGAATTTTCAACTAGAAACACTTCATGTGTTTTTCAAGAAAAAAGAATGTAAAATAAACAAGACTTCCAGAGTAAATGAACTTGCCTACAAAAGATCACAAGAACTGCCAATTGTCCAAAGGTAGAATATCATGTCAAACATTTTTGGATGTATTTTTTAAAATTTAAATTTCTCTGTAAGAGATGGTAATAAAAATCTTTTGTTGTTCTGTGTTGCTTCCTATATGTACCTGCATGCTTAGGTGGAGATATGACGCAGCAGCTATTGAAGAAGTAAAGCAAACAATTATACTTTGTGGTTCTTTTATTAAACTGCTGTAATACAAATGTTTACAAGAGAGAAGAAATAAGGATATCTTGTCATCAGTGATTGGTTGCTAGATAAAGAAAACTGGATCCTTGGAATAACCACAATAGATTAGCCATAAATCAGCATAGACCCAGTTGAATATAATAAGTTCTACATCCTTGGTGTTCTTAATCAGTGTGCAACACTTTTTATTTTATTTGCTTGTAATACTTGATCTGTGGAGGCATGTGGCTTAGTGGTTGGGGTGTCAGCATCATGATCGTAAGATTGTGGTTTCGATTCCTGGACCGGGTGATGCGTTGTGCTCTTGAGCAAAATACTTCATTTCACATTGCTCCAGTTCACTCAGCTGGCAAAAATGAGTAATGTTGCAATGGACTGACATCCCGTCCAGCTGGGGAACACATACGCCATTGAAACCAGGAAACCAGGCCCATGAGCCTGGCTAGGCTTTAAAAAGGGTGCATTTATTTATTTTTTAATACTTGATCTGTTAAAGTAGACAATGAAACAAACAAATAAAAAAACAGAACCAAGAAAAGAAAAATGAAATGATTTTGCTGAAAATTCTTCATTGCTGATGGCTATATTTTCCACAGGAAGAAGAGCACTTATATGTTTTCAATACTTTCTCTCCCTCTCTCTTTCTGATTGGGTAACCATGTACCTCCTCTATAGCAAGACATCTCTTTCTGCCTCTCACTCTCTCTGTCACACACTAACTTTTCTTCATCTGACACAAGATTACCTCCACCAATTCCCCCTCCCCTATAAAAGTTCCTTGTCTTCCAAATTACTTGGTGACCCTCCTAGTGCTGGCGCCATGTAAAAAGCATCCAGTCCACATTACGAAGTGGTTGGCATTTGGAAGGGCATCCAGCTGTAAAAATTATGCCAAAACAGACACAGAAACCTGGTGCAGTCTTCTATCTGTCCAGCTCCTGCGAGCATGGTAGGTAGATGTTAAATGATGATGGTGTAACAAAGGCAGAACTCCTATTCAAACACTAAAACAACATCCTTTACCATTATTTTACTACTTATAACTTTCAAATTAACATTAAATTCATTATATAGGCGTAGGAGTGGCTGTATGGTAAGTAGCTTGCTTATGAACCACATGGTTCTGGGTTCAGTCCCACTATGTGGCATCTTGGGCAAGTGTCTTCTACTATAGCCTCGGGCCACATCTTCCTGGGTCTACTCCTTCCACAGGTGCCTTGCATAATTAGAGCTCAGTACTTCTTTATGCAGCTGTCCTCATCCAGTCAACTACAACCATTCAAGGAAGTATCAAAGCATTGCTCAGTCACAGTCAAATTATCAAAACAAGTAAAGAGTAAAATATGCATATATATATATGTGTGTGTGTGTGTGTGTGTGTGTGGTGTGTGTGTGTGTGTGTGTGTGTATATTTATATATATGTATATATATATATATATATATATATATATATATCATCATCAACATCATCATCATTTAATGTCTGCCTTACATGGTGGCATGGGTGATATATATATATATATATATATATATTTTTTTTTTTAATTTTATTTCTTTCAGTTATTTGACTGCATCCATGCTGGAGCACCACTTTGAAGGGCTTCAGTCAAACAAATCGACCCCAGGACTTAATTATTTTCAAGCCCAGTACTTATTCTATCTATCTCTTTTACCAAACCACTAAGTTACAGGGACATGAACATACCAACACTGGTTGTCAAGCAGTGATGTGTGGACAAACATAGACACAATGACACACATCATCATCATCATCATCATCATCATCTTCATCATCATCGTTTAACATCCACTTTCCATGCTAGCATGGGTGGGCTTCTTTTCCATTTCTGTCTACAAAATCTCCTCAAAAGTCTTTGATCAGCCCAAGGCTATAGTAAAGGACACTTGCCCAAGGTACCATGAAGTGAGGCTGAACCCAGAACCATGTGGCTGGGAAGCAAGCTTCTTACCGCAGAGTCACTTCTGCACCTATGTATATATATATACACACACACTCACATATACAAAGAGAGAGAAACTGTGAACATGCTGGGGCACTGCCTTGTTTTGCATATACACATATGTGTGTGCGTGTGTGTTTGTTGGAATAACAACAGCAGCAGCATAATTCTTCATTCATGAATAGTTGAGTTGCTGCAAAAGAGAGATGTAACAAAAAATTTTAAGATCAATCGAAGAATATTCCAGAATGATAATTTGTTCCCTTTGCCTATTGTATTCTAAGTGGATGTATGTATAACGAAAAAAAGTAGTAAAATAAAAAAAATAAAAATCAGTCAGATATTTATAGATGACTTGAAGCTGTTCACAAAGAAGAAAGATCAAAAACATATCTTAGTGTACCATAAGCTTAATGAAGACATTGAGATGGAATTTGAGATTTAAAAAACAAAAAGAAAAAAAGGGATAGGTTCTTGACAATGAACGGAACGAAAACAATGGAATTTAATGGATAGCAATAACTAAATATAAAAGTGATAAAATAGATTGTTAGTGAAGTCTTTATAGATAGATATGTTAGAGTTAGAAAAGATAATGAGAAAAAATATGAAGGAATGATAGAGAAAACTATACTTTAAAAGGTTAAAATATTCATGCTGAAATATAACCTAAAAAAAAGGTAAAAGTAGCCATTAAAATGTGTCTCTTTTGAAGTGTTGTGAGACTTATAAAATGGAATTTAAAAAAAGTGAGTTGTTGCATTCAGAAAGGAAGACACAAAGACATGTTAATAGATGGGCATTACATCCTTGAAATAGTACTGATAGGTTTTTATATATTTATATAAAAAAAAAAGGCAAAGTAGGGTTAGTAGTTTGCAAAAAATATAAAGCTGATAGAGAAACTAATAAAGTTTTGTGGTAAGGAAGATACAGTGTTACAGTAAATACAAGCGACTGTAAAAATATAAACTTGAAGGGTATTCGGGTATTCTGTGCCTTAATGGTTTAGTAGGAAATATCTTGAAATTACTAAGAAAGGATTTGGAAACAAACAGAAATGTACTCTTTTATGTACAGATTCTATGGAAATAAATGATAGTGTTGATATCATGAAATTGTTGCTATGTGAGTGAGAGTAAGACAAACAGTCTTAAACTGAAGAATTGATCTTTGTAAAACAAGAATAGGCTCTGTGAGGTGGTGAGGTGGTAAGCTGACAGAAACGTTAGCAGTATTTCCTCTGCTGCTATGTTCTGAGTTCAAATTCCGCCGAGGTCAACTTTGCCTTTCATCCTTTCAGGGTCAATTAAATAAGTACCAGTTATGCACTGGGGTCGATATAATCGACTTAATCCGTTTATCTGTCCTTGTTTGTCCTTTCTGTGTTTAACCCCTTGTGGGTAGTAAAGAAATAGGTATTTCGCCTGCTGCTACATTCTCAGTTCAAATTCTGCTGAAGTTGACTTAGCCTTTCATCCTTTCAGGTTTGATTAATAAGTTCCAGTTACACACTGGGGTCGATGTAATCAACTTAATCCCTTTGTCTGTCCATGTTTGTCCCCTCTATGTTTAGCCCCTTGTGGGCAGAAGAGATATAAGAACAGGCCCTTTAATTCTACTGAATCACCAGTATTTTGAATGCTTCTGTTGTTTGTTCTCAGATAAGTACCCTTTGAGTAGCCTTGCAGTCAATAACATTTCAGTTTTCACCATCTTGCTATTGTAGGGTTATCTAAAACTATGTGTACCCCTTAGCCCCTCATTTTTTTTAAGGCGATAAGCTGGGATATGAGGGAAATTTAATTGCTATTTTTAACAAATCAAGCGATCATATGGAGCTACATCATAAGATGAGATGGCTATGGTTGGATTGCCTTTTGCTATAAATTTGTTTAATCATGTATGACTTTAGTATTTGAGTGATGTTTTGTTTTATTGGACTTGGGAAACCTGGAAGGGGAAAGTGACATCACTGCTATTTAGTTTATGAAATCTGAGCAGAAAACCCATAAATGATCTTTTGCTGCCATATGTTTGTGTGTCTGTGTGTTTACATCCTCGTAACTTAGCTGTTCAGCAAAAGAGACCGATAGAATAAGTACTAGGCTTACAAAGAATAAGTCCTGGGGTCGATTTGCTTGACTAAAGGTGGTGCTCTAGCATAGCCACAGTCAAATGACTGAAACAAGTAAAAGAGTAGGTTTTCAGCTTTGTCTTTCAAATGGGATTCTTGGAAGTAAGATTGGCTCTTGTTTATTGCATTTTGTTGCAGCATGTTGTATTTTGTGCTATTGTCTTCGGTGTCTTGGAACCTTGTAGCCAATAAAAGAAACCACCATCATTGTTGCCATCATCATCATGATCACCATAAAAAAGCTATTACATGCTAATTTTGTTCCAGAGATGTTATCTTTAGGTTCAGTAAACACAGGTCTCTTCAAATCTCAAAGATCTTTCTAAGGATTCTTGCAGAGTGTAGGATAGCGATTTCTACAACTTACTAATACATGTCGCAATTCCAATATCCTTTAGTTTCTTCAGTAGCAGTTTAGGTACTGCGCAGAGTGCAGGAAGTACCATAGAACAATTTTCACCCCTGTGTTTCACAATATTTTATTCCCTCCACCAAGGTCCTGATTTAACTCTGTTTTCACAATTTCCTTGATATTCACTCTACTTAACATTGTTGTTGTACCCATCCCATCATTAATGACATTGAATAGGTTTAGCTTAATTAACTATAGTGGAAAAGATTATAAAATAAAAATGAAAACATATGTGAATTGTTGATGATCATTATTGAAGATGCTAAAATAACAGGAAATTGGTGTCTGTTTAAATAAAGTGAAAAGAAGATTGATTCCATGGATTGTTAAATTTAATCATGGAATGAATATCTCTTCTTGATTCTTAACGCCAGTCAATAAATGATTTTATGAAGAACTTGGTAAAAATATAACAGAAATCAATGCAGCCAAACAACCAGTGAGTGTGGGCAGTAAAAGAGTCATCATTGATGAGATTGTTGAAAATAATGAACATAGCATGTGTACATTTGTGTAAAGCTATAATGGCACAAGAAGTAGCCTAGACACTGCAAACAACAAATTACTGGAAGGCAACAAAACATAATCAAATTTAAACTTCTGGTTAAATTATCTGATAGGGTTACATGAGATACTAGCAAAGACATTTGATAAGATACAGAATTATATATACATGATTCACTTAGCTGAGAAACTATCTTAACTCAACACTATAGAAATGACAAACCTTAAAACTGACACATCTGATTCTTGTGATCTGACATAGAAAAAGAAGTTACTTGTTACCTGAAGAGCAGAAGTGGTGCTGTAAAGGCTCACCAAAAATTGTAGAGGGAGAAAGAAAGGTCTAAACAGGATATGGATTGACTACCAGAAATCTTTTGAGATTATTCTCTACTTATAGATTGTGGAAACAAGGTGGTGCCATAGTAATCAGATTCATCAAACATCTCATGAGTAAATGGCAAATAATCCTGCAGATAAAAATAAAAGAGTGAATTATAATAACCATCTCTATCCCCGTTAGAAGAGGAATTTTCCTTGGGAACTCTTGTTTTTACGACTTTTTTTGAATGAGACTAGCACTTTAACTGACATATTGAACAGGGCTGGACATGGATACAAATACAAGGACAATCATCCGTCTTTTGTCAGTGAATAACCTTGAGTTGTATGCTATTGATAATAAACTAGAAGCATTACTGCAGAGCGGAGATAAAATTATTCGAGAAATTTATCCGCAGTTGAATTATGAATATGTGTTAATACAACTTTGAAGAGGGGAAACAAGTAAGAACACTAATATATACTTGATAAAGGAAAATGGATAAGAGAAATGCAGAAGTAGATCTACAAGCAATTATGAATCAATGCATTAGACAGTACAGCATGACACACATAAATGAAAGAAAAGATTAAGAAAGAATATTATATATATTAAATCTTTAAATCCTTAAAATCCTTAAAAATGTTTCTGCCCGAAAGCTGCAGCCATGCTGGGGCACCACCGTTGAATGAGCTACACTAGTATGGGAAACCACCTCTGATATGTGGCACTTGATCAACAAGGGAGTTCGTTGCCGCTGCCCGCATCTGTGTTTCCTGCTGAGAGGTAGGTTCATCTGGAACCCCTGAAAAGAAGAGATCCAGTTTAGTCTTAAAGAAATCCACATCCACACCATGCAGCTCTCTCAGGCATTTAGGAAGGATATTGAAGATCTGTGGTCCCCTGAAACCCAAGCTGTTGCAGTATCTGGTCCTGTATTTTGATGGTGATGTTGGGATCTTTGGCACCAACAGAACTAAATGAAAAAATAAAAATAAAAATAAGACAATATGCATCAATATTCATGCTAATCTAGTAGTAAAATTTGGTTATACTGTACTCTATTGGATACTAACTGAAGTAGTATGGCTAAAAAGATAAAACAATTAAAACAGTGACTGAAATTAGAATACTACCCCCAATATCTGTCAGAGAAAGATTATGTTTAGTAAGAATACGGAAACTTTGGGGGTCTTATGCAACTAAATGTAAATTTGTTTATAAAGTAGCTGCTGGAGGAGTAGAAAAATATCTAGTGAAGAATAAAGAAAACTAATGCATATAGTGACAAAATACACACAAAAGGAAAAAAAAACACTATTTTGTGTCTTCAAGGAAGCGCAAATATGAAACAGGCTGAAATGACAGATAATTATGAGGAGATGGGAGAATTGATAACATAAATTCATAAATTGAGCAAAAATAAAATCTAAGCTAAAAATAAAGTCACAGACTGTAATGCCATGATATGCCATGTCATTCTAAAATATGTTAAGAAAATCACCTACATGACTCATGCTTGAAAAATATGAACAAAGCAGAAATGGATAAAGAGAATTAACAACTCAACTGTGATGTACAAAACTCAAAACTGGTGGATTTTCGATGGGGGCACGTGATCAAATACTCCCCACAAGAAAACAAACATACACACACACAGATAGACACACATACACTCACCAAAAAAGGGAAAAACATAACAAAATAGAATACAGTGACCATAGAGTATGTGAAAGTGAGGAAGAAACAATAGATCATATTATATCTGGCTGTCTTCTCTTAGCCAAGAAATAATGTATTTACAAAACATCACGAGATCAGAGCTTTCAAAACACTGGAAGTTATACTGGCATTATGAAATTCCAACAGAAAAGTGATTGTGTGTATGTCATCATCATCATCATCATCATCATCATCATCATCATCATCATAATAATTTAACCTCTGTTTTCCATGGGTTGGAAGGCTTCACAGGAACTGGCCGCTGGTGAATGGCTCAGTGGTTAGAGCATTGGACTCACAATCATGAGGTAGTGAGTTCAATTCCTGGACTAGGCTGTGTGTTGTGTTCTTGAGCAAGACACTTTATTTCACATTGCTCCAGTTCACTCAGCTGTAGAAATGAGTTGCGACATCACAAGTGCCAAGCTGTATTAGACTTTGTCTTTTGCTTGGATAACATCAGTTGCATGGAGAGGGGAAACCAGTATGCATGGGTGCCTGCTGGTCTTCCATAAACAGCCTTGCCCAGACTTGTGCCTCAGTTGTGGGGATACTTTCTAGGTGCAATTCCATGGTCATTCATGGGCGATAGTGGTCTTTACCCATTACAAACACACACACACACACACTCACACATATGAGGTGCTGAAAGTTCCTGGCTTTGGGTAAAAATACAGGAGGATCAGTTAATTACGATTTTATTCAACGTATTCCCTTCTCAGATTCACACACCTATTGCAGCTGTCCTTCAATTTATCGAAACCTTGTAATAGAGTTTAGAAGGGGCCTCTAACCAGACCTTTTACAATACCTTTAAAGACAGGAATTTCTCAGCACCCTCTATCCACGTAGTATTGTCAGTACAATAGAAAATACAAACCCAAAACAAAGCACTGTAATGTAACCAAAGTTCACAGAGTTGTGCTTAAACTAATCAAGAAAACAAGACCACTTAATAATCCATTCTACTATTGGCACAAGGCCTGAAATTTTGTAAGATGGGGCTGTTGTTTAATCCACCCCATTATTCAACTGGTTCTTATTTCATCAACTCTGAGAGAATGAAGGGCAAAGTTGACCTTGGTAGAATTTGAGCTCAAAATCTACAGATGGATGAAAAACCGCCAATCATTTCATATGACATGCTAGCAATCTGCCAGCTCTTCACCCTTTTAATAATAATAATAATAATCCTTTCTACTATAGGTACATGGCCTGAAATGTGAGGGAAGGGACTGTTGATTATATCAACCTCAGTGCTCAAGTGGTACTTAATTTATTGACCCTGGAAGGATTACAGGCAAATTCTATCTTGGTGGAGTTTGAACTCAGAATGTAACAATAAAATGAATGCTGTCAAACAATATTGTCTTGTTGTCTGGCATAGTAACAAAAGTGCTAGCCCAACTTCATTTTAATAGTAGTAGTAGTAGTAGCAGCAGTAGCAGCAGATAAATGCATAACCAAAGCACCAGGACTTACAAATATCTATAACATACAGAAAAATAGCACTGCTAGGCACCGCACACATCCTATGTAAAGCACTTTCGATACAGTGAAAATAAAAGCACCAAAAACAAGCTACAGCACATACCCATGGTGCACTGAGCTTACTTAATTTATCGACCTCAGAAGGATGAGAGACAAAGTCAATCTTGGTGGAATTTGAATTTGGAAGATAAAGACGGGTGAAATGCCTCTAAACATTTTGCTTGGCTGTTTAATGATTCTGCCTGGTTGCTGCCTTTATTATAATAATAATGATGACGATAATGATGATGATTGTTTGCAAACAACTATGTCTACAATAATAAGAATCATAACGGTCACATAATGATAAATTGAATATATGATTAAATAATATATTGAAAATTACTAAATAGAAATTCCAACAAAAATGTAGGGAAATTAATAAGAAAGTTATGAGATATAAAAATAGGATAACACATCGCCAGTAAAATAAATTGTTTGGTTATACTGAAAACATTTATTATAAAATGTTAGATTGTAAAGGACAGAATTATAATAGGGGAAGCACAGGATAAGAAATACAATAACATCTGTAATATACAAGAGATAAAAATAAAATAAAATAAGTAGAATTTCATTAAGGAAAACTAATGAAGATTTTAAAGATAGACTGGTTCTAGAGAGAGTTGTAATTGTTTTAGAGAAAATGGAAAAAAGATATTTGAATTAATTGCATAGTTGTAATGTAATTCAATGGTTTTGGTTATAGAATCACCAAATCATGAAGGCAAATTTGTGAAATAATTTAGTTAAATGCTTGAATGTAGCATTGTTATGAGATGGGTGGTCAGATTCAGAAAATTACTATGAATAGAAACAGATTGAAGAATTGCTGATGCGTGACTTATTTATTGTATATATATATAATTTATTGATGCTTCTAATGGTTGATGAAATATATCAAGAGCTTAGTTTAAATGCAGTATTTCACCGGAACAACAAAATGGACATTAGACGACCCCACATGCCCCTGCTATAAATTATGTACTTACCATGAAGTAAATTAGTTACTTATATTGACTAAAGTACATTTGATAGAAAAGAACAGGGAAACAGCATAAATACGTTATGGAGTAGTATCTTCTATATGATTTTCCAAGCTACCATACACATGACAATTGAGAAAATAACTTTTCTTTTTGGATATCTTTTCTACTGCTAAACACTGCATCAGGAGTAGGTCTTGTTTCCAATGAGCTACAGTTAGGTAGATTTTATGGTGCCATGAAAAAATGTATGTAGTATATACTCTTGTTGGGAAATATTATTTGAACAAGAATGCCATGTCACAATGGTTGTTAGTATCTTGATGATATTTTTGAGCAGCTGTGGACAATGTAATATGTCCTTCACAGAAGAGCGACATAATCAACATTTGTAGTTGCAACTATATGTATGCATACATACAAGCTGTAGACACCAAACTGTAAGGAAAGCAGAGATGGCATGTCCAACCTCTCTAAGTATAGAAGGCAGATGTAAAACGACAATAATGATTTATTTATTTATGCGCACTTTTCAAGCCTAGCCAGGCTCATGGGCCTGGTTTCCAGGTTTCTATGGTGTATGTGTTCCCCCCACCTGTCCATCACAGCGTTACTCAAGAAACAGGAAGAAGGAGTGAGAGAAAGTTGGGGTGAAAGAGTACAACAGGAGTCGCCATCTCCCACCCACCCCCACCAGAGCTTCGTGGAGCTTTTAGGTATTTTTGCTCAATAAACACACACAATGCTCAGGCGAGCTGCAAGATGCAGGAGGAAAGAGTGAGAGAAAGATGTGGCGAAAGAGTCAGCAGAAGTTCGCTGTTACCTTCTGCGGGAGCCGTGTGGAGCTTAGGCGTTTCACTCATAAACACACACATCGCCCGGTCTGAGATTCAAACCCGCAATCCCTCGACCACGAGTCTGCTGCTCTGACCACCAGGCCATGTGCCTCCACAATAATAAATAATAATGCTTTCTAATATAGACACAAGGCCTGAAATATTGGCAGGAGAGGCTAGTCAACTACATCAGCTCTAGTGCTCAACTGGTACTTATTTTATCAACCCCCAAAAAGAAAGGCAAAGTCAACCTTGGTGGAATTTGAACTAATGGATGAAATGTTGCTATGCATTTTGTCTAGCATGCTAACAGTTCTGCCAGTTTGCATTTTAACCCTTTTGTTACTGTATTTATTTTGAGATGGTCCATGTTTCTTTCAGTTGCTTTAAATATAACAAAGAATTAAGTAAAATAACTTAGTTATCATTCAGCTAATGTTAGAAACATAAATTGTGACTAAGGTTTGGTGGAAGATTTTAATTAAGAACTTATGAAAACAAGACATTTGTACTATAGAGCCAGAGCCGGTTTCAGCCGGGCTGGTAACGAAAGGGTTAATAGTAATAAATGATGATAATAATAGCTTGAAATTTTGATGCAAGGGTAGTAGTTTTGTAGGGAAGGGATTTAATTGATTGATCCCAATTCTAAACTGGTACTTATTTTATTGAGCCCCCCCCCCCCCAAGAATAAAAAGCAAAGTCGACCTTGGTGGAATTTGAACACTTAAGATAAAGAGCTGGAAGAAATGCTGTTAATCGTTTTATCCAATGTGTTAACAAATCTACCAACCTGAAATGAATAATGGTTAAATATAGATACAGGCATGGCTGTGTGATTAAAAAAAAATTTGTTTTGTGTCCACATGGTTTTAGGTTTGTTCCCACAGCAAAACTTGAGCAATGCCTTGTGAGGAAATTTGATCGATGGAAACCATGGAAAAGCCCATCAGGTGTGTGCATGCATGTGTGTCTAAATGTTAGTGTTTGTCACTCACCATTTGTCAATCAACTAGTGTAGGTTTGTTTATTTCCCTATTACTCAAGCAGTTCAGTAAAAAGAAATTGAGATTAATTCCATAGATTAAATCCTTCAAACAATACATCTATTTCTTTACTACCCACAAGGGGCTAAACACAGAGGGAACAAACAAGGACAGACAAACGGATTAAGTCGATTACATCGACCCCAGTGCGTAACTGGTACTTAATTTATCTACCCCGAAAGGATAAAAGGCAAAGTCGACCTCGGTGGAATTTGAACTCAGAACATAATGGCAGACGAAATACCGCTAAGCATTTCGCCCAGCGTGCTAACGTTTCTACCAGCTCGCCGCCTTTTCAAACAATACACCTGCATGGTCACAGTTCAATGACTGAAGCAAGTAATAGAAAGTAAATATACACAAACAAATATTCATAAAAAAAATAATCAATAGGCGCAGGAGTGGCTGTGTGGTAAGTAGCTTGTTTACCAATCACATGGTTCCGGGTTCAGTCCTACTGCGTGGCACCTTGGGCAAGTGTCTTCTACTATAGCCTCGGGCCGACCAAAGCCTTGTGAGTGGATTTGGTAGATGGAAACTGAAAGAAGCCCATCGTATATATGTATATATATATGCGTGTGTGTGTTTGTGTGTCTGTGTTTGTCCCCTTAGCATTGCTTGACAACCGATGCTTGTGTGTTTACGTCCCCGTTACTTAGCAGTTCGGCAAAGGAGATCGATAGAATAAGTACCGGGCTTACAAAAGAATAAGTCCCGGGGTCGAGTTGCTCGATTAAAGGCGGTGCTCCAGCATGGCCGCAGTCAAATGACTGAGACAAGTAAAAGAGTAAAGAGTAAGAGTAGTAATTCTACTGCTGCCCACTGTCATGATTCTTACTTACTTGAGTGTTGTGTTGTGCATTTATGAAAGAAAAGTAACCAAAACAAAAATCAATATGCAGTTCATTGACTGTAGTTGGACAAACATGGCATCTATAATACCGTGACTATCACAAATAATCTCATAATTCATTATATGGCAGCAATAAAAATAAGAAACTACTCTTTTACTCTCTCTTTTTACTCTTTTACTTGTTTCAGTCATGTGAGTATGTGACTGTGGCTATGCTGGAGCACCACCTTTAGTCGAGCAAATTGACACCAGGACTTATTCTTTGTAAGCCTAGTACTTATTCTATTGGTCTCTTTTGCCGAACTGCTAAGTTACCAGCATCGGTTGTCAAGCGATGTTGGGGGGACAAACACAGACACACAAGCATACACACACACACACACACACACGCACACATACACACACACACACACACACACAAACACACACATATATATATATATATAATATATATATATATATATATATATATATACATATATATGACAGGCTTCTTTCAGTTTCCGTCTACCAAATCCACTCAGAAGGCTTTGGTTGGCCCGAGGCTATAGTAGAAAACACTTACCCAACGTGCCACGCAGTGGGACTGAACCCGGAACCATGTGGTTGGTAAGCAAGCTACTTACCACACAGCCACTCCTAGTTTCAGTCATTTGACTGTGGCCATGCTGGAGCACCACCTTTAGTCGAGCAAATCTACCCCAGGACTTATTCTTTGTAAGCCTAGTACTTATTCTATCGGTCTCTTTTTGCCGAACTACTAAGTTACAGGGACGTAAACACACCAGCATCGGTTGTCAAGTGATGTTGGGGGGAACAAACACAGACACACAAACATACACACACATATACATATATATGGTGGGCTTCTTTCAGTTTCCATCTATCAAGTCCACTCACAAGGCTTTGGTCAGCCCAAGGCTATAGTAGAAGACACCTGCCCAAGGTACCACACAGTGGGACTGAACCCAGAACCCGGTAAGAAGCTACTTATCACACAGCCACTCCTATGCTATGAATATATCAAAACAGTAGTGAGTCTTATTCTTTTATTTGTTTCAGGTATAGGACTGGTGCCATGCTGGGGCACTGCCTTGAAGGGTTTAATCAATCAAATCAACTCCAGTATTTATAATTTTAAGTCGCATTTATTTTATCACTTCTTTTTGCTGAACCGCTAAGCTGCATTTTTTAAAAATGAAAGTTAGGTACACTGCATGTTTTAAAACTTCCACAACTAGCAATTTCTTAGCAGTTGTTCTATTACTACCAAAATGTTAAATTATCATATACAGAAGAAGAAGACCCCTTTTGGTCATGAATGACCATGGGATTGTACCTAGAAAGTTCCCCTCCGAAGCACAAGTCCAAGCAAGGTTGTTTATGGAAGACCAGCAGTCACCCATGCATACAAGCCTCTCCTCTCCATGCCACCGATATTTATCCAATGGGAAGGCAGTGGCTGATACAGCTTGGCACCAGTGACATTGCAGCTCATTTTTACAGCTGAGTGAACTGGGGCAATGTAAAATAAAGTGTCTTGTTCAAGAACACAGCCCAGTCTGGGAATTGAACTTACTACCTCATGATTGTGAGCCAGACTCTCTGACCACTGAGCCATGTGCCTTCACTAAATTATCATGTACAAGTGTGAATTATCTTGTATTTATTATAAGTAGTCGTGACAAAATGTGTTATGTAATTTGTAGAGGGTGATCTACAAATCTACAAGATTAATAAGAAGTGCTTGTGACTCAGTTTTAGTAAAATATAAGTGGCAATAGTATGGTCGTAAACTATAATTATAAAAAGAGGAAATACTCATTCTTTATAAATGGATTCTAGAAATATATTTTTGTCAGAAAATCAATTAAAAACACATGTAGTGGAAGGTGGCAGTGACAAATATTTAGGAATTTGAAATAGTGAATTATAGGTTGCCAAGATGATATCATAAAAAATATGAACAAGCAGGGTTATAATGTGCAAGCAGAGTTATAATTGCTTTAGTGTTCTAAATTCTGGGACCATATTCATATAGATTAGGCTGTTACTGGAAGATACATATCCAAAGTAATAATGGCAAGTTCACTGTTAGTAGCAGGAAACAATGACATGAATCTAATCACATAAGAAGTTTTTGGATGAGGAATCTGAGTGGGACAATAAAATCCTAGTTAAAAACCATACCAATAAAGGAATCAGTTATGGGGATTAGCTGAAGAATAGCTAGTGGGGCAATTGAGGAGATGGAGATAGCAAGGGCTCCAAATCTATAAGTGGGTAGATGTTGAAAGTGTCAGGCTATCTAGGTATTATGCTAGTTCTTCATTTGATTAATCAATTTGTGTAGCAGTAGTAGTAGCAGCAATAGTAGCAGCAGCAGCTGTAGTAGTAGTAGTAGTAGTAGTAGTAATGGTGATGGTGGTGGTGGTGGTAGTAGTAGTAATAGCAGTAGTAGTAGTAGTAGTCGTCATAGTAGTAGTAGTAGTAATGGTGGTGGTGGTAGTAATAGTAGTAGTAGTCATCATAGTAGTAGTCATCGTAGTAATAATAGTAGTAGTAATGGTGGCGGTGGTGGTGGTGGTGGTGGTGGTAGTAGTAGTAGTAGTAGTAGTAGTAGTTTCTTGTCTCAAGCTTACAGGCTCTCATAGGCCAGAGATTTTCCTGGTTTTTAAGTGACTGATTCTTCTCTCTAAATGAGATGATAGTTTATTGCATAGTCAATCATGCCAGATGTCACTGCTGTTCATTTTCATGTGAGTGAACTGAAATAGTGTGAAATGAAGAGCCTTGCTTAAGGACACAATGCACTACCTAGTCCCAGGACCAAGACCAAGACCTAATTGTGATCTAAACCACTGTTTAATGCATTCATTGTAAACTGCTACAAAGACACCAGAAAATCAGTGGAAAAGAGAAACTACAGAAGCTTTCAGATGGGTGGAAGAGAACTTGAATGTGGCTGGGAGAATTTTACCAAGGTTAGGATAGGATGAGGTTAGTGTGGATAAAATTATGTTAGCATTTGTGCCATTATATAAAACTATGTAAAACGGGTAAAGACCCCCTTCTGTTATGAATGACCATGGGATCACAATTAAAAAGTTCCTCTATGGGGCACAAGTTTGGGCAAGACTGTTTATGGAAGACCAGCAGTTGCCCATGTATACCAGCCTCTACTCCCCTAGCCACCAATGTTATCCAAAGGAAAGACAAAGGCTGATACAGCTTGGCACCAGAGATGTCACAACTCATTTCTGCTGCTGAGTGAACTGGAGCAACATGAAATAAAGTATCTTGCTCAGTTCAGGAATCGAACTCACTGCATCATGGATTCTGAGCCCGATGCTCTAACCACTGAATCATGCACTTTCACTAAAACTTTGTAATGGTATATTAGTGAGCAGCTGCAAGAAAAGTTCTAAACTAAGAGCTAACAACAATACTTCGCACTTTTGAAGGCTTTTGATAAATTCTTGCAAATACCGAGAAGCTAGGAAGGAATAAATTCTCTTTGGGATTAGTTCAAGTTATGGAGTATATGAAAGGTCAAGATTAGTAGCTGCTTCACAGATGGATTTAATGTACTTATAGGTGTTTGTTCAGTAAATTTTCTCATTGTGGTTCTTGAAGCAGTAATTGGAATTCAGAACTGGATGCCCTTTGGCAGATTTATATAATTATGACCATCTTGAAGTAGGATTTATTAATAACCTAAAAGTTCCAAATTTGTCAAAGGCTTGATGTGACAAAAATTAAAGTAGAAATTAATACTTTAAAGCTAAAAATTTTTGCAGCATTTGGAATACAAATTTACTAAATATGTAAGAAGACAGTAGGTAGTTTTTACTCAATGCAAAGAATAAAATTGTTAGTAAAACACTTACAGATCGACAAGCATGGAATATCAAAATCTACACACCTTTTTCCATGTATAAATGCATGTATAATACATGCATTTGTGCATGTATAAATATACACACATTTATACATATATGCATACACACATATATATGTACGATGAACTATCCTGTTGAGGGTGTTGTATGCATGTTCAGTTTTTTGTCAAATGACCTCCACAAATGATTTGTTTATAGTGATCAAATGCATGTGCCACACGTTAGTTCACTCTCTCCATCAATCAATGTTGTCTGAACAGTGTATCACACATCAGATGTCGAAGTGATCGCAGAGCAACATTAAGTGAAGTGTTTTACTAAAGAACACAATATGCATCTCAGTCTAGGAAATGAAACCACATTCTCATGATTGTGAGTGCAACACCCTGTATATATTGGGTTGTCCGGAAAGTTTGTGCCGATTTATAGTAGCTTACCTTTTGACTTAATTTAGAACATGGTTGCGCCCATAAAATAGAATTTGACTACACTTCCATTTAGAGCATAGTTTAAGCTATCTTTTCGTGGAAGAAGATTTATGTTCCTGTAACCTCTGTTAATTCTGTAACCCTTTAAAATGGAAGATAAGAAAGTTCATTTTCGGCACTTGATGCTTTGGGAACCAGGCAAAAATTGCTGCAGCTCATCTAGGATGTGTTACCCTACCCTCCATATTCACCAGATATTGCTCCTTTGGATTTCCACTTATTCAGGTCTCTGCAGAATAGTCTTAATGGTAAAAATTTCAATTCCTTGGATGACGTAAAAAGATACCTTAATGAATTCTTTGCCATGAAACCACCTCAATTCTGGGAAGAGGGTATTTTCAACAAAATGGTTCATATTTGGTTGATTAAAAATGTAATGGCAAGTATTTATTGACCTTTTTCTTTCCTTTAGAAATCATCACGAACTTTCCAGACAACCCAATATATATATGTGTATGTGTGTAGATGTATATATACATATATGTATATAAACACACACACATGCACATACATGACAGGCTTCCTGCACTTTATGTCTGCCAAAGCACCTCACAATGTATTGGTTGATCTGGGGCTCTTGAAAATCTGAAATCTGAAATCACATTGTTAAGCTATGCCTGCACCTAATTATAACATGCCAAATCTGAACAACATGATAGTATTAAAGAAACAACAAAAAACATTGTTCAGCTTTCACAGCCAGAATGATTTGAAAGCTATCAGAGGTTAAGAAAGCAAATCTAAAGAAGAAAGCTAAAAAAAAACTCAATGATATCAGTGTAAGAATACGAAATTGGAATAAAACAATTAGAGGTGGTGATAAATAAAATGTAATGTACTTAACGTAAAATGGTTTAACACTGTAATACCATCAACCATTTCTTAAGTGAATGTGATAAAAGAACTTGGAGAGATAATGAAAACCAGTTTGAATTGATAGAATGGAAACTCTTTGATAATTACATATGTAGTGTTACTTGAAAGTAAAAATATAAATGTACGAACAACTGGAAACAATGACAAGGAATCCAAAGTAAAATTCTGAAGAACTTTATGCAAACAGGTTTCAGCTTCAGATCAGACTGTGCAGTAATTAATGAAAAAAAGAGCTGAGTGATTACTCTGTTATCTGTGGTACAAGAATTGTCTTGAAGGAACTAAATAAGATTGTCTGATATTGAAATAGATTTAAAATCACTCAGATTCACCACTCACTATATCCTCACCCTTGTCCTAATAAAATAGTAATTCCTGGTAGTTGCACAAGGCTATAGATTGGTGTATAGAGCAGAGGATTGTAGTTAGTCGAATTGACTTATAGATGGTTGGCATCCTATGTGTAACAGGATGAGAGATTCCCACAGTGGATGGGTGCTGCTCGCATCCTTTACATTAAATATTAACTGAAGAAAGAGTCAAGATTTTCCGTTAACTTCAACAGTATAAATATCTATTCTTTGATTCGCAATATAAACATTTCCTTCCTCTGGGCGAATCGGCAACCTAGGAGCTTATCGGCAGTAGTCAAGTGGAGTGAGCCAGTCCTGCCCGTTCAAGCATAGCGGAGATGTGCCACGAGGTAGCAGCCCGAGAGAGCTACTGGAGACACATCTGTATCGTTCAGCTGCTAGCGTCAAAGAGAGAGATACAAGAGAATTTCACTGCTGCTAGTTTTCTGTGCATGTGCATGAGGGAACTTCTGGCAGCCCTTCCGGAAGATTACAACCCTGCGCGTGCATGCTGGAGATTTCCAAGATGGCGTCACTACATGTGTTTCCTGACTTGGCTCTGTTGAAGGCACCACTCTGCTGTAAGCAATTTTCAATACTTTTTTCTAGTGTTTGGTCTGTTTCCTTTAAAATGGCTTATTAATTTTAGTAAATGTACCCATAATCAATCTCCTTTTCATCATGTAATCTGTTTTTCTGAAGCTACAGTTTACCAATCTCTGTTCTAATTCTGCTGGAAAAAAACAAAAAACAAAAGAAAGAGAAAAAAGAAAAGAAAAATAGCAATGCTCGTTTTGGTCTTTTGCTAGTAACTGTAAAAATTTTATCTCAACATCACAGGATTTCTTTCCTCTTCAAAATTTGTAGTTGAATTTTCCACAGCTCCAAAAAATTTACATTTCGAGTAATTTTCTGGTATCATCAAAGGGCTTGCCAATCTGAGCATTTTATGATCAGTTCCATTAATAAAATATTTTAATTTTATTTCTCTTTTGCTAATTTTGTTTAGATTGAAATAAGTCTCCATTTTGATCGCAAAATCTTTCCCATGATCTTCTCCGTCACTAAATGTTGGAAACTTGCCTTTCTCCATAAAACAATATGAAATTATTTATCCTGATATTCCTTCAGGCTTCATTGTAATATAGTTATTTTCAAATGATTTCATAAAAACCTTTGCAAAGTCAAAAATTCTTTGTAGCCATGTTGTTTAAAAAGAAAAAATGTTTTTTTTCTGTTACTTTTCTCATGTCAGTCAAATCTTTGTCACTTCTTCTTTTATGTCTATATTTCTTGAGATCTAATCATGGAGCAGTTGGGAATATAAAAAAAGAAACAAAACTAAATTCCATGATGACTGTTAGAAAGAAGATTTAGTAAGTAGGTGCCACCACTAAGCAGCATTTTAAGTAAAAAGAGATATTTATGAAAATAATCACGTTATACGTAAACAGTGGCAACACATTTAATAAAGCTGACTTGGTATTCCAGCAGAGTCTCACAATGCACATTTAAAGCAAAGCAGAGATCTGTGAAGTGTAGATGTTCAAAGCATAGAAATATTTTTAAAAGAGATTCTAAATAAACCTATATTATGGCAAGAAGCACAGATGAGAAGTAAGCACAGAGAGAAGATTTGATATTAGCTTATATATATAAACTAATATCGAACAACCAGAGTGAGTGCTCAATATCGCAGCGGTAGATAACTATTCTTCATTTATAGGTTAACAAGGCTACCAATGGTTTCAAGTAGAGAGGAATCTCTCAACAATTATCAAGCCTGCCATATAGGTGGCAGACTTGGTAACTGTTGGTAGCCTTGTTAACCTACTAATAAAGTGTATGTGTGTGTGTGTGTAATAATGATGACTACCACAATAATTATAATGATAATAATAATAATAATAATAATAATAATAATAATAATTCTTTCTGCTGGAAGCAAAAGGCCTCAAGTTTGGGGGAAGGGATTAAGTCAATTACATCAACCCTAGTGCGTAACTGGTACTTAATTTATCGACCTTGAAAGGATGAAAGGCAAAGTTAACCCCAGTGGCATTTGAACTCAGAACACGAAGATAGATGAAATACTGGCGTGCTAACAATTCTCCCAGGTTGCCGCCTTAATAATAATAATAATAATAATAATGATAATGATAATGATAATGATAATAATAATAATAATAATAATAATAATAATGATAATAATAATGATAAACATACAGAAAATTGCACTACTAGGCACTGCACACATCCTACGCAGAACACTTTCCATACAATAACCATCAGAGCATCACAACAAATCACAGCACATACCCAAGGCACACAGAGCTGCGCTCGGTAGTGAAGTGAAAGCACGATATAAAAAATAAAACTACTGAATAATAATAATAATAATAATGATAATAATAATAATAATAATAATAATAATGATAATAATAATAATAATAATAATAATAATAATAATAATAATAGCAGCAGTATCATTTGTAATATTTATAGTGATGTTGATGATATTAGTGAAAATGATTATAATGGCTATATAGGAAATAATAATCCTGACTATAAAATTAATTTAAAAGAAATTCTCCCAGACTGTCATATTTTGTTCCATAACTGATATACACAATATATACATGACAAATGAAGACTGGAAGAAGTTAACTTTTTGCTTTGCATTGATTTTACAGAAAAAAAATATCATAATGTAAGAATCTGAAAATTTAAAAGTGGAAAGATTTTACTTGTAACAGTTTGTATTTTTGTCTGTATTCATAAGCTGATTTTTTTTGTAGATTTGTGCTATCACGAAATCTTTTCTTATCAAAGATATCTCTGGTTTTATACTGTTATTATTTACTCTCCATTCAGCATAACAGAAAACATACAGATTTCTGATTTCTTACTGATATTTACATTGAGCAAGGCATACTTGTTTGGCAATGGTGAACACAGTGCATATTCATAATTGTAAATATTGATTCTGAATCTATTGTAAATATTATGTATGTTTCTTTTTTATTTTTGCGATCAAAATAATCAGAATATTGGCTCTAAATTCAATTTACTTCCTGTCATGATCTCATATCAACCACATTGATATAGTCTCATGGTAAAACTTAGAACTTCAATTGCATTACTTACTGCAGTGTCATCTACTCCTCTGAACATCTGAATTTTTATCACTCACCATTTAAAGATACTTGAAATAATTAATCACATTTTTCCATTATTTCTACTAACCATTTGTGTCATATATTTTCCCCATTCTTCTTGAAACTCTTCACTGGCCATACTTCAGTGTGAAGTACTAAAAGGAAATGACTACCACATGTACTCAGTGACCTAAAAAACCTGAATATTCCATTGGCTCTGTCTCATTGCAATAACTCAATTTAGTAGAATAAGGAATTTCAACCGTGTTTCGTGGTCTGCTACCACAACAGCTCCTTTATAGGATCCAGTTAGCTCAAGACATTATCAGGAGGAACCATGTCCGGTTTCGGCCCCTACTCCTCTACTGTTTTGATGTGGCGGGGCCCTCCTTTTGGAGGTGTCTTCGGCTCTGGTGCTGGGTGCATGTCTTCTTTCTTCTTCTTTCTTCTGTTCCCTGGCCTCTTCGATATAGCATCAAGTGTCAGCGGGCAACTGACTGTCTTGTCAAATTTCCCTATAATTAAAGCAAATTATTATTTAAAAAATTTTTCTGTTTAATTAATGGTTTCAAATTTTGGCACTAGGCCAGCAATTTTGAGGAAGGGATAAGTTGATTACATTGACCCCAGTGTTCAACTGGTACTTATTTTATTGATCCTACAAAGATGAAAGGCAAAGTCGGCCTTGGTGGAATTTGATCTCAGAATGAAATGCTGCTAAGCATTTCGTCTGGCATGCTAACAATTCTGCTAGTTCACCACCTTATTTTTGTGTTTAATTGATACTCTTTACTCTTTACTTTTTTCCTCTTTTATTTGTTTCTGCCACTTGACTGTGGCCATGCTGGAGCACCGCCTTTAGTCGAGCAAATCGACCCCATGACTTATTCTTTGTAAGCCTAGTACTTATTCTATCGGTCTCTTTTACCAAACCGCTAAGTTACAGGGATGTAAACACACCAGCATCGGTTGTCAAGCGATGTTGGGTAAACAAACACAGACACACAAACATACACACACATACATATATATACATACATATATACGACGGGCTTCTTTCAGTTTCCGCCTGCCAAATCCACTCACAAGGCTTTGGTTGGCTTGAGGCTATAGTAGAAGTCACTTGCCCAAGGTGCCACGCAGTGGGACTGAACCTGGAACCATGTGGTTGGTAAGCAAGCTACTTACCACACAGCCAAGTATAATTTTATCTTTTTTAAATGTCTTTCCTACTTGAAGGAATTCGGATGAAAGAGCACTGCTCACAGCCTTTGCAAGGCTCCCAAGATGGTTAGCTTGTTGCTTCTAATGTTCCAATTAGATTGCTGCATGATAACATCTGCAGGAAAGACATCAGTAGTAAAAGAAAACTTTGCAGTGCCTAGTGGTGCTAATTTTTGTATGCTGTGTATATATGTAAGTTTTGAAGATTTAGTGACCTCCATGTATTTGTCCACATCTTTTTTTTAATCATTCACTAGGCATGTATTATGAAAGTTGTTTCTTATTTCATTACTTCCCACAAGTGGCTACACACAGAGGGGACAAACAAGGACAGACAAACGGATTAAGTCGATTATATCGACCCCAATGCATAACTGGTACTTATTTAATCGACCCGAAAGGATGAAAGGCAAAGTCGACCTCGGCATAATTTGAACTCAGAATGTAGCACCAGACAAAATACCTATTTCTTTACTACCCACAAGGGACTAAACACAGAGGAGACAGACATATGGATCAAATCGATTACATCGACCCCAGTGTGTAACTGGTACTTAATTTATCGACCCCGAAAGGATGAAAGGCAAAGTCGACCTCGGCATAATTTGAACTCAGAATGTAGCGCCAGACAAAATACCTATTTCTATACTACCCACAAGGGGCTAAACACAGAGGAGACAGACAAACAGATCAAGTCGATTACATCGACCCCAGTGCATAACTGGTACCTAATTTATCGACCCCGAAAGGATGAAAGGCAAGGTTGGCCTTGGCGGAATTTGAACTCAGAACGTAACGGCAGACGAAATATGGCTACGCATTTTGCCCGGTGTGGTAACGTTTCTGCCAGCTCGCTGCCTTTTTCTGTTCAGCTAGTCCTTTGAGAGTAAGTCTTTTCTCTAACCCTTTGCAGGGCCTCCAAGACTGGTAAGAAGAAGAGATAAATTTACCCCCAATTGAGAGACCAAGCTGAAATGCTTTCAGCAAAGTAGACCACTAACAGGCTGAGTGGTGTTAAAGCAGCCATTATCATTGCTTTTATTGTAGTTACTGTTGCTTTGTTTCATTTATCTCTGACCACAGACATACTGTTTCCTCTCACTTTCAATTATTCAAGAGGAACATTAACTACATTGGTCACATGAGTGTTGAAGAACCTGCAAACACTTTTGGCACAGCCTCTTCCTTCAGGCTTAACCAAAGACAGAAAATGTTTTTAATTTGCTTCCCTATCATTTAACCTCTCAGCATTTAGATTGTTCTGTCTTTTTCAATTCTTATTTATCCACATTTTGAATTAACCATGCATCATCATATAGCTCTGAAATTTTTAAAGATGTGATTGTATATTTTTATAATGATACTGTAGGGTAAGTGTAGGAGGTCAAAGATGGTGAGCTGGCAGAATCATTAACACACCAGGCGAAATGCGTAGCCGTATTTCATCTGCCGTTACGTTCTGAGTTCAAATTCCGCCGAGGTCGACTTTGCCTCTCATCCTTTCGGGGTTGATTAAATAAGTACCAGTCACGCACTGGGGTCGATGTAATCGACTTAATCCATGTGTCTGTCCTTGTTTGTCCCCTCTGTGTTTAGCCCCTTGTGGGTAATAAAGAAATAGGTATTTCGCCTGCCATTATGTTCTGGTACTTTCATCTTGATAAGGTCAACACTCCAACTAATACATAATATAAAATTCCTCATCTCAGAAATACAGAATTGTATGAATCCCCTGATATTCCTTGGGTTTATTTTATTTTGTAGGCTCACAAGAGATTTCAGATTCACTGTTATTCATATACAATATAAATAAAATATCATAAAAAAGAAAAGGAGTTTATTGTTAATTGATGAATAAGTTTGTTATGTTCTACTGAACAAGGAAATAATTACACATTTTACTTCACTGTCTTTCGCTTTTAAACTAATTTCATTTTTCCCGTTCACTTTCATGGCTTTGGTTTTCTTAATAAACTGAGTTTTCAACCAAGTAATTCACTATAAGCATAGGTTATTATTTCAGGTTCATTGAAGTCTTTAACTGAAATAATGTTAATCTATATAAAAAAATCGTTTTAATGAAAGATTGATTTAAATGTCTTATTCATAATACTTAGTATCAATTGTATCATACAAATCTCTTTTTTAAAATTCTTTTGTCTTCAATTAAAATATTGTTGTTGCATCTTTTCAGCAGTTTTATTTATCTGTTTCCTATTTTATTCAATTTCTTCAAAATGTTTCTAAATACAAGCGGTAATCTCAGTTCTAATCTAAAAATCAATGCAAACTTTCATTTGTTGATACTTTTTGTTGTTTTCTAGAAGTAATTCCATCAAATTAAAACAGAGAATACAGCAACTTCAAGATACTAATTATATATAAAACTGTAAGAAAAAAAAAAAGAAGAAAGGAACCTAAATGCAAATTCCATTTCCTTGCTTTCCACTAAAGAAAAATAAGTTCCTGAAATTTACACAAAAGAGATATTTCAAATTTCCATTAGCATTTCCTCTGGATTAACTTCTAGCATGAACTGATTGCTCTCTCGCTCAGGCCAATAAAGGAGCTGCCTGGACACAGTTGTTTAACTTGCAAGAAATAGCAGCCAAATCTTTTGCAAATCCCATTCTTATTCCTCCTGACAAAGAAGTTGCAATGTGTGTTTCTGAGGCAAAACTGGCAGTTCATGGTTGGAATGCTATAACATGTAATTTCTAGTTGGTCAAATTACTGCATAGGAGTTTCCTTATTAGCTCATTGATAAGATAGCCAAAGGGGAGGAATGGGAGGGTTTGTGACATTCACTGGCCCTTGCAATATGAGAGAGAAATTGGTGTGGTTGATGTCCAGTCTGAACATCTCTTGGTCATTAAGCCAATATCTGCGAATATATATATATATATATATATATATATATATATATATATAATATATATATATATATATATATACACACACACACATACATACAGAGCAGAGTGAAAGAAGACTAAAGAAAGTCAGGTTTGTGTTTATGTGTGTGTATATTCAAACATCTATCCGGGTAAATTATAGGATAAAAAAGACAGGGAAAACACACATGCATACAAATGAACTGAAGAATACAATCAATGTGTTACCCTGTGGAGGAAAGAAAGAACTATCAATGTATCAATGAAATGAACCTTTGTCAAACTATATGGTGGAAAAAATGAAAGATTATACATACTTAAGGCAGAAGCAGCATGAAGCCTAATGTCAGAAAGGAATTAAGCAAGGACAAATAATTTCTGAGAAGTGTGTATATGGGCCCAAATCAGATTGAAGACACACCCACTTATAGCTTCTTGAAATTGATAGTTTTAGTTAATTTGGCTTTAATAGACTGAATTGGATTTTTTATACTCTACATCTGGTACTGAGTACTTTTTTTATATTTATTACCATTAACAAAGGCATGCAGATGCACATAGTTAGGCTGTGTTTAAGAAAATTGTTTTAGTTCATACAATATATATCAGGTGTTTTTCAAAAATTATATGTATTTAAAGAAAGTGTGTGATGAAAAAGTGCTTTCTGGGACATTACCCTCAAAAGGGGGTTTTAATGTTGAAGGTTTATCATCAGAAGTAGTTTATGATCCTTCATTTTGTTGATTGTAAGCTTTGCAGCTGAGCAATATGTTGTTATATTGGTTCCAAATTTGTGCTCGAGTCCAGCAGGTTTGGGGAAGGGGTTAAGTCGATTACATTGACCTCAGTGTACAACTGGTACTTATTTTATTGACCCTGAAAGTAGAATTTGAACTTAGAACATAAAGATGGATGAAATGCCGCTAAGCATTTTGTCCTGCATGTTATCGATTCTGTCAGTATGGTGCCTTTTGTTGTTTTATTAATAAGTGAACAAGCCAATATTTGGGAATTCTGCTTTGCAGGGAAAGTACAAGATGGCATTGAAGGATCCAAAAGCAACATTTCTGCAAATGCTTTGCTGCCTCAAATAAACTGTAACTAATAACTTTTCTGATACCACTTGATAAAGGAACAGCTTGTGACTGTTTGGGAAGGATCGATGGGCACACTTTCAGGGTTTGTAAACTCAATGAGAATAGAGACAGATTGGTTGAGGTTTTGCCCTTTTGGTCAGTGTATGGCTTCAGAAGACCAGTATTGCTATTTAACAAAATACTCTTGATGAAATCCCTTGATAGACATTAGTCTTGACTTCGAATCGCACATTGTTGCACAGGCACCTGGAGGTTGATAGGAACCATTTCACATAATTTGTTTCTGATGAGAAGCAATAGTTCAGAGACAACATGTACCATTTTCTAGTGGCAGTAACTGCAGCAAAATTTTCTAGTATAAAATACTGAGGTTGAAGGTATCCTTAATATCATTTATTTCTTTATTGCACACAGTGGGGCTAAACATAGAGGGGACAAACAAGGACAGACAAAGGGATTAAGTCGATTACATCAACCCCAGTGTATAACTCGTACTTATTTAATTGACCTCAAAAGGATGAAAGGCAAAGTCGACCTCGGTGGAATTTGAACTCAGAACGTAACAACAGACAAAATATTACTAAGCATTTTACCCAGTGTGCAAACGATTCTGCTATCTCGCTGCCTTCGTATCCTTAATATTATTGATAATAGTAAGGCAGTGAGCTAGTGGAATCATTACTGCACTGGACAAAATGCTTAGTGACAATTTGTATATCTTTATGTTCTGAGTTCAAATTCCACCAAAGTCAACTTAGCCTTTCATCCTTTTGAGGTTGATAAAATAAGTACCAGTGCTGGGGTTGACATATTCTTCTTACTGCTCCCTCCCCACAAAATTCCTTGTACCAAAATTTGAAACCATTATTATTGGTTTCAAATTTTTGGCACAAAGTCAGCAATTTCAGAGGAGGGGCAATATCAATTAAATTTGTCCCAGTGCTCAATTTGTTCTTTTTTATCAATCTCGAAAGGATGAAAGGCAAAGTGAACCCCGGTGGCATTTTGAACCCAGAATGTGAAGCTGGCCGAAATGCCGCTAAGCATCTTACCTGGTGTGCTAATGATTCTGATAGTAGAGGCTGTAATTATTTTCTGCTGTTTAGTGTTTTTTGAAATGTTAACATTTGTGGTAGGTCAGTTATTGTTAAACTCAAACTATAGGGTGGTCTGAAAGTCTTGTCACCCTAAGAACAATAGAGGAACAATATAATAATATCAAACTCCTGTACTGGTTTTAGTATATTCACTTCCATTGACACTGACACTGTTACACACCGTGAAGATCTGTAGGAACACCATCATTTTCATGGCAGAAAATGATGCGGTGTCATGTCCTGTGTGATATTTTATGAAGCTGTTGGTGTTCATACGAAACCTCTCAATGTGTGATAGTGTCATGTTCAATGAAAGTGAATATATTAAACCAGCACATGTGTTTGATATTATTATATTGCCCCTCTATTGTTCTTATTGTGGAGGCGCAATGGCCCAGTGGTTAGGGCAGCGGACTCGTGGTCGGAGGATCGTGGTTTCGATTCCCAGACTGGGCATTGTGTGTGCTTATTGAGCGAAAACACTTAAAGCTCCATGAGGCTCCGGCAGGGGTGGGTGGTAGCGATCCCTGTTGTACTCTTTCGCCACAACTTTCTCTCACTCTCTCTTCCTGTTTCTTGAGTAATGCTGTGATGGACTGGCATCCCGTCCAGCTGGGGGGAACACATATGCCACAGAAACTGGGAAACCAGGTCCATGAGCCTGGCTAGGCTTGAAAAGGGTGACGTTTATCGTTTTTTTATTGTCCTTATTTCTTTTTGGTAGGGGGTGACAAGACTTTCGGACCACCCTATACATAAGAAAAAAAAATACAAAAGAAAGCTACAGTGAATTTTTCTTCAATTTATAACTTTATGAAAATCTAAAACTTTGGTAAAATTTGAAATATTATAACAATGTATTTTAAAGAAAAAAAAATCTTACCAGAGAATAGAATGGAGTAGATTATTTTGGAAAATAGCTACATAAATACAGCAGATTAATATAAGTTTTAGGCTATGGCAGATAAGATTCAGTTATTAATTTCACACAGAATGCACTAAAACATGATGGAGAACTTTAACATTACTGTTTACAATATATACTGTGTATTTAATAGATAGTACGATATATTTATAAAGTATGCAGAAAATGTTACATTAATCTAAAATATATTATTTATGTATCATTTACTCAGGTGAGATGGCAGTGTCTATGACCTTACACAGAGCTTCCTTATGGCCATGAAGGATGCAAGAAAATATTAATCGTGATTATAACTCAGGATACCAAAATTCTATTGAGATTGCAATGTGATACCTTATTTGAATATGAGAAGGAACTCACTTATCACATGACATGCAATATCTAAGTATTATAATAGAAATAATGTGTGTGTTATTTAGTTACATTTCTAGATTTCTTGCCAATAGAGAAAGAACCAACTTCTAACTTAGAGCCAAATCTCTTTGTAATTTCAACAAGGTAGTAGGATTGTTATGCATACATGTGTGTTATGCATATATGTGCAGGTATTTAGAGTCAGTGCATGTGCAGACGCATAATGTGTTTATTCTGATACACATTTGTATGAAAAAAATGTATGTATGTATGTATGATACATAAATATGAATGAATTTTCTTTAGGTTTTATTTAAGTTCTTAAGATAGTTCAAGCTGGTCGCTAGCAAAGCAACAAGAGAGTTAAGAGATTTCCTGATATTTGAGTTGGTGTGCTGGTTGAACTGTCAATGCATACACTCAAAAGTGTGTATCTGTTCACATAAGAACCTCAGATGGAGGAGTTTTGGAATGTCTTACAATTCCTGTATGTATGTATGTATGTCAAAATATGCAAGAATGAATGAAAATATTGTCAGAAAATATTGTATACTCCAGGGAACATCACAGCTAGAAACTCGTCTCTTTATATTCCAAGAGACCATCATTTATGTGTTGCCAGTTCCTGTTATGCACAGTTGAGATAACTCCCTATCTACAGTCATGGCCAAAAGTTTGGAACTTTTAAAAGAAAAATTTAAATTGTTACACCCAAGTACAATTTGATTCAAATATATGCAATGTAGAGATATACTTACCTAATAAATGATCCAATGGTTAAATAGCTAGAAGAAAAAAATAACCAAAATCAAGTATATAGTTCTAGACCAAATTACTTACTTTGAATAACTAGAAAACAGTACATTGTACATACGAAAATATGTTTTAAAAATTTGGCCCCAATTGTATGTAGAAACCATTGAATGTTGTAGACAGGAATGTGCCATCAGTAATTACTCAGGGTAGGCAGTTGGTGACCTTTATGTAGTGAAATACACAAAAAATAAGTGAAACACAGGCATGTAACTGAGTTGAAGGCAGATTTACTTCTGCCTTTATAGCACATAAAGGAAACGGTGTTGTAGGAGTGTACGCAGCATGTGTACTACAGCAGTACTATGTGTAGCTTAAATATTGAGATTGAAAGGCAGGGGCGAATTATGCCCACCTAATCTACAAAAAATTAAGTATTTTGCATTTTATACATAATAATCAGAGTAACCTTCATAATTTTATTGAATTAGGTGCATATTTTGCCATAAAAGGAAAATGTTGCTATCAATCTATTTTATTCAAGGTAGGCACTGTTTAACTTACCTACCTAGGCAGCACATCTCTGATTGTAGACTATCATAGCTTAGAAGAAAGTGAGGATTAGCAAAAGGAAGGGCATCTATCTGGGTGTTGAAAATTTTACACAATGAATCCTATGTTCCTCGTGCAAGCAAGTGGACAATAAAACAATGATAATGATGATAATGATGATGTCACAGTTGTTGTTCAGCCATGATGATGGTGATGGTGATGGTGGTGTTCCTAATATTATTTTGTCATAGGTTAGTCTTGATTGTAAATACCTGTGAGGGGAAAGTATTCCAACCACAATTTCCCCATCTTTTTTGTCAGAAATAGTGTACCCAGGATCATATTATCTAATGTTTCTTCCCACTTTTCCAAGAGAGAATGTCACATTTTATCTTTCCTGCTCCACTACCTCTACCTCCACATCTCAAGCACACTAATATTTATCTCTGCCTCATACACACACTTGCACACATAAATGCCAGCAATCTCTTTTTTCCCCCTCTCTATTTCTGTTATATGTGTGCACAGGAACACACATACATATACACAACTATATATGAACAAAATACAATTTCTAAAATATTCAATAAAATATATTACCACACTTTTCCTTTAAATATGATATCATTTAATATATATATATTTCCTTTATATATTTCCTTTATATATGCTATCATCTAATACATATCCTTTGTCATAATTTTTTGTCAAAATTTTGTGTAAGGAATTCACATACATACATACATAATACATGCATACATTCACATATCTATCTATCTATCTGTCTATCTATCTGTCTATCTATCAATCTATCTATCTATCTATCTATCTATCTATCTATCTATCTATCTATCTATCTATCTATCTATCTATCTATCTATCTATCTATCTACCTATATATACATATATATAGTTCATTTTTTGCATTTTTAATAGTTTTTGTTTTCCCTACTTACTGAAGCAAATTATGGCTAATGAATGAGTTACTAATAGAAACCAAACCCAGTGACTTTATTCTTCAAAAAGCTGCTGCTTTTAACTAATGGACAATCAAGATATATATATATATATATATATATATATATATATACACACATACGCATATCGACATACACACTCACATATATGCATACATACATACTATGTTTATATATATATATATATATACATATATATATATAATATATATATATATATATATATATATATATACGTATGTATGTATATACATGCATATATATGTATGTATTATGATTATATATATATATATGTATATTGTATATAAGTACGTATATATGTGTATGTATATACATATATATATATATACACACGTATATATGTATATATATGTTTATATATACATACATCTCTTTCTCTTTTTCTCTCTCTATATATATATGTGAGTGTGTGTGTGTGTGTGTGCATATTGATCTCTGTGTATAGATATATTTATGTACATTTATGTCTATATATATATATATGTATCCATTTAGACGTGTGTATTTGTGTATATCTGTGTATGCACATATTGCTATAAAAATTACAGGAGAAAAAAAATCTTGCATAGCTTCTCATCAGTTTTCCTTTCCATTATTTAGTTCAATTAAGATATTTTAAGGAACCAGCTATATTCATTATTTTCTCTCATACCAACTATACACACATAAAAATCACAAAGATAAATAAAAAAAAGCAAAAGCAAAAAGTAAATTTATTGTTAATGGTTTATTGTATCTCTAAAAATTCTTTAAATTGTGCTGGAAACCTAATGTGTTGGTATTATATGTATCTTTATTTTGGTTTATATTTTGTCTCTGCTTTCATTATTTATAAAGGGCTAAATCCTGTTGAAGTTGTTTGTAGTAGAATAAGAAATTTATAAACCTATTGTTACATTTTATAGTTACGAAAAAATATCATACCAAAACAAGACAAACTGATTGTATGTGAGCTAAAGGCTACAATGTTGGACTCAGGATTATGAAATTATGGGATTATGAAATTATGGGATTTCTGGATTAGATGGAGCATGTGATCGTTGCCAGAGTGGCTAACTGGCTTCCGTGCCAGTAGCACGTAAAAGGCACCATTCGAGCTTGATTGTTACCAGCATTGCCTTACTAGCACCTGTTCTGGTGGCATATGTGAAAAGATTTGAGCATGGCTGTTGCCAGTACCGCCTGACTGGCTCTCATGCCGGTGGTAGGTAAAAGCACCCACTACACTCTCGGAGTGGTTGGTGTTAGGAAGGACATCCAGCTGTAGAAACACTGCCAGATCAAGATTGGAGCCTGGTGCACCCATGTTAAACGATGATGATGATGATGATGATGATGATGATATCTTCTGAATTCATCTTAACACAATATCACACTCTACACACAAGTATCATACAACTACTTTCCACTCAGAGAAAGAATTCCTCTTTGACTGTTAATTGATGCAGATAGAAACTCTATACTGTGTGCCCAATGTAAACTAAGGGTGCACAAGAGATGCAATGGGATTGAAAACATGTTGACTTAAAAGCAAGCTCTTCAGCCCATTCCTATTCTGGCTGCTATGTTTCAAAGCACCCACATTCACTGTTACTCTTTTACTCTTTTACTTGTTTCAGTCATTTGACTGTGGCCATGCTGGAGCACCACCTTTAGGTGAGAAAATCGACCCCAGGATTTATTCTTTGTAAGCCTAGTACTTATTCTATTGGTCTCTCTTTGCCGTTATGTAAACACACTTAAATAACAAGAAACTGTCAACTGCCTTTCTAGGAATTTCAAT
>NC_042999.1:50233408-50333408 GCF_006345805.1 Octopus sinensis | reverse complement strand
CAGAAGAAAGAGTGAGAGAAAGTTGTGGTGAAAGAGTACAGCAGGACCTGCCCCCCCCCCCCCTGCCAGAGCCTCGTGGAGCTTTAGGTGCTTTCGCTCAATAAACACTCACAACACTCGGTCTGGGAATCGAAACCGGGATCCTACAACCGCGAGTCCGCTGCCCTAACCACTAGGCCATTGCGCCTCCACATATATATATATATATATGTATATATATATATATATATATATATATATATATATATTTATATACACACACATATATATATACACACATATATACACGCGTATATATATATATATGTATATACACACATATATATATATATATAATATCAAAGATTCCACAAATAAAGAGGTAATGTTCACTGAGAAAATTTCCATATATATTAAGCTTCTTAGTAACAAGCCTGTATATTCTTGCAAAATGTATATACACTGCAAAATCATGAAGAGGTTGATTTCATAAAAATTTACCTGCCAGGCATTGAAAACAATGGAAAGATTATGAAGGCTGCTGATGGTAAATGAAAAAGGTAGTTACTTCAGGCATATTTTATCAAATTTATGGAAATTTTATAAGAAATGTGTAGTTTCTTAATATCATGACTGATTGGGATTAAATATGATTTAGATAAAAGAGGTGTGGTAACTTTATGTCATATTTCAGTTTTGCACTCTATAACCTGTATTTATTTGCATCATGCAAAATTTAAATAATACTTTGTTTCATTCTATCTTAAGCTATTGGATGATAAAGTATAAATAAATATAATTAAATTAAAATGGAAAAATGGATGGATGGATGGATGATGATGATGATGATGAAGGAGAAGAAGAAGAGATGAAGAAGAAGAAGAAGAAGAAGAAGAAGAAGAAGAAGAAGAAGAAGAAGAAGAAGTGTCAGAAATGCATATAGCTTTGATATTTCATTGCTAAACATGCAGACGAGCTCCCACGCTATCTGAAAATCAAAAGAGAAAGAGTTGAGCTGCTGTATAATTATGTAATTAGTTCTGTAAAAGAGAAGAAATGGTTTGCACTTTTAGTCTTAAAGAAGCAAGTAAAGTTAGCAAAAGCAAAGAATGCTATCAGAACTAATTCATTAGTGATTTCTTCTTTGGAATAAGTAAACCATGTGTGATTGTTGAAGCTTATCTCAACAAGAAAACTCTGCTACTGCTTTTGTCTTTATAATATCTACACTTAGTTTCTTTGACTAAACGACTTGCTATATTTAACAATGCTGGGGGCATCTTCAATAAATATTTTTTTTCTCTGTAGAAACAACCTTATTTTATACTTTTCATTGGTCCTCTGAATATAGCACAGTATGAGTAGTAAGGTTTCACAGTTAATATTTTTTTGAAATCTTGCTTTTGTTTAGAATATTATTTTGATATCAAATTCATAACCTTCCTCTATTCAATAAGTGATATATTTATGATATGCTGTGAGTTATTCATATAACAAAACCAGTTAGATGCAAAGCAAAATGTGATATAAAAATATGCAATTATATTTAGCTCCTGATAAGTTCTCATTGAACAAATCTATGCACAAAGGCATTCGCGTGTAGAGCATTCTGCATTTCACAATAGGTAGAATATATCTTGGACTCCATTATTCAATGTTCTCTTTTATTAAACACTGTAGACTGTGGGCAGAATAATTGACTTATCCCCTCCCTGAAATTGCTAGCCTTGTGCTAAAATTTTAAATCAATATTTATTATAAGTTACCATATTTTTTTTAATAACCAAGAACATTTGCAATTGCATATATATATATATATATATATATATATATATATATAGTTAATCCAAACAAGAAAACACAAATAAACAACAACGCGAGGACGTGGAACAAATATAGTATTATTGGACACTCAGGAAAGAAGGGCAGAAGGAGGGTTTAACGTTTCGAGCGGAGCTCTTTGTCGAAAACATAGGAGAAGGAAAGATCCAGAGAAGGGAAGACAGAGGAAAAAAAATCACCAACGGTACACACGAGGTCACAAGAGAGAGAGATAGAAAATTTTTTTTCCATAATGAGATAAAAAACCAAGGCTGTGTAGATTTTAGAACATTTATAAATAGAAGGTCTTACAGCTGTTTCTAGGTTATTTATTATATCCCTTCATCGGAGATGGTGTGAGAAGATGGTTAAGCAGTCATAAGGTATTGGAATCTTATATGTATACCATTCTGCCTAAATAATGGATCTACAAATGCAATATCCTTGCATACCTCACAACTATTTTCATTCCTCCACTTCACTCTCTATTTCGTATCTTATCTAAATTAACTATTGCTTAACCATCTTCTCACACCGTCTCCGATGAAGGGATATAATAAATGTCCTAGAAAAAGCTGTAAGACCTATTTATAAATGTTCTAAAATCTACAAAGCCTTGGTTTTTTATCTCATTATTAAAAAAAAAAAATTATATACACACGCTGATATATGATCTAAGATGGACTCCTTATTCGCATAATCACCGAACCTGGAACTTAACTATAGTCTATACATAACACTTATTCAGCATTTCCTGACACCTTTGGGTCTCATTGACACCATTACCTTTCACAACCTATATATATATATATACAACAGTTAAATAAACAGAACATCATTCAAGAGATATCAAATGAAATATGTACAAGTTTTCACTGCTTATTATTTTAAATAGTAATATTAAAACAGTTCGTAATTATTGAGACTCAGGTTGTTATAGGTAGAATGAAGAGAAAAAGTGAGAACCCCAGCCATGGCATTCAATGAGATTATTCTGTATAACACAATAGATTGTTCTGCCTATGGATTAAAAATCCACATTTTTATAATACCTTATGGGGTTCCTAGAAGTGTTAACTAGACTATTTGGTAGGAATATTCCAGTTTGCTTGGTTACACACCAGTTAATCTGATTAGCTGAGCCATGTTTGGATGCCTCTTAATGCCTTTTGTGATGACAGTTAATTGACCTTACCTAGTACATATGTGTAGCCTCACCTATTATGTCTATTATGACCTTACCTGTTGCATTTATTATTACCTATTCAGCTGGGGAACCTGAACATGATAGTTCAAAACTTAACAGGAACCTCACCATAGGAGTTTTTTTGCCATGAGTTTGTTGTAACACAAATAAAATGAAAACGTATTTACATGAAGCAAAAAGATCAGCGGTCAAAGCAATAAAAGTAAATACATTACATATCATAAAATAAACCATGGGAGAAATCAGTTAACAATGCATAACGATGTATAAAGTTCAAAATAGTTCTCTTTTTTCTTTTTTTACTTGTTTCAGTCATTTTGACTGTGGCCGGCCATGCTGGTGCACCGCCTATAATCGAGCAACTCGACCCCGGGACTTATTCTTTGTAAGCCCAGTACTTATTCTATCGGTCTCTTTTGCCGAACTGCTAAGTGACGGGGACATAAACACACCAGCATCGGTTGTCAAGCAATGCTAGGGGGACAAACACAGACACACAAACATACACGCACATACATATATATACATATATACGACGAGCTTCTTTCAGTTTCTGTCTACCAAATCCTCTCACAAGGCTTTGGTCGGCCTGAGGCTATAGTAGAAGACACTTGCCTAAGGTGCCATGCAGTGGGACTGAAGCAGGAACCATGTAGTTGGTAAACAAGCTACTTACCACACAGCCACTCCTGCACCTATATATCTATAAATTGTTATCTATATATCTATAAATTGTTATAGCTCAGGAGTAGGATGTTCTTTTATTTTTTTACTTATTTCAGTCATTTGACTGTGGCCATACTGAAGCACTGCCTTTATTTGAGCAAATTGACCCCAGGACTTATTCTTTGTAAACCTAGTACTTATTCTTCCGGTCTCTTTTGCCAACTGCTAGGTTACGGGGATGTAAACACACCAGCATCGGTTGTCAAGTGATGTTGTGGGGACAAACACAGACACAAAAACACATACATACATATGCATATGTATGTATGTATGTATGTATGTATGTATGTATGTATGTATGTATGTATGCATGCATGCATGCATGCATGCATACATACATACATACATACATACATACATACATACATACATACATACATACATACAATGCGCTTCTTTCAGTTTCTGTCCACTAAATCCACTTACAAGGCTTTGGTTGGCCTGAGGCTATAGTAGAAAACACTTGCCCACGGTGCCACACAGTGGGACTGAATCTGGAACCATCTAGTTGGCAAGCAAGCTACTTACCACACAACCACTCCTGTGCCTATTATACATAAAATGTTCATATATGATAGTCTTATGCACCTTCCTGTTACTTTGAGAAGGCTTCTTTTAGGAACAACAGCTTTGTGTACAGAAGGTGTCTGTATATGCATAGCCAATATGGTTCAGTGATTAGAGTGTCGGGCTCACAATCATGAGGTAGTGAGTTTGATTCCCAGACTGGGCTGTGTCTTGTGTTCCTGAGCAAGACACTTTATTTCATGTTGCTCCAGTTTACTCAGCTGTAGAAATGAGTTGTGACATCACTAGTGCCAAGCTGTATCGACCTTTACCTTTTCCTTGGATAACATCAGTGGTGTGGAGAAGAGAAACTGTATGCATGGGTAACTGCTGGTCTTCCATAAACAACTTGGCCTGGATTTGTGCCTCAGAGGACCACTTTCTAGGTGCAATCACATGGTTATTCATGACTGAAGGGGGGTCTTATTTTTGTGCGTAAAGATGTACCTTTGTTCCATCACTGTAAGCCTTTAAATACTGTCAGTATGGTGAAGAGTAGAAAAAAACTGATTGACTATGTTAAGCAGGTACAAAAGTAGAAATATCTCACCAAATATGCTTTGTGGAAGCATACAGAAGAACAAGACAAAATTCTAAAAACTCAGAGTTCTTTAGTTATAGTAATTCTTCATCTGATTATTGGTCCAGAGCAACTTTTCCCAAAATTAATAGAATCACTGGAGTGCAAAGAATTCACATGAATTCAGGATAAGGTATCAGCCATGCAATTACTAGGGCCTTTGATGTTGTGAATATTAGTAGTAAAATGTGATATAAAATCAAGGTGTCTAATCTCCCTTAGAGAATGTTTGTTCAATTTAGACAGAAAAGCAAAAGTTAATGGCTTATGGTCTGAGAAATGATGAAAATGCTTAGCTGATAGATATACTGCCAATACTTCTTGACTGAAAATAGTATATCTAGTTTCACCTGGCTGGAATGCTTCAAGAAAAGCACTGATATTGTCAAAATCTTGAATAAATTGTTCTAAAACACTGATTCCTACATCAGAAATATCCATTAGTAGACTCAGGTGTGCATCTGATGTCAAGTGATTTAATAAAGTGATGTTGGAATCTTTAATCTTGTTAAACAACTCTATAATCCACCTGGTCTTACAAGTATTTTCTTCTTATTCCTTTTTCAATCATGGTATAATTCGGTTAAAGTATAAATCATTTCAGCACAGTGTGGAATAAAACATCTGTAGAAATTATGAAGCCAAATAATTCACATAATTTTCATAATGTAGTGGAAGCTGAAAACTGCACAATTGCAGCTACCTTCTCAGTCATCGGGCAAATACAATTGCTATCAATGATATGGTCTAAAAAGGTTAAAGATGAAACACCAAAAAGGCAGTCAGCAGAGTTAATGCCTACTCTATAAAGTGCTAATCTAGTGAAAAGTTGATTTAGATGATGTTCATGGTCCAATACTGAAGTATTAGGGATCAATAAATGATTGATGCATGCAAAAATGATATTCAAACCATGAGTCACTTCATCAAGAGATCTTTAGAAGCAATTCACTGAATTCCTGAACCTCAAAAATATTCTACTGAATTCATATAGTTTGAAATATGTGATAATAACCGTCTTATGAATGTCACAGCATGTTATTGAAACCTGGTTAAATGTAGATTGTGATCTGATAAACCTGGTTATATGTTAACCAAATCTGTTTTTGAAAAAGCATTAGCACTGTGTAGAGAAGATGAAAAATCATGGATGTGAGGAACAGGGTATTTATCCAGCATAGTTTGGGAGTTTAGCATCATCTAATCCTCACAGGGATACTTTCATTCTTTTACAACATCATGCGGAAAGGAGAAGCTGAATTACTAGAACGTTGAATGAGCTGAAATATAGGAATAAATTCTTCTATAGTAATTTTCAATCTAGTTGGAGCAAGACATCTTGGATGAGCAAAAACCAGAAATTCAGTCATGACAATATGTTGTGTTGATAAATGTAATGGCTTTTCTAAAAACTGGGTGAGCAGTTTCTGAAAGTCAACCAAGATCATCATCATCAGCGTCGATTAACATCTATTTTCCATGCTAGCATGGGTTGGACGGTTCGACTGGGGTCTGGGAAGCCAGAAGGCTGCACCAGGCTCCAGTCTGATCTGGCAGTGTTTCTACAGCTGGATGCCCTTCCTAATGCCAACTACTCCGTGAGTGTAGTGGGTGCTTTTTACGTGCCACCGGCACAAGGGACAGAGGAGGCTGACAAACAGCCACGATCGGTTGGTGCTTTTTATGTGTCGCCGACACAGACACCAGTCAGGTGACACTGATATCAGCCATGTTTGGACAGTGCTTTTTACATGCCACCGGCACAGAAGCCAGAGGAGGCTGGCAAAGAGCCACAATCGGTTGGTGCTTTTTACGTACCACTGGTGCATGATAATTGTTAGCTGGGATGAAGAAGAGATGATAACAGTAGCCTTTGAGCAAATACCACATATTCATAAATTAGTCATAGAATCAATTAATTCTAGATCTTTTAGATCAAAAAACAAATCAAAATAATAAGAAACAATCAGTGCTGAGAATTGGATATGGAATATCAGCTATGATAAAATTTATAAATTCATATCCAACATCATAGATTTTTCTCTACATGTGAGTATTATTGAATGCTTTACAGCTTGTAAGGTAATCACTGTTGGCTGCCACATATCTTGTAAAAGTTGTAAGGAAAAATGCTGTCCTGCAGAGTACTGTAATTCTACAATAAATATGAATGAGTAGGAGAAAATAGCAAACGATACCTGTTGTTTGACAACTTAATAGTAAAGTTAATGTTTGCATACTTGATGTAGTAAGCTGAAGATAAGTTTTATTAAAACTTCTGAGAGCTTCTTCATTTGAAAACAAAACAACTTAATTTTGTTTACAATTACAGTAACTACTAAAAAGCAATATTTTGAAGAAGAATCAATAGTAAAAGGAAAAGGAAATAAAATAAGCACCTTATAGTAGGATGCTGGGGAATGCATGTTGTTTTTCCTGGTGACTATATTTTCTTACTGCTTAGAAGCAGACTGAAAAATAACAAGGTAATGTACAGTGATGGGCATGTAAACCAAATCTGTGATGACACCAGCATAGTACATGATTTCCCCTGTGCAAACTAGAGGAGCATTCTGATACCAAATTCTTGGAATAGAAGGTTGAATGCATGGCAAAACAAGGTGTTTTGGGATGTTCCATTTTTATTTGTGAGTGCCTGAATTCTCCCCTCAGTAAACTTATGGAACTCTGCCAAATCTGAAAACATAAAGGAAATGAAAGAGGTAGGGGTTGCTTGAACTGAAATATTGATAACACCATCTGCTAACTCCTCCAGCTGATCAATAGCGCTATAATCTCTATCAGGTACTAAAATTGCCTTTACATTTGGTGGTAAACATGAATAAGGTGGAATTTGAGGGAAATTTGGCACCTAGTTTTTTTTTTTTTTTTTGAGAATAAAGGATTGTGAGGAATCTCCATTGCTGGTGCATAACTGTACATTTATTTAGAGTGACAACTGAACTTTTTGAATCTCAAATCTCAGACATTTAAGTGGTGCCAGTTTGATAGCGTTTATCACACTAAATCTTTGGTGACATTTAAGAATTTATAGTATTTAACCGAAAGCACTATATTATTTCCAGCTGTCATGCAGAATACTGCAATTCTACAATAAATATGAATGAGTGGGAGAAAATACCAAGAGATACTTGTTGTTTGACAACTCAACAGTAAAGTTTGTATTTGTATACTTGATGTATTAAACCAAAGATAAGTTATATTAAAACTACTCAGGGCTTCGTCATTTGGAAGCAAAATATTTTAATTTTGTTTCCATTATCTTTTCAATATTCTGAAGGATTATATTCATTAATAAGTAATTTAAAATTTTATAGAAAAGCCTAAAATATTTAATACTTCATTTAAACTGTTTCTGCTTAACTAGGAAGGAATTTCAACCGTGTTTCATGGTCTGCTACCTCAACAGCTCCTTTATAGGATCCAGTTAGCTCAAGACATCATCAGGAGGAACCACGTTCGGTTTCAGCCCCTACTCCTCTACCGTTTTGATGTGGCAGGGCCCCCACCTACTTTCGGAGGTGTCTTCAGCTCTGGTGTTGGGTGCATGTCTTCTTTCTTCTTCTTTCTTCTGTTCCCTGGCCTCTTCGGTGTAAAAGCTTGTAATTTTGTGGTTAACTTTACTGAATGTATTCTTTAATTTTAATGAAATAAGGAAAGGGCGTGTAGTTAAGATGTTTTCTGAGCAACATTTTGATTCTGGGTTCATCTATCTCTGACACACTATCAGCAAGCATTTTCTGCTATAGTTTCCGGTTTGCTAATACTTTGAAGGTGAAATCAGTGTGAAGGTGCATAACTCAGTGGTTACAGTGTCAGGTTCACAATCGTGTGGTAGTGAGTTTGATTCCCAGACCGGGCTGTGTGTTGTGTTCTTGAGCAAGACACTTTGTTTCATGTTCCTCCAGTTCACTCAGCTGTAGAAATGTGTTGTGACATCACTGGTGGCAAGCTGTATCAGCCTTTGCCTTTCTCTTGGATAACATTGGTGGTGTGGAGAGGGGAGGATTGTATGCATGGGTGACTGATGGTCTTCCATAAACAACCTTGCCCAGATTTGTGATTTGGAGGGTATCCCATGGTTATTCATGACCAAAAGGTGTAGGTGTCTTTACCTGAAGATGAAATCTGGTGGGCAGATACTGTGCAGCAGCCTATTTAGTGTGTGTGTGTGTGTGTGTGCAAGTATCATTTTTCAAGACTTGAACTTCAGTTTATCTAAATCTGCATGAAGTTGTAAGCAGATTGGTGTCTGATCACCATCAGGCGTCTTATTGCTGGGGGCTGCTGTAGAAGATACTTGACTATTTGCTGATCTGCTAATCTATTCTTTTATTTTAGACCAATATTACTGAAGCAGTGGAGGCGCGTGGCTTAGTTGTTAGGGTGTCAGTATCATGATCATAAGATTGTGGTTTTGATTCTTGGACCGGGCGATGCATTATGTTCTTGAGCAAAACACTTCATTTCACATTGCTGCTCCAGTCCACTCAGCTGGCAAAAATGAGTAACACTGCGATGGACTGGCGTCCCGTCCAGCTGGAGAACACATTCACCATTGAAAAATAGGAAACCAGGCCTATGAGCCTGGCTAGGCATTAAAAGGGCGCAT
Organism: Octopus sinensis; assembly: GCF_006345805.1. Classification (NCBI taxonomy): domain Eukaryota; kingdom Metazoa; phylum Mollusca; class Cephalopoda; order Octopoda; family Octopodidae; genus Octopus; species Octopus sinensis. The sequence goes on along the minus strand of NC_042999.1, from coordinate 50,323,895 downwards.
TTATTTTAATTTTATTATTACTGAAGCACATGTAATTTTCTGTTTAGCTACATATATGTGGGGGAACTGAAAGGTTCCTGACTTTGGGTAAAGAAAAAACAGGAGGATAAGTTGAATATGATTTTATTCTACATAGTCCCTTCTTAGATTCACACACTTATTGCAGTGGTCTTTCAGTTTTTTAAAGCCTTGTGAAAGAACTCAGAAGGTTGGGCCTCTAACCAGGCCTTTCGTGATACCCTTAAAGCCAGGAAATTTTCAGCCCCTCTCATAGTTATATAAATCTCTTTCTCTCCTTTTCTCTCTTTCCCTCTCTCTTTCTATCTGTCTGTCTGTCTCTCATTTTTTTTCCATTTCCAGAAGAGGAAATTTTTAACATTAAAAATTTTGTTTACTCAACACTGGCCAGTCTGTTCTTCTCAATACTGTAAAATAGTGAATAGGAATATTTCTAACAAAAACATCCAGATCTACTTGTTAAATATTTTTCCCGCCATGAAAATATACAATATAAACATAATTACTACTTCAAGTTTCTATAAGCCTGTTTGAATAAATCCTTGAGTAAAGCAGCAAAATATTGATACACAAATAGACTATCAAATTTTGTATCATTATTTTGTTGTACAGCCTGCTATTTTATGGCTATCTCTTCTTGCATACATGTAGCAATACAGTTTTGTTAACCTGATTTCCCTAACCATCTTGGAAATCTAATATTCATTTAGGATAATTTAATACTACTAACTTTGTTAGAATAAAGATACAGGGAAAAGTATTTGCTTTTAGCTTTTATGTTTTATATATATATATATATATAAAGAGTATTTTTTTGATTAGATAAATGAATAAAGTGAAAAGCAACTGTGTAGACATAGTGTGTTTAAATCCATGGATATTCATTCAGGTAATGTAACTAGGAGATTTATTAATGGTTATTTATGTATTACTAACGTTAACTGAATATAATACTTCAAATGCTGTATATATGCAATACATTGGACTGAGCACCCCATGAATAAAGTAGTGAAAGATGAAATGATATTTTAAAGAAAATATATATGTTAGAAAGAATGATACAACTGAATGAAGGAAAAAGTAAAAATGATAGATCTAAAATACATTTATGGAAAAATGTCTGAAACGCTTTTTGCTTTGTATCTCAAATGAAGTTAATTAACTTTGAATATTTGCAGCATAGTAAGGCAGCAATCTGACAGAATCGTTGCCATTCTGGGAGAAAATATTGAGCAGCATTTTGTCCATCTTTACATTCCGAGCTCAAATTCTGCTAGGGTTGACTTTGCCTTTTTTATCCTTTCAAGGTCGATAGAATAAGTGAGGTGGCAGAATCATTAGCACGCCGGGCAAAATGCTTAGTAGTATTTTGTCTGCCGCTATGTTCTGAGTTCAAATTCCACCGAGGACGACTTTGCCTTTCACAATACACAAAATATTTTAGCAATTTTGTTTTTATACAATTCATCATCATCATCATCATCGTTTAACATCCATTTTCCATGCTAGCATGGGTTGGACTGTTCGACCGTGGTCTGGGAAGCCAGGAGGCTGCACCAGGCTCCAGTCTGATCTGGCAGTGTTTCTACTGCTGGATGCCATTCCTAATGCCAACCACTCCATGAGTGTAGTGGGTGCTTTTTATGTGCCACCGGCACAGGGGCCAGAGGACGCTGGCAAACGGCCACGATTGGTTGGTGCTTTTTACGTGTCACTGACATGGACGCCAGTCAGGCAGTGCTGGCATCAGACATGTTCGGTGGTGGCACTAGCATCGGCCACGTTCAGAGGTGGTGCTGGCATCAATTATCAAAAATATAATAGGAGTTTTAAACTTTGAATGGCTATGAGGGTCCATCCAAGTAAAATAGGAACCAAAGGACCAAAAATGGTTAAGAACCACTGCTTTATACGAAGAAGGTATTTCCTTGTATTTACAAAATATTTATTTGTTATTGCTGTAAATTCATATGAATGTACATATGTCTAACCATCCGTCCTTCCTTAAATTCATCAACACATGCATATGATGGGCTTATTTTCTGTTTCTGTCTACCAAAACCACGCTCAAAAATTTGTCAGCATGGTCCAAAGTTCCATGCTGTGAAACTACACCCATATGCATGTGGCTGTGAAGCAAAAGACCATGATTGTGAAGCAAGCTCCCATACACATGAGCGTGCCTTTGTCTAACTATACTTGTGTCTTAAGTGTTTATGTGTGCATGTGTGACATGCACATCTAATGATGCTGACTGGTGAACCAGTTCTTTTGGATTTCATTGAGCTGTACTGACATAATGTAAGATAAATATAGTAATAATAACAATAATCCTTGGATGGAATTTATAAACTTCATCCAAGGCTTATTGTTATTATTACTATATATATATATATAATATATATATATATATATATATATATCACGTGATCACGTGACTGACCAGGCTATCAGATGTTGCTACACATTACTGGTCACAATGCGCTTCGCATTGATTTAGCCTTTAAATGACGCCACCCCGCTGGTTAAGTGAGCAGGCCAATATATATATATATATGTATATATATATATATATATATATGTCAGTGTACATACTCGACAGAGCGTTAGCACCTTGAGAGAAATGTTGTACCTAAGAAGCATCAGTTGTGGTGTGCAAGAGAGACGATTGCGCTGGTATGGTCATGTGGCGAGAATGGATGAAGATAGGTGTGTGAGAAAGTGCCAATCCCTAGCAGTTGAGGGAACCCGTGGAAGAGGTAGACCCAGGAAAACCTGGGACGAGGTGGTGAAGCCCGACTTCGAACTTTAGGCCTCACTGAGGAAATGACCAGCGACCGAGACCTTTGGAAATATTCTGTACGTGAGAGGACCAGGCAGGACTAGTGAGCCCAGCCCACTTATGAATGCCTTTCCTCCCTTGGACACAAAGACCTGTTGAGGCAAGCGAAGTCGATATAGAACCTCATCCAACGACTGGCACCCATGCCAACCCCCTTTGCTTGCGAAGACAAGTTGGGGCAAGCGAAAGTGAAATCGAATTGAACCAGCCAGGATCCCTGGTCTGGTGGTACGTAAAAAGCACTATCCGACTTGTGGCCGATGCCAGCGCCGCCTCCACTGGCTTCCGTGCCGGTGGCACGTAAAACACACCAATCCGACCGTATGACAGGCACCCATGCCAACCCCCTTTGCTTTCGAAGACATGTTGGGGCAAGCGAAATCGAAATCGAATTGAACCAGCCAGGATCCCTGGTCTGGTGGTACGTAAAAAGCACTATCCGACTCGTGGCTGATGCCAGCACCGCCTCGACTGGCTTCCGTGCCAGTGGCACATAAAATACACCAATCCGACCGTGGCCGTTGCCAGCCTCGCCTGGCACCTGTGCAGGTGGCACGTAAAAAGCACCCACTACACTCAGGGAGTGGTTGGCGTTAGGAAGGGCATCCAGCTGTAGAAACATTGCCAGATAAGACTGGAGCCTGGTGCAGCTTTCTGGCTTCCCAGATCCCCGGTCGAACCGTCCAACCCATGCTAGCATGGAGAACGGACGTTAAACGATGATGATGATGATGATATATATGTATCTATATATATATGTATATAATATATATGTATATGTATGTATATAAATATACATGTATATTCATATATATGTATATAGATATATATGTATATATATATATATGTATATAAATATGTATATAAATATATATGTATATATATATATATGTATATATATATATATATATGTATAAATATATATGTATATATATATACATATATATATATATATATATATATATATATTATATATATAAACACATATGTGTGTGGGTATATATATATGTATGTATATATATATGTATATTTATGTATGTATATGTATACATACATATATGGTTAAATTATAAATTGAAAGCAGCTCTAGAAATATAAACATCATCTGTAGAACACACATAGTGTATTTTGTTTATATGCCAAATTTGCTGCAGGATATATCTATCTATCTATCTATCTATCTATCTATCTATCTATCTATCTATCTATCTATCTATCTATCTATATCATAATTTAATCTTTGTTTTCCATACTGGCATAAGTTGGACTGTTATGGGTTAGGAAAAATAAATGAATGAGAATCCTCATAATTGGGGATGGGAGCCTTATACACAATCATCACTCTCCACCACAGATTTTAGTCTACTGCCTGGGTGCTCCCCATCTACTTCTCAATATTGCAATTCCATTTTTGTTTTTGTTGTCCATTAGCCCATTTTCTAGGGAATGGAGTCTAAAAGGAGACGCACATGCACAAACCATACACACACTGTGAGTGCGTGTATATATATATATATATATATATATATATATATATATATATATTGATAGAAATGGTAAGACAACAAAAGAATGAAAGAGACCTCGATATTATGTAAATAGAGGAATTTATCTGTAAATATATGTAAAAATTATTCGGCAGCTATGATAAAACTCTGAGTTTCCGTACCGACATCTGAAATTCAGAGTTTTATCATGGCTACTGAATAATTGTCACATATTATATTTACAGATATATATACATATATATATTTATACACACACACACATACACACATACTTCCACATATATGTGTGTGTATGCAAATGCACACGCGCCATTTTGAATTACATTAAGCACGTGATGTTCATATTTATATCTGTATACGCAAACAAATGTAAGATGTTCTTGTTTTTCTTTTTATTCTTTTTACTCGTTTCATTTCATTGGACAACACTCAAACAGGGGCACCATCTTGAAAGGTTTTAGCTGAACTAATCAATCAACCCCAGTACAGATTTATTTATTTTTTTAAGCCTGAACTTATTCCATAAAACTCTTCTGCCGAACTGCTGAGTTATGGGGGATGTAAACAAACCAGCACCAGTGAAGCAGTGTTGGGGAACAAATACATACACAAAGACAAATGCATATACATTCATTTGGTTGGCCTGAGGCTGTAGTAGAAAACACCTGCTCAAGATGTCATGCAGTGGGATTGAACCTGGGACCACATGGTTGTGAAGCAAACTTCTTACCATACAGCTATACCTGCACCTATGTTGTAAACTACAAAATATTTATAGAATACAAAGATATTCAGAAGCAAATTGTGTTTCACTGATTCCAATAATGATTTATATATTTATTTACATTTGAACCTGTTTGAAATGTGTGTCATATAATTCTAAGGACAAAGAAAACTACAAGCTGTCAGAGGTCATAGGCATACGATCTTCCCACATAGGCAAAGGGTCAGTGAACCTGACAGGCTGCTGGAAATATTTCCAATACTGGGAAGAATTGATTTATCTAAGACCTGTTAAAGTACAAGGAGAAATTCCAAAAAAGATTAGCTATTTACTTTGGGTTGGTGAAAAGAGTAGAGATGTACACAGCGTATGATGGACAGTTACTGAAGGATAAAATGATTGCAATAGTAAGGGTTTCATTGAATACACTTAAAGGTCAGGCAGATAGCATTAAACAAGGTAGCAGGATTGGTTTATTACCAACTAGCAGTATCGCCCGGCGTTGCTCGGGTTGTAAGGGAAATAACTATATAAGCATTTTTAGAGAGTTATAGCCAAAAAGTAGCAAAAAAATGCATTAAAAATTGAAAAAAAATTAAGGTAAATTTTTCTTTAAATCGTTGACACATCGTAGATATTTTTAGAGAGTTACTTCCCTTATATAAAAGCGAAAAAGATGCATTAAAATTAAAAAATATGATGGTAATTTTTTTTTAAATCGTAGACTCATCGTAGACGCGCGCTAATACCCAGAAGGGCTCGTTTGTTATTCTGGGTAACTTTCTGTAAAATTATTAAAATTTTGTTCAAACATCGCTATAGAAAATGGGTTATTAGCTAATATTCAATTGGGTATACAACAAAATTTTACGATAGAATTTGTTATTCTGGGTAACTTTCTGATACCCATAATAATATTTATGGCAAAATAGGCCTTAATTTCATTTAAGGTTGTGGGAAATAACAAACTATCCTTTCTTTCGGTTTGTTTACGTTTAGCGTAATGATTTCAAATAGGCTCATTCGAAAAAGTAAATAGAAATAGTCTAAGGCTTTCCTCTTCTGGGAAAGTCTGTGGCTTGGTCCAGTTTCTTCAGAAAACTCACCGAAAGAAACAGTTTTTAAATTTTCACTCCATTCAGGTACCAATTCGTTTTCTTTATCGCTGTCGGATTCACTGTTTTCACTTTAATAGCTGCAAACTTGCAAAAACAAAGGAGGAGAAGGGTGATAGCGTCAGTGAAACAATTCGCTCCCTTTGTGTGTGCGTTTGCGTGTGGTGTAAACCAGACTAAGAAAAGCATTTGACACACACACCAGAATGTGAGTTTTCTGTAAATTTTGCTTAATTGGAGTTTAAATTTTAAAAACTGGACCTGGCATGACGCGATGCATTGTACTCTTAAAATTGCTAGGTAAATTGTAATTGAAGAAATCCTATATTGTAGATTTCTATAACTCCCAAAGGGAGGCAGATAAAATCTGCCTTTTATAATAAGAGATATTTGCAATGTTATTGCTATCTCACTGTCATTAAAACTGAGACACATGTCTAAATTCTATTTTTAATTTCAAAGAGCCGATTCTTTCATAATCCTTCAACAAATTAAAACACTATGTGACATTCTTGCGAGTCTTACTTTATTGCTGGGTATAAAACCCCTTTTTTTGTGATGTCTGTGGCCACTGATATTACAATCTCCCAAGTTGCAGAGTGAGCAGTAACTTACTTTATTTCTTCTTTTCACCCTTTTCAAGCCTAGCCAGGCTCATGGGCTTGGTTTCCTGGTTTCTGTGGCGTATGTGTTCCTCCCAGCTGGACAAGATGCCAGTCCATTGCAGTGTTACTCAAGAAACAGGAAGAGGGAGTGAGAGAAAGTTGTGGTGAAAGAGTACAACAGGGGTCGTCACCACCCCCTGCCAGAGCCTCATGGAGCTTTTAGGTGTTTTCGCCCAATAAACACACACAACGCCCGGTCTGGGAATTGAAACTGTGATCCTCCGACTGCGAGTCCGCTGCCCTAATTACTGGGCCATTGCACCTCCACTACTTTGTTTATAGTACCACTTTAATGCTTACCATTAAAGTACATATCTCTTTGGCTACTGATTTATATCTTCTTTTATCAGATGATCGGAAGCAATTTAGAAAAGATAGGACTCTTTGGTCTTGTCAAGGATTGTCAAGCTCTAAGTGTTGTTGATATTATATAATGCACCTAGTACATTCCTATAAAGTGGTTGGTAATTGGAAGAGCATTCAGATGGAGGAAAAAAACTTGCCAAAAATGGAACATTTGATTAAGATGATACTCTTCTAAAGCTACCAAAGGGCTAGTTGGTGGATAAATTAGATGGTGGATTAAATTTACCATCCAAGTTTAGGAGCAATGATTCCAACACCTCTCACACAGTTTCTATGAATTAAATGTCATTCACAAGGCCTGAGGCTATAGAAAAGGACACTTGCTCAAGATGCTGAGTTTTAGGATCATGTCTAAATTTCCATTAGTGTGAAGAAAATTCTTTAATATTGCACTCAAGGCTGTCTCCAGTCACTCTTCAACCAAAACTCAATCCTTTTATCAATAGATTTGAATTTGATAATAAGGTGTAAGGCCAACAAGTCATAGAGGAAATAGTAAAATAACTATTAATGCACTTAATCTAGTCAACCAAGAAATTATAATTAACTAGCTGACCACATGCCATCAATAATGATAGCTAATAGTAGTAGTATTTTATACATAAATAAGCTACAAAATACGATATATAACAATCATACATACAAACATTTACATACTTCCCTTGTACATGCACACACATACACACATATACTCACACAGAGTTGAAAGGCTGATTTTCTTTCACCCCTTCCTTCCTTATACATCTATCACCCCTTCCTTTCTTTCTACTTTCTGTCACTCCCTCTCAGTCAGGGTTATTGCTCTCACTACCTCTCCTTCACTGACTTACTATTTTCTCTCCTCTATATCCGGCACGATTCTGGACTAATATATACAAAAATATTAAAAACACTAAACTCATTATTATATTAGGAGATAAAGATTATGTGCACAGTGAGAAGAGTTAATAATTATGTTACTGATTAACACTAGTTAATTAAATTAAAAATAGAATGCTGTAGTGCATGAGTTTGTTCTTCATCAATACAGAGACAAAAGTATGCTAAGGACAGTAAGAGTATGATCAAGAGGAAAAAATTCAAGACAGAATCATGTTTAGCATTAATTCATCCAAAATCAAAGAGAAACCCATTGTTGAATTGTGTTAACTTATGCTATCATCATCATCGTCGTCATCATCATCATCATCATTTAACGTCTGTTATCCATGCTAGCATGGGTTGGACAGTTCTACTGGGGTCCGGGAAGCCAGGAGGCTGCGCTAGGCTTCAGTCTGATCTGGCAGTGTTTCTACTGCTGGATGTCCTTTCTAACGCCAACTACTCCGTGAGTGTAGTGGGAGCTTTTTACGTACCACCAGCACAAGTGCCAGGGGAGGCTGGCAGCAGCCACGGTCAGTTGGTGCTTTTTACATGCCACCGGTACGGAAGCCAGTCAGGGCGGCACTGGCATCGGTCATGCTCGGATGGTGCTTTTTACATGCCACCGGCACAGGTATCACAACTACAATTTCCATTTGATTTTTATTTTGATGTTGATGTACTGGACTCAATAGGTATCCTCAAGCACAGCAGGTCACCCTACGATCCAAGGTAAGCACAGCAATAAAGCAATTTGGCTTGGACAGTGTTGGAAGTACTATAGGAACTGGCCAAGTTGATGTGTACAAAGGAAAAACACTCTCTCAACTCTAGCAAAAGTCATGAACATGATGTACAACAACCAAATGGATTTGTGTTTTAATGACTAGTGTTGCTGTGGCACTTCAACAAAACAGGTAACTTACTTTCTCAGCAATACAGCAGAAAATCACTGCAATTATAGTAGCCACAGACACCACAAAATAGGCCTTTACCTAGCAATAAGGTAAGACCTATAAGACGTGGCACATAATTTATCAAGTTAAAAGTGACACAGCAGAATCATCATCATCATCATCATTGTTTAATGTCCGTTTTCCATGCTAGCATGGGTTGGACGGTTAATTTAATATTCATTATTCTTTTAACTGCTTGAGTATTTAACAAAAAAAAAGTGTATTTATTACATCCATGCTCATATGCAAATAATTTCTAATTTTGGAACAGACTGGTTTATACGACATGTATAAATTCTTTTTATATACTTTATTGCATGTGATTTTAAGAATCTCAGAATTATAAAAGCTAACTGTATAAATCACATGCTTTCAGTTTGGTTCCTGCTATGTTATTTCCAAAAGCTTAGTATTTCTTGGAGTTGTGTGAAAAGTAATACAAAATTGAAGTTTAAAAAAGAAAATAAAGAATTTTTGTTTGCAAGTTTAAGAAATATATTCGTTTTAAGTGAGAGAAAATATCGAGAAATTAATTTGACATGGAAGCAGAGTCTTTCATAAATTTACAGAAAATGTTTGCTAGTATTACACATGCATAAAATCTAGTTCACCTATATATATATATATATATGCACATATCCAAAGTTACACACTTTATGTCTTTTTCCCCTTTTTTATCACTTTCAGAACTTCTGATATAATAATTTAATAAAAGTCTTAGTCAATATTCTACAAGACTTGTTATAAAAAAATAAAATACAGGCAAGATTTTAATGTAATATGTGTAATGGAGAAAAATATGTTCACACTTGATTTGTCTTGTTTTTAGTGTCTTCTTTCAAAAGTGCTGTTAGTTTGAGAGCATTGCATTATCAGCGTTGCAGAAAATATTTTCCTTTAATAATCAGACTAGGAACAAAGTTATCTGTCATTTGGTATTTCTTCCTTCATTGCTTCTGAATTCATATTCAATTGTATTTCGTTCATTTGTCTTGTTGATATTTGATGGCAGAATGATTCTCTAACATAGTAATGATTGAATTAACATAATGGTTAAGTAATTCCATCCAGTTAGACACCACTTTCACATTACTCACATCACTGTGGTTAAGACTTTAATGTTTGTCTTTTACAGCATGATTTTAACCTGAATCTCTGCTATTTGATTTGTCAGTTCTACTAAAAATAGAAGCCTAAAAACGTAGATTACTTTGCCAATGAATAGTGCTGGAGATGTTAAAACATTGCAAATCTAATTCAAGCATTCTTACTAGCTTTGCTTTGAAAAAGGTTATCATCATTATTATTATTATTATTATTATTATTATTATTATTATTATTATCAGTATTATTATTATCTTCTTCTTTTTCTTTTTTTTTTATGGTGAGGAAAGCCATATTTGTGTATTTCAGAATAAAAATATGCAGTATGTAAAACAAGATATTCTGTCTGTTAAAAGTGCCAGGCATCTGCTTTACTTAAAAGTGACTTCCAAATTAAGGATGTTACAGGTTCAGGAGTAGTCATGTGGTTGAGGAGTTTGCTTTCTAAACATATAGCTGGGCAGGTGTCTTGTGAATAGATAGAAACAGAAAGATGCTTGTGTGTGTGTCTTTATGTCTACATGTCTTAAAATTGTGTGATTGTCGTAAATGAATGGTGTTTATTTCCAATATTCTACCAAATCATGTCTGGCTATAGGGAAATATTACCTTGTTTGCAGACAGGTAAGCGTTGGTGGCAGGAAAGGCGCCAGTCACAGAAAATCTTCCTCAATGAACTTTGTCTAACCTACATATATTTTTTAATAATATATTATTATTATTATGAGGCACAATGGCTCAGTGATTAGGGCAGCGGACTCGCAGTCGTAGGATCGCGGTTTCAATTCCCAGACCGGGCGTTGTGAGTGTTTATTGAGCGAAAACACCTAAAGCTCCACAAGGCTCCGGCAGGTGGTGGTGGCGATCCCTGCTGTATTCTTTCGCCACAACTTTCTCTCACTCTTTCTTCTGTTGGCCTGCTCACTTAGCCAGCAGGGTGGCATCATTTGAAGGCTAATACAATGTGAAGCGCATTGCGACCAGCGATGTGTAGCAACATCTGATAGACTGGTCGGTCGCGGTGATATTATTATTATTAATATAAGGAAATTAATATCCAAACTCATCATAAAGATATACCCGTGTGAAAATACTTATTGTATTAAAAATATATATAAATAAATATAAATATATATAAAAAATATATGTAAATATGTATAAATAAATTTGATAGTTTAAAAGTTTTGTATTAATTATTTGTCTAACCTGTGAAAGCATGGAAAAATGGATGTTAATATGATGTTGATGACGAGATCTTTAACTTCTTAAAACGTTATTTTGTAGCTTAGCTCTGGGTGGAAATATCTTGCCCATAATCTTTCTCGGAGCTTCTGAGTCTGGTGAGAGAAATGGAAAAAGCTGTTTTCAAATCAGAGACTGTGCTTGACTGCATATAATAGAAGGATTGCATTAAAGACTTTTCAGGGTCAGGTTGTAGGGTTAATTTATGAGAAAGGCTTTGTGCAAATGTGTGTAGAACTTGGTGGTTGGAATTCAAAAGAATTGACCAACATGTGCAGGACATACAGCTATAAAATCATATGATGTAAATTGAAAATATATCCTGGACAATAATTCTGCGAATTAACAGAGACTTCTGTTTGTGTGTGTGTGTGTGTGGTGGGGTTGAGTATTTGAGAGTTTGTGTCTGTGCATTGTGTGTGTGACAGAGTTATATTAAGTGAGAGAAAAAGAGACTAAATAAAGCCAGTCAAAGGAAGGAAGTGATTTGGTCAAATCTGACGGTTTTTAAATTTATTTATATATTTTTTCTTTATGTTTGTCATGTAGATGAATCAGCCAGACAAATGAAAATAAATAATAACAGACTGCTACAAAGACAGAAATTAATTAATTACCTATTACTTTATAAAGTGGGGTGGGAAGAAAAAAACAAGCACAATTAATCAATAGCTTATTTCAATAAATAATTAGATTGATTTGTAGTAACTGCAATGTAGCCACTCCTGTGGAGGCCAAATATAAAGTCATGAGGTTATCTATGACAATGTCTGACTGTTTTATCTAAACATTCAAGCAACTCCACCTAGATATATCAGGCATGAAATAAAATCCACACATCATTTTGATTTCAAAGTAACCTCTATATTTAAACACCCCCTTCTCTCACTCTCTCTCTTTCTGTCTCTCTCTACCTCTTAATAACTGTTGTTGATGAGTTCATAATTAATTTGTGACAATTTTTGAAAACTTAATTAATTTGTGTAATATATTCAACAAGCATGAGTAAACAGACTACACTCAGATTAATTATTATTAATCAAAAATCCAAGTGAATCATTTATTATTTAATTGTTCACATAATAAATACAAATTATATCATCAATTAAGTATCTAATCACAAGTGTCAAAATTACTGCTTATTGAATTTATCTGCAGGAATCAACTGTTTATAATAATTTATTCAACCTTAAAAGTTATTACCAATGCTGAACCCCACAATCTCTGATGATCTTTCCTGGAAATCATACATAGTAGTCTCAATCTTGGATGGTGGATGGGTGATAGTGGTAGTCTTAATCCATCACCCAGTTTAATACCTATTTCTTTACTACCCACAAGGGGCTAAACACAGAGAGAACAAACAAAGACAGACAAACGGATTAAGTCGATTATATTGTCCCCAGTGCATAACTGGTACTTATTTCATCGACCCCAAAAGGATGAAAGGCATATTCGACCTTGGCGGAATTTGAACTCAGAACGTAGCGGCAGAGGAAATACCGTTAAGCATTTTGCCCGGCATGCTAATGCTTCTGCCAGCTCACCGCCTGGTATTAAACCCAGTTTAATACCACCATCTGACATCTTGGATACCCTAAGTGGAATCCCATTTTTGCAAACATTCAAGCCATGTTTTCTACCAAACTTGGGGGCCCTACCTTCCGCCTACCCACAAATTGAAAGATAAAAAAGAAAGAAAAATACATAAAACTGCACCTCAACAAACTAACTTACATCTTGCAGCTCGCCCACTCCTCCACCCGCAAAATGTTTCATCTGCTGACTCTCACCAAAGCCAAAATGAATTACCTTTCACAAGTTAGTGTAGATGTAGGATATTCTCAATTCAAGAAATAGAAGGGAATAGAAACTAAAGGGGGGTCTTCAGAAGGGAAGGAGACAGACTTGCTGGTGATTTAACCATGAATTCATTTACTGTGAAGCAAAGATTCCAACTTAAAGAGGAAATGCTTTTCATTATGTTTGCGAGGTACATTTCAGTTACTGTGTTAGGGAATACCACAAAATGACAGGTTTTCAATGGAGAAGCTTGGAAGAAATTGTATACATTTGAATGTATAAACAGAAGAAAATGTATTTCAATGTATGAAATAGAGTTTATTTATTCATTCGAAGCTGGTGATTTACTTCATCATTATGCATGTTATGTGAGGCAACATTCTTCTTTTTGTTGCTTGAACCTACAAATATAGCAAAATACTCTGTGTGGTGATAGTATGATCTATCACCTTCAAACATGTTTACCTGCATGCACATGTGTGTGTGTGTGTGTATACATATATCTAGATATACATGCCTTCATATGTATGTGTGTATATACATACGTGCTTACATGTGCATGTGTTGTGTAATTGTACAAAGACATATATATAGATAGATAGATAAATAGATAGATAAGTTTAAGAGACAGAATCACCCTCAAGCAACTCAATCACCATTGAACGACATTATCCATGATAGGTATATACAGGACTAAATATTAAAATTATCAAAATTGATACCTTCATTTCTTATTCTAAATCATATACTTTACATTATATAGACTATGCACATTTCATGACAACATATTCCTTGATAATGCTGAAATAGAGGGTCTTGAAATACAATACCATATTAAAACGATTATATTGCCAATCTTCAGGTCTAGATTACATGAACTTATTTTGCTATTTACATGCTATATAAAGACATGACAAACTAAAATTATATAAATAGAAGTTATTGGAATAATTTCCCTAATATTGGTGAAATAACTTCTCTAATATTAATATTAATATATATAAATGAAAAATGTATTGTAAATAAATAAACAACAGGTAAAAATATATAATGTATAATGAGTGTAGAACTGGATGGGAGATAGACACAATGTCCTTAATTCTTCATCAGTTATCGACCAGTTGGTAATACTCAGTTTTCCACTATTAATGATAAGACTGAGAACTTCCCATGCTGGTGGTGCCCATGAAAGTTGTGGAGAATATAGGGTCAGAGCAAGCAAGACAATACAGAGTGGACATACAAAAGTGAATAAATGTAATTTAAGACGATAGACAAAAATGAAAGAAAGAAGAAATTTGCAGGATATAGCTTTAGGGCCAAAAAGACAAAAGTGGTGGGTAATGCTTAGAAGGCATCCTAAAGGATGAGAAAACAGCAAATAGCAAGACAGTAAGAGACAGAGAGTTTACAACTTGTTAGCTATGCAATCAATCGGGATGAAAAAAGGCAGAGAAAGAAAAGAAAGCTGGCCACAGGTCATGTGTCAGCAGCAGACAGAGAAGAAAGAGGGCAAGAGAGAAGGGAAAGAGAGAAAGCAACAAAGTGAAAACAAAAGAAGGGATAAAGGGAGAAATTGGAGAAAGGAGAAAGGCTAGAAATACAAGTAAGAGAGTGAGGGAGAGAAAAAAAGGGAAAGTGGAAAGGCTAGAAATAGAAGTGAGAGGGCGAGGGAGAGAAAAGGAGAAAGAGTGAAGGCAAGAAATAGAGTCATGTAGATATATAAAAAATTTACTGTTAATAGAAGTTAGAGAGTGTTGCATTCCGTTAATTAATAAATGAAAAATGTGTCATTTATGTGTATGTGAGTCTACATACATACATATATATACACACACACACACACACACACACACACACACACACACACACACATATATATATATATATATATATATATATATATACATAGCTGATTGTGAAGAAAACCTGGTGCCAACAAAACTGAGAAATCTGGAATCTTTGTTGAATGTTTAAGAAGTAAAATATTTATGATTTATTTAATTTCACACTACATATTGAGACATACTTATATCCTTAGAGACTGTTGCAAATTGAAAAGTGGGGAAAAAAGCAGAAAAAAATCCTGATTGCACTTTACTAGAATCTATTGCAAGTGGTTGTTGGGGAAACGTAAAAAAAAAACCTGTCAAGATGAATTCTCACAGGAATCTAGAAATTATTCTTGATCATAAACATTTTAAATGAAGAAAGAAAAAAAATAAGGTTGAAAAATAAACTGGTGTAAATTTGTATATTTATGTGAGTATTGTGCACATGTGTTTGGGTGTATATATATATGAATGTGTGGGTGTTAGTGTGTATATAGACACGTGTGAGCCTGTGTGTTAGTTTCTTTAATCAGATGAAACTAATCTCTTTTACACTTTTACTCTTTTACTTGTTTCAGTCACTTGACTGTGGCCATGCTGGAGCACTGCCTCTAGTCGAGCAAATCGACCCCAGGACTTATTCTTTGTAAGCCTAGTACTGATTCTATCGGTCTCTTTTGCCGAACTGTTAAGTTATGAGGATGTAAACATACCAGCATTGGTTGTCAAGCAATGTTGGGGAGACAAACACAGACACACAAACATATACACACACATACATACATATATATATATATATATATATATATTATATATATATAATATATATATATATATATATATATATACATATATACAATGGGCTTCTTTCAGTTTCCATCTACCAAACCATTCACAAAGCTTTGGTCAGCCCAAGGCTATAGTAGAAGATACTTGCCCAAGGTGCCATGCAATGGGACTGAACCCGGAACTATGTGGTTCGTAAGCAAGCTACTTACCACACAGCCACTCCTTTGCCTATGATGATAAAGTTTCATGAATAAAGTGTGGGATTTGTGTCTTTATCCTATGCTGTTTTTGTGTGTTCTTTCTTTTTTATTATTGATATTACCTTTTGTTGTTGTTGTTTTGCCTCAGGTCTGTCTTGAACAAGAAGGCTTATGATTAAAGACATATCAGCCCACGCAGTACTGTCTTTGTATATCAAGGACTGTATTGACCAATGTGTTAAGGAGCTCAGGTATGGTCTCAGGGAGACTTGACTGCCTTTTGCAGCAAACTGAGAGAACATTTGCTGAGTTCTGGACGTGATTACAAAGCCATGTCAATTGTATGCATGAACTAGTCACAAAAATGAGATTCCAATAAACCAACGTTCACATTTCTCAGACAGTTGTGTTTTCATCACAACTGTTTTGATGAATAAAAGCATGAAACTCTGGGCAACAGTTTTCTGATAAATTTGCAGCTATAATAAAAGCACATTGCTCTACCTTTGGATTTGAGTACTATTTTTTTCCACCTTGTTTTGCACTTATGTGTTCACCTGTGTGTGTGTGTGTATGTGTGTATGTGTATGTGTGTGTTTGTGTGTGTGTATGATTAAAACTTGTTAAATGTGAATAATAACTACCCTCTCCAGTGTACATGTGGAGACACATGGCTTAGTAGTTAGGCTGTTGGACTCATGATTGTAAGATTGTGGTTTCAGTTCCTGGATCGGGTGACATGTGTTCTTGAGGAAAGCACTTCATTTCACATTGCTTTTGTCCATTCAGCTGGTGTCCCATCCAGGTGAGGAATATATTTGCCATGGAAACCAGCAAACCAGCCCTATGAGTATATCGTCATCATTGTTTAACATCCAATTTCCATGGTAGCATAGGGTTGGACGATTTAATGGAGGACTGGCAAACCAGATGGCTGCACCAGGCTCTAATCTGATCTGGCAGAATTTCTACAGTTAGATGCCGTTCCTAATGCCAACCACTCCAAGAATGTAGTGGGAGCTTTTACGTGCTACCGGCACGAGGGCCAGTCAGGTGGTACTGGAAAGGGTATATATATATCTCAATTGAACAAAGTTAAAACATGCTCTGGTTTTCATGTTTTTTATTATGGTATTTTAACATTGAAAATATATATTTTTTAATGCTCATAAAGTTAAATTAGTGCTTTCATACATAGTGTAATCACCAAATTTCAAATGTGTTTAACTGACTGGATTATGAGCCCAGCACTCTAAGCACTAAACCACAGGATTAAAATGCTTGTGAATTGGTCAAAAAGGAATTCTAAAAATTCAGCTTGCTGGAGCATTATAAGAGGTACTAAAGTTGTCAAGAAATCAGCTGTCAGTTGAACACATTTGAAATTTGATGATTACACTATGTATGAAAGTCGTGATTTAACTTTATGAGCATTACAAAGTATTTTTGTAATGTTAAAATACCATAATGAAAAACGTGAAAACTAGACCATGTTTATCTTCATTCAACTGATATGTTATTTTATACACATTGACACAAATTTGAAGCAATATATATACATATAAAATATATGTATGTATGTTATATATGTATGTATGTATATATATGTATGTATGTATGCATGAATATATATATGTATATATATATGTGAATGGTGGTGCCCCAGCATGGTCACAGCTCGTGAGCTGAAACTAGATAAAATAAAATAAAATAAAATGAAATATATATATATATATATATGTGTGTGTGTGTGTGGTATATATATATATATATATATATATGGTTAGTAGAGTTAGAGGTTGGAATAACCATCTGAGGAATAAAAGCATCCATTATACTACCAGTATAATTACTTATGTTAACCCTGGACATACATATGTAAGCATATTATGCTCATAGATTACAGGTAATGACAAAGATAAACAAGTGTTTATTAGGAATCAAATTTAAACATGAGTTTACTGTTTTCTTTGCTTACATACATACATACATACATACATACATACATATATACATATATCTGTATGTATGTATGTGTGTGTATGTATGTATATATATATATATATATATACATGCATATATATATATATATATATATAATATATATATATATATATATATATATATATATATGTATATATATATATAGGTAGGGAATATATATGTTATGGAAACCATGACACCAACCCTGTAAGTCTATATAACTTAGGAAGAGTCTTTACTCTTTTGTTTTTATCCAGTATGCATAAAATAAGTAGTACAAAGGGAAAGTGAAACTGTTTTCATGAGAATATCACAGTAGCTAAAACTCAAGTTGAGAGACAAAGAAGTTAGTTTAAATAAATAATAATATGCTGTGCAACAATTATTGAGTTCATTATGCCTCTTTTGTTAATATAATAAATCATATCAATATGTATGTATGTTTTGTGTGTGACATATGTATGAAAGCAAAGAAAGGATGAATGAATGATGGAATGTAATGTGCAGGATTTGCTGAATGATAAAGCAGTTCACTTTGTGAATGTATGGTTTGGGTTTTGGGTTGAATCTCACTGGTTGTTTTGGACAATAATCATGTGCAATAGCTTTGTACTGACCAGTGACTTGTGGGCAAAATTTAGTAAATAGAAACTGTGTTAGAGCTTGCTAGTGTGTGTATATTTGCATAAGGGTAGTCCAAACCATGCCAGCATGGAAAACATATGTTAAATGATGATAGCGCCGCCTTGACTGGCTTCTGTGCCAGTGGCACGTGACGTGCTGTGCTTGAGGAAACCTATTGAGTCAAGTACACCAACATAAAAATAAATATCAAATGGAAATTGTAGTTGTGTTACCTGTGCTGGTGGCACGCAAAAAGCACTATCCGAACGTGGCCAATGCCAGTGCCACCTTGACTGGCTTCTGTGCCAGTGGCACGTAAAAAGCACCAACCGATCATGGCTGCTGCCAGCCTCCTCTGGCACCTGTGCCTGTGGTACGTAGAAAGCACCCATTGCACTCATGGAGTAGTTGGCGTTAGGAAGGGCATCCAGCTGTAGAAACACTGCCAGATCAGACTGGAACCTGGTGCAGCCTCCTGGCTTCCCAGACCCCGGTTAAACTGTCTGACCCATGCTAGCATGGAAAACGGACGTTAAATGATGATAATGATATGTGTGTGTCTGTTCATTTATGCATACGTCTGTTTGCTTCTACATGCACTGCATTTCCATTATTTGAACAATGTGTTTCATTGCTCAGTTTCATCAGCTTTGATGTGGACAGCATATTGCAAAGTCAGCCAAAATGTCTTGTGATCTTTGGTTTCATTCATTTATGTTCTTATTTCAAATTCTGTTGGGTTTGAATTTTCCTTTTATCCATCTGGCTATTGATAGAATAATTATTGTTAGTAATACAAACCATATTTCAATTAAATTGATTACATGTCTCCCTATAAAATTATGGTACCGAAAACCAAAGTAAGAATACATTAGGTTGAAGAACCAAGTAAACTATGAATTCTTTTCTAATACAAAATCATAGTAAAAGTAGTTTTGAAACTTTTTTTCAATAATAAAATTTTTAGAAATAAAATTGTAAAAGTTTGGTGATAATCTGATATAATTTCTTGTAATATGGAAGATGCAGAAATATTTTTAGTCATTCAAGAAAGCATCAAAGGATTTTCATCAATATTTTTTCCATCACCATTCCACTAAACTAAACAATGTTGTTCTTGTTTAGCCCCATATAAGGCTCTGGCAGGAGTGGGGTGGCGGCCCCTGTTGTACTCTTTCACCATAACTTTCTCTCATTCTCTCTTCCTGTTTCTTGAGTAACGCTGCGATGGTCTGGCGTCTTGTCCAGCTGGGGAGAACACATATGCCACAGAAACCGGGCCCATGAGCCTGGCTAGGCTTGAAAAGGGCGACGTTTATATGATGGACTCTATCATCGAAGACGACATGTGAGCGTTCAGCTTTTGCCGAATGACCTGTACAAATAAATTTGTTTGTAGTGATCAAAATGTATGTGCCATATATTAACTTTGAACTCAGAACATAAAGTGTTGGAAGGAGTGCCACTGAACATTTTTATCCAATGCACTAAGAATTCTGGCAACTTAACTACCTTAAGGAGCAGATTTATGATCAAGAACATGCCAACCTTCTTTTTCTGTCATATTTCCTGACATATGAATATACCTTGGACAACATTATCCAATGTTGCCTTTATAGTTTATATTAAGTTAGGATTTGTATAGAGATGTAGCTGTTGTTTCTAGCCTGATGAGAAATCAGATGATGGCTTTGATTGCTATGTAAGGAAGTATCCATATTTTGCATCAATTCACTTTCAGCAATCCTTTTTCTATATCTATACTCACGATTTTCATTAAAACATCTTTCATCTTTTTGCACTCTTATTTCATAGTCTTTTTGTCTCTTTTCATACAATCCACACTGTGAGATCAATATTGCAGAGCACTCTCTTAGATGGAATATATTGATTTTTTGTTGTTGCAGTTAGTTTTGTCTTTGCCTATAGAAAGAACTACTGATGTAAAATACACATCACTTTTTGGCTTTTGATAAAATAACTATATTTAGCTGAGTACGACATTCTACCAATATGGAAATAATTCTGGGAAGTTCTACTTCCAAACAATATTTAATATTTCAGTTTTTATTCTTCATTCTCAAATTTACAAGACATCTCTCTCTCTCTCTCTCTCTCTCTATATATATATATATATATATATATATATATGTAGAAGGCTGGATGTAAAAATGTACTTAAGACACATGTCACGTTAGTATCATTATCGCCATCATTATATGCATGCACATATATACGCATGCACGCACTCACCCATGTATATATACAACCATTGCTTACAATGGAGTTAGACTTGGTACCAGCATATAACATACATTCACTAATGGTGTTATATATCCCTGAAGCCATAAGCAGATACAATCACACACACACACACACACAAACACACACACACATACACACACACACACACACAAATACTCACACACATACACACACGCATACACACACATGCACACACACATACACACACACACAAACACACACATTTATATGCTTGTACAGAATTATACGTAAGCGAAGTGGCATTAAAAAGTTCCCAGACTATTTATGTTTGTTAAATAATAACTTTTTTTACCTAAGTTTTAACATCGTCTCCTTTGAAATAGTCACTTTGGGCAGCAGTACACTGCTCCCAGCATTCCTACCATTTTTGGCCTGGAAGTTATTTTCTGTAAGTGAGTTTGAGGACTTTCTGCAATTCTCTCTTGATCTCAAAAATGGTGTAAAAACAGTGACCTTTGAGCTGCATTTTCATCTAAAGTAAGAAATCGAAGTCTGCAGGTGCTAAGTCTGGTGAATAGGACAGGTGTGGAAATGGTGATACTATGTTGTTTTCAGTGAGAAACTCATGAGTGAAATGAGCTTGGTGGCAGGATGCATTATCCTCATGAAGAATCTACTGCTTTGTACTCCACATATCTGGTTGCTTTTGCTGAATCTTCTCCCTCATATGCTTCAAAACACCACAGTAGAACTCTCAATTAACAGTCTGCTCCTGGGGAACAAATTCTCGATGCACAATACTTTGGATGCCAGAAAAACTGATGAGCATGCTTTTGATTGAGCTGCATCTCTATCATGCCTTTTGAAGCACCTGTGCCACTTGAAACATTGCATACAACCCATTGCCTTGTCGCCATAAGCTTACTGAAATATGCTCAATGCCTCTGTCACTGACTTCTCAGGCTTATCAAAAATTTCATGTTGGCTCTTTGTTTCAACTTCCTGTCCATGACTACAGCATACATGTGATCACAAAAACACTAATTCACAATTTGAAAAGTAAACACAGCAGTGTCACTTGGCACACTGTCTCATGAAGAACACTGCTAGCTCTCACTGCACACACAACTGTGTGCTGGTATCTGTTGGCATGCTATAGAATTAGTCCAGGAATGTTTTGATACGACCTCATATATATATATATATATATATATATATATATAGACACTAAACTCTGCCTGCGAAGACCTGTTGAGGCAAGTGAAATTGAAATCAAATTCGATGACTGGGATCCATACTAGTGGAGAGTTAAGAGCACTATCCATGCTCATTGCCAGAGCAGCTAACTGGCTTCCATGCTGGTGGAACGTAAAAAGCACCATTCCAGTGTGATAATTACCAGCGTCGCCTTACTGGCACATGAAAAAAACATTCGAGTGAGGTCGTTGCCAGTGCTGCTGGACTGGCACCTGTGCAGGTGGCACGTAAAAAAAACACAATTTGAGCATGGTCGTTGCCAGTACCGCCTGACTGGCCCCCGTACCGGTGGCACGTAAAAACACCCATTACACTCTTGGAGTGGTTGGCGTTAGGAATGGCATCTAGCTGTAGAAACTCTGCCAGATCAGATTGGAGCCTGGTGCAGCCACCTTGTTCGCCCATCCTCAGTCAAATCGTCCAACCCATGCTAGCATGGAAATCAGACGTTAAACGATGATGATGATGATGATGATATATATACACACATATACACGTGTGTGGCTGTGTAATTTGAAAGTCTTAGATTAAAATACCTTTGGGTATAACATCTATCATGTGTATACACATATGGAACTTTGGAACAGCCCTATGCTGTAACATTTTGTTTGAGTGGAACCTCTCAAAAGTACTTATATGTCAGAAACATAGAGATTCCATCAGATTGCCAGTGGATTGCAAGACATGGTGTTTTAACCATATTTAGGCTCCTCAATGAAGATGTTCTGACAAAGCCTGAAATGCTTCTCTCAATACAGAAATCGGTAAATATGTGATACAAGGAATAGTGAGGTAGAGTAACATATATCTATGTGTTTGTTGGTATGTGCATATGTGTATGTATGTATGTGTGCACGTGCATGTGTGTGTGTATATATATATATATATTCTTTTAGTCTTTTACTTGTTTCAGTCATTTGACTGTGACCAAGAAATCAACCCAGGCCTTATTCTTTTGCTGAGTTAAGGGAACATAAACGCACTAGCATGCTTAAGTATATACATATATGTATATATATGATGGCCTTCTTTCAGTTTCCATCTACCAAATCCACTCACAAGGCTATGGCTGGGTCGAGACTATAGTAGAAGACACTTGCCCTAGGTGCCATGCAGTAGGTGTGAACCCAGAACCATGTGGTTGGGAAGTAAGCTTCTTATCACACAGCCACACCTATATCTATATATATATATATATATATATATATATATATATATATATATAGTGTAAAACTTTATTATTTTCTTTGAATATTACCCCTCTGATTGGAGCAATTTCAGTTTCAAATTCTATTATGCTGATGAAAGTTCTCAAGGAACTTGAAAAGGCTGATGCTATCATAAGGCCAATATTCATGTCTATATATATATATATATATATATATATATATACACACACAAACACACAAACATATTGTAAAAGCTATATATATATATATATATATATAGCAATTAAGGACAACTTCTTAATAAGGAAAACTTAACAAGAAATTATCGGGTAGATAGCGTGAAAAACCTCATAAGAGAAAAAATTTTGAAAATAATTCTTTCTTATTGAACATATTATTTATATATAGAGGGCATTATTATACATACATGCCACACGCTAAGAGGG
This sequence comes from Octopus sinensis, assembly GCF_006345805.1. NCBI lineage: Eukaryota > Metazoa > Mollusca > Cephalopoda > Octopoda > Octopodidae > Octopus > Octopus sinensis. The sequence goes on along the minus strand of NC_042999.1, from coordinate 50,300,165 downwards.
ACAAAATTAGTCTTTTCTACCAAAAATTTTACTAATCCCACTGAATGCAATTTTTCAAAGTAAGACATTTAAAAATATGGACTTGTATCACCTGTGATTTCATACCTCTGTATTCATCAGCAAGTCTGGACGTATCATAAATAAACGACCCTACATCGTCAAAGCCGGGCAGCCAACTGATCAACATCAACGACGCACATGGGTTAGTTTACATATATTACATCCGGTAAATGGCAGACTTTTACGAATTGCATTTCGGGAAAGGAAAAGTTTTTTCGGAATAAAAATTTAGCAATTAAGGACAACTTCTTAATAAGGAAAACTTAACAGGAAATTATCGGGTAGATAGCGTGAAAAACCTCATAAGAGAAAAAATTTCGAAAATAATTCTTTCTTATTGAACATATTATTTATATATAGAGGGCATTATTATACATACATGCCACACACTAAGAGGGACAAAATTAGTCTTTTCTAATTGCATTCGGTGGGATTAGTAAAATTTTTGGTAGAAAAGACTAATTTTGTCCCTCTTAGCGTGTGGCATGTATGTATAATAATGCCCTCTATATATAAATATATATATATATACACACACACACACAAATGTATATACATTCAGATTTTCCTCTCTATTTTTTTTTTGCTACCATTGATTGAATATAAAATGTATGCATGGGATTCATATCTCCATTGTTAAACAGATTCTAATCTATTTATTTAATATACATACATAACTTGAAGTATACTTTTTCTTTTTATTTTGAGGTTTCATGATGGTTAATTGAAAATTGATTCAATATTTACATTACTGGCTTTTTTTATTGAATATTATCATGATATCTCTATATGAACAACAGACAAATGTTTCTTTACTTACTCTACATCAGCCAAAAGTTAATGAACTAACATATCACTCTTTTTCTGTCTCTATCTTAGTATGTACATACATACATGCATAGCCACTCATATTAAGGAGTACTGGTAAAATATCCCAGTGAAAACCTCAATGAAATGTTTTAAACTAGACCTGACATAGCGATTTGGGAGAGAGAAGAGAAACTGTATATAGTTGTGGAAGTCAGCTGTCCAGTGGACCATCATCATCATCATCATCCGTTTTCCATGGTAGCATGGGTTGGACGGTTCGACTGGGGTCTGGGAAGCCAGGAGGCTGCACCAGGCTCCAGTCTGATCTGGCAGTGTTTCTACCGCTGGATGCCCCTCCTAATGCCAACCACTCTGTGAGTGTAGTGGATACTTTTTATGTGCCACCGGCACAGGTGCCAGGGAAGGCTGGCAATGGCCACAATCGGTTGGTACTTTTTACGTGCCACCAGCACGGAAGCCAGTCAAGGTGGATGTTCATATATAACTAAAGATCAGTGAGTAGGAAAATTCCTACACCCAACTATTGAAAAATCTGGAGTAACTCTAATCAGATTACACGTTCAGGTTTATACCTGTAATTGTTGGCACACTGGGATATGTAACACACTGTCTAAGTACCAATCCTCAGAAATTAGGCTTCTCAAAAATAGAAAGAATAGAGCAGGTTTAAAGACCACAAATCCAAACTGTCACTGGAATTATAAAAATCTCCAAAACTTTTAAGAAGTTTATCATTTAATTTCACAGGGTGGCCCTAAAGTAGGTTTACAGTTATTCAACTATCTTTTTCACATTCATATATCAACAGTTTAGATCGTAATTATAAAAAGAGATACTCTTTCTACTCTTTTTATTTGTTTCAGTCATTTGACTGTGGCCATGCTGGAGCACCGCCTTTAGTCGAGCAAATCGACCCCAGGACTTATTCTTTGTAAGCCTAGTACTTATTCTATTGGTCTCTTTTGCCAAACTGCTAACTTACAGGGACGTAAACACACAAGCAACAGTTGTCTAGCAATGTTGGTAGGGACAAACACACAGATACACACACACACACATATATATGACAGGATTCTTTCAGTTTCTATCTACCAAATCCACTCACAAGTCTTTGGTTGGCCTGAGGCTATAGTAGAAGACACTTACCCAAGGTGCCATGCAGTGGGACTGAACCCAGAGCCATGTAGTTGACAAGCAAGCTACATGCCACACAGCCACTCCTATTCCATTATTTTATGCTAATTTAGTTAATTTTGTCAAGCTTCCATTTCAGTTTGTAAGATAGAAATTTAAATGTAATAAAATGATTTAATAGAAATTTAAAGTGCCTACATGATAACTGCAAACCTACTTTTTGGACCACCCTGTATATGTGCATGTCTAGATATGCAAGTATATGCGTGAGAATATATTCACAAAACAAAACATACAAATCTGCATATGGACTGACTCCAAGTACTGCACATATACATACATGCAAAAAAATACCCTGTTGATGTTGAAATTCCAATGAAGGGGACTTGGATCTAGGTTAGAATCTGACTCTTTCTCTGTTGGCAAGAAATAAAACTGAATAATGCCATCCATCAGCCAGTTGGTGCATATGTCTGTTCATCGGGCCATCGGTCGGTCCATCTGTCCATCGGTCAGTCTGTCCGTTGGTCTGTCTGTCAGTTGGTTGCTCCATCTGTCTGTCAAATGGGAAGAGGATAACTATGGACAACTGCTTTGAAACTTTCAGCTTCTATATTCATATTATAAATTCACCTTTATACCAATAATAATTGTTGCACTTGATAAATGGCTAAATGACAATCTGGATAAGCTAGGGTTGTCAGAGAAAAAAATCGATCAGCTAACTTGTACATTACATATACAATCTGTAAATGGAACAGTAAGAGTATGCAAGACTTTTCCCAAGTTTAAAATAGAACATTGTTTTTGTTAACTACATTCTAAAAATGGAGCTTCTTATTTTTGTTAGAAACCAGCTCCTTCCTCAGAGGAAGAAATGAGATAATTAAATGTTTTGTCTTGAGAGATTCGAATATACATATGCATATGTATATATATATATATATATATATATATATATATATATATGGATAGTTTATCCTGTTCATGCTATATTATTAGCATTATCCTGTGTTTGAGAAGAAAATTATTTCATTATCTGTATCTTTCAATAATTCCAATGCTTCTAAAGCAAACTTTAGTTGACTTTCAACGTAAGTTGAATTTAATGTATGATAGCGTCTTATAAAGCTAGATTTATATATCCTAAAATTGCAGAAGAATTTGTCGCTGGGCACTTTAGCTTAATGGTAAAGCACTTGACATGTAATCACAGAGATACGAGTTTGAGTCCCATGGCTGGCCACCGACAGAAATATTTTGCAAAATATGGATAGTTTATCTTGTTCATACTATATTATTAGTATTATCCTTCATTTGAGAATAAAATTATTTCCTTATCTTTCAATGCATCTCAACGCTTCTAACAAACTTTATTGACTTTCAACATAAGTTAAATTTAATATGTATATATATATATATATATAAAAGCACGTACATATCTCACTGCACAGTACCTTGGACATGAATCTACTATAACGCTGGGATAATGAAAGCCTTTTGAGTGAATTTGGTAGATGAAAACTGAAGAAAGCCTGTTATATATGTCGGGTTATATATATGGGATCGATTTGCTTGACTAAAGGCGGTGCTCCAGCATGGCTGCAGTCAAAATGGCTGAAACAAGTAAAGAGTATATGAATGTTAAAGAGGTGGTTGAATAACTTAGACCTACTTTTGGGCCACCCTATATATATATATATATATATATATATATATATATATATACAGTAGTGGCCATAATATAAGGATCAGAAAGAACAAGTGTATTGAAATATTTATTATAGAATATTAATGAAATGTTGAGACTAGATATTTTACACATATCTAGATATATCTAACACACACTCACACACACCCACACACATACACACACACACACACACACACACACACACTGTTTTTAATGTATGTGCTTAAGTATGTTTTCAATGTAATTTCTAAAATGACTAAAATCAATTTTAACTTCTTTCGTATGACATTTCCTTGGCTAGTTAAGAGTACTTCTGTCAGATTCTTTTCAATTCCTAATATGAAGTATGTGATAGAGAAGACATGAACATCCCCATATGGAAATATGTGCATCTCAAAACTTGCCATATTTTTGTGTACCCAACAAATATATTCTTTGCCTCTGTTTCTTCTTCTGTTTCTTGAAAAGCTATATCTGTATTAATTTATCATTTCTTGAGTATCTTTAGGCTTTTCAATAGATTTTAGAAGATGCTCACTACTATAAGACTTACTGCCACAGTAAGATGTATTTAGGCACATCCTGTATCAGTTTTACTAGATGTTTACTATACTTGAACTGTGTTTTAAGTGTGTAAATAATGCTAACAGTCATAATCTTCAACTAAATTGATTAACAATAGGGTATCTGGAAGCATGGAAATTTAGTGTTAGGACTGTTATCTAGGGTCTATAACGATACGTGATTAGTGAATTATTGCTAGAGGGCATATGAAGTTCATAATATAAAAATCTTGGATATCTTGTTTAAGGATCATTGATTTTGGTTACTCAAGTGCCAAATATCTTGTACCCTTTGGCAACTAAAAGAATGTGGATCCAACCAGGTTGCAGATGATATAGAACAAACTTTTAAGGGATACCCTCGCCACCTCATGTTAGTCTCAGGTACTATCTTTTAATCAAACTTCAAGATTCTAATAAATGATGTTGTTTATTTCATCAACCTTAATGAGATGGTAGACTAATTTAATCTTAAGACTGAAGCCTAGAACCAATCTCTTCAGCATCACAATGTGTGCTCTGTCATTAAATCACCATCTTGTTAGTAATCAACAGTTGTCATAACTGCAAAGTTCTGTTTCCATAATGATGTATGTTTACACAATTAGTAAGCATCTATTATATTATTGCCTTAAAGATATAGGATATAAATGGTAAACAGATAAATACAAAAAGAATAATTAAACTGTTATAGATAAATAATTTTATTTTATCCTTAAGCAAAGTTTTGTATTCTCTTTGTTTACAAATTTATTCATATATATATAGTCTTTTGAAATCATCCTTATTGCTTCTGTGTTCTTATTGCTTCTATTTTTGTCATTTGATATGTTTGGTAAATCATCACTGTAACTTAAATATTTCCATTTATTCGATTGTAAATTGCTTGGAGGAAGCTTGTTTACTGCTGTTGTTTTAGTCAGTATTATTCTTAGCGTATCTTTGCATTAGTTACCATCAGACTGTACCGAATAGTCCCTGGGCCAACAAGGAAGCCATTATGTGGTTGCTCAATCTGCTAGAAATCGCAACAAAATCACTTCTACTGACTTGAAGGGACACTTTTGATAATGTTTATGTGTGTGTATATGAAGCTGCTATATGGTTGCTCAGTCTGCTAGAAATCATAATCAAATCACTCCTACTGACTTAAAGGGACACATTGGATAATGTGTATGTGTGTGTGTGTGTGTATGAAGCTGCTATATGGTTGCTCAATCTGCTAGAAATCATAGTCAAATCACCTCTCAAATGACAGCTATTGACTTAAAGGGACACATTGGATAATGTGTGTGTCTAAACATGAATATAAATGGAGTGTTCCATTTCTTCAATGAACAGAATGGCTTACACTGTGTAAGCAGGAGAGTATTCCTCACACACATGTACACATAATGTAATTTCCAGGGAGAATCAGTGCTACAGTGTAAGACAAGGCAGATCTAATACTTGGAATTACAAGTAAAAATTCACCCAGTGAGCTTCCATACTGTTTCCACCTTTATAATTTTCATCACAAGGCTTAGGTTGATCAAAGACTAAGGTGAAGAACTTTGTCCAAAGATACCATTCAGTGGAATTGTACTCTGGAGTTCATCATTGGCTGGAAAAGCAAACCTTTTAAATATTTGACAGAAATTTGTTATTTCTTTACTGCCCACAAGGGGCTACACACGGAGGGGACAAACAAGGACAGACAAATGGATTAAGTCAATTATATCGACCCCAATGCGTAACTGGTACTTATCTAATCGACCCCAAAAGATGAAAGGCAAAGTTGACCTCAGCGGAATTTGAACTCAGAACGTAGCGGCAGACAGAATACCACTAAGTATTTTGCCTGGCGTGCTAACGTTTCTTATTTCTTTATTGCCCACAAGGGGCTAAACATAAAGGGGACAAACAAGGAGAGACAAAGGGATTAAGTCGATTACATCGACCCCAGTGCATAACTCGTACTTATCTAATCGACCCCGAAAGGATGAAAGGCAAAGTCGACCTTGGTGGAATTTGAACTCAGAACGTAGCAGCAGACAAAATACCGCTAAGCATTTCGCCCGGCGTGCTAACGTTTCTGCCAGCTTAGTGCCTTAAATATTTGACAGAATTATGTATAGTTCGATTAATCAAATTTCACTTACTGATTCCTCATCATAACCATCACTTTTCTTGCTTTCCAACTGAGTTAGCTCTGTATCTCATCTACAACAAGACAGCTGCTCTTGTCTCTCTATCATACTTTAGTTTCCTAACACTTGATACAAAGCCACCTCTCTCAATACTGCATCCCCATTCTGTGAAGGGGGTCCTTGTCTTGTGAGTTATTTGGTAACCTCACCAGGGTTGGTACTATGAGTGAAGTACACTGTGCACTCTGTAAAGTGGTTGCCGTTAAGAAGAGTATCCAGCCATAGAAACCATGCTGGAGCAACAGATGTTGTAACTCAATAGGGATCTCTGGATCATCAGATTTTGTTGAATATTCCGACAAATGCTTGCATAGAATATGAACTTTAAGTGGTGGTGGTGGTGGTGGTGGTGGCGGTGGCGGCGGCGGCTGCTGCTGCTGCTGCTGCTGCTGCGGCGGCGGCGGCAGCTGCTGCTGCTGCTGCTGCAGCAGATGATGATAATGATGATGATGAGTGCTTTTGTCAACCTGAGGTTTTGGTAGAAAACCGTTGGCCCAAGAAGCTATTCATGTGGGACGAGATTGAATTTCGAACCATATTATTGCGTAGCCATGCCTGTGCCCTTTGCATTATTCTATTTCCATTCACTGGTGCTAATGACTAATTTAGTTCGGTCAACCACGAATCTTGTCTCCATTCCCATTTTGCAATGTTAAGATAATGGTTAAAAGACATGAGCTATTTTTGAAATAATATTTTTCATAGAAAGGATACTAGAAAGCTATAATTGTAATATATGAAACCAACCTATTTAACAACAACAACAACATCAACACCAGCTAAACATATCCTCAAAGTTATTCATAGAGAGGCTCTATAATTATTTACATTTGGTATGGTTGCTATATAAACTGGAATAATGAAGGAAAATATTCAGATCCACAGTAGCTGTGCTGTTGCCATAGCAAAATATGAATACATTTATGAAGTTCCATAAGAGAGTCTTTCAGCACTTCTATTACCATTGTTCTCAAGCAAACAGAAAAACATTATCATTTTTGGAAGGAGAAATTCTTCCAAAAACTGAAGGCTGACACTGATTCTGAGGAATCTATTTTAAAACACTTCTGTCTCTCTCCCCACCTCTCTCTCTCTCTCTTTCTCTATCCCTCTCCCCCTCTACTAAAGTATTTGTGGAACCAAGCCACATCATCATCATCATCATCATCATCATTAGCTTCATCAGTATTATCACTATCATTGTTGTTTTCATCATCATAATCATCATCATCTTGATTATCATTATCAGTGTCACCACTACCACCATTATGACCACAATTAACACCTTCACCGTTGCTACTGCTGCTGCTGCTGCTGCTACTACTACTACTACTACTACTACTACTACTACTACCATTACTACTACTAGGTGGAGGCTTGACCTGTATGAAATAGCAATGCAGTATTCCTCAAATCTCACCCTAGTGTGAAAGAAAATATTGTAGGAGAAGAATAATTACATATATATGTACATACACATATATATGTACATACACATACAAATATGTCAACATCATCATCATTTTCACTTTATCATACTTGTGCAGGTCACACAGAATTCAGAGGCAAAATTTCTATCTCTGGATGCCCTTCCTGTTGCCAACCCTTACCTGTTCCCTGAGAAGTCGTATTCCCCCAGATATGTTTTCAATGACAGTGACACTCATTTACAACTACTATCATATGATGTCAAGACAAGGGGACACAAACACACATATACATATACGATGGGCTTCTTTCACTTTCGATCTATCAAATCCTCTCACAAGGTTTTGATCATCTTGGTCAGCCTATAATAGATTACACTTTTCCAAGGAGCTGCGCAGTGGGACTGACCATGAAAACATGTGGTTGGAAAGCAAACTTTGTATCCACACAGCTATGCCTGTACCTGTACCTACAAATATTCTATATATATATATATATGTATATATATATATATATATATATACTTTGTTAAAAAGCAGCAGAAATATCACAAAAACTGTTACCTAGAGAGTGTCATGTTCCTCCTTATTGGATAGATGAATGGGAACGTGAAACTCTGATTAACAGTTTTTGTGATATTTCTGCTGCTTTTTGATAAAGTATATTGCTCTACCTCTGGTATTCGAGTACTATTTTTTCCACCTTGTTTCACATTTATGTGCTTACTCCAGTATATATATATATATATATATGTATGTATATATTATCAAAATAAGCAACAAGGATATCCAGAGGTAATGAGTACGATCGTTTCATGCAACTCCATTTAATTGCACTATGCAATCATTACATCAATTTCAAATGTAGAGCAACCTTCAGCTGCACAAAGACAAAGAATTTAATTAAATTGGAACAAATGGACACATTAGTATAATTATACGTAAAATCTCCAAGTCTAAGAAGTAAAGGAGATAGACAAAGAACATGCTGTCTCTACTTCAGCATAGAAGTTACAAAAATTATCAAGAAGACTCTGCCTGCCACTGATCTTTTGTCTTTATGAGGTCAGTTTTAATTTATAGACTAGTTTATCAAATCCCTTATATATCTAAGTCTGAGAGAACCGATCGCAGTATCTGTTAGAGGAAACAGATACTGCCCTCTGTTCTCTCAGCCTTCGATATATAAGGGATTTGATAAACTAGTCTATAAATTAAGACTGACCTCATAAAGACAAAAAATCAGTGGCAGGCAGAGTCTTCTTGACAATTTAGTAACTTCGATTTGACTGAGGACTGGTAAAGCAAATGGGTGCACCAGGCTCCAATCTGATCTGGCAGAGTTTCTACAGTTGGATGCCCTTCCTAACGCCAACCACTCCAAGAGTGTAATGGGTGCTTTTTACGTGCCAATGGCACAAGGGCCAGTCAGGTGGTGCTGGAAATGGCCATGCTCAAATGGTGTTTTTTACATGCCACCTGCACAGGAGCCAGTCCAGCGGCACTGGCAACGACCTCGCTTGAATATTTTTTCACGTGCCACCAGCACAAGTGCCAGTAAGGCGACGCTGGTAACAATCACATTCGAATATATATATATATGTGCACATACAGCCAAACCCATACTGCATTGGAACTGTAGTAATTATTGCCTGGTAATTAATCTTCACCATTATATAAAGGAGTTTGTTCTTAGGCACATACCTGTTTATCTCCTCAATCAAAAATTTGGGGAGGAAAGGTGAGCAAGTCTCAATGTTAAATAACATCATAAGCGATTTATTACATATGGCCATGACTAGATATATTTATTCATTCACAAACCGCATCGCATTGTCACTGTCTTAGTAACTGATACAATAATTGCTTTCTTTGTTATTGTTGGATGTTTGGTTTATAAAATATTTTACAACTTCTTGGCTTCTGAATATCAAGTAATGTCTTAATTTATGAGTTTCTTGGCTCAGAATAAGTAAAAACATGATAGCTTATTTATAGAATATGCATAGGAATGCATGTATGGTATGTTTTCTTCACAAGCACATAGTTCCGAGTTAAATCCCACTGTAAGATACCTTGGACAAATGTCTTCTACTATAGCCTTGGGCTGACCAAGGCCTTGTGAGTGGATTTGGTAGATAGAAATTGAAAGAGGCCCATCGTGTATAAGTGTGTGTGTGTGTGTGTGGTGTGTGTGTGTGTTATGTGTGTGTGTGTGTTGCCACCACTTAACAGCCAGTGTCAGTCTGTTTACATCTTCATAACTTAGTGGTTCAGCAAATGAGACCAATAAAATAAGTAACAAGCTGAAAACAAAACAAAAAGTACTGGAGTTGCTTCATTTGACCAAAACCCTTCAAGGCGTTGCCCCAGCATGGCTGCTCTCCAATGACTGAAACAAGTAAAAGATAGAAGATAAAAGATATTCTAGGCCTTGTAGAGATTTATCTCGAGGTATTTGCTTATCCCAGATAGCATTAGACCTGAGGACTTATAAAGTGATCACTTTTGTATTTTGTTAACAGTTTCATCTTCCGTTTTATCTCATGTCTTTGTGTGAAATCTAAAGATATTTAATACACGTATTGCTGTAGGGTATGAAACAGAGAAAAAAGTACATCACACCTGTGGTAAAATTCTTATATACATGTATGTCATCATCATTGTTTTAAAGTCAGTTTTTCTAATGGTGTTCTGAACTCCTGTGTATTTGTTAATTTGCTCCTGGGAAATCAATTGTACTCTACAAAAATATAGAATAACCTATCTGATTAATATAAAACTGCCCACGGGCATACGGTGTAGTGGTTAAGAGTGCAGGCTACTAACACCAAGATTCCAGTTCAATTCCAGGCAGTCACCTGAATAATAATAATAATAATAATCATAATAATAATAATAATAATAACATCGAAAAATACTTTAGAAATGAGAAATTTTTCTCTTTTACTTGTTTCGGTCATTTGACTGTGGCCATGCTGGAGCACCGCCTTTAGTCGAGCAAATCGACCCCAGGACTTATTCTTTGTAATTCTAGTACTTATTCTATCGGTCTCTTTTTGCTGAACTGCTAAGTTACGGGGATGTAAACACATCAGCATCGGTTGTCAAGTGATGTTGGGGGAGGGGGAGTAAAAGAGTAAAAGTCCTGGGGCCAATTTGCTCGACTAAAGCCGGTGCTCCAGCATGGCCACAGTCAAATGACTGAAACAAATAAAAGAGTAAAATTTCTCATTTCTAAGGTATTTGAAATTTCCCCAAGACACCTGATGAAGGCTGGCGGGTTTATCAGCTGAAATGTTGTGTTAGCAACAAACAAGATGAGGACAAATACCCGTCAAATGTAAATAATGTATATAATTCCTCATATCTTAAATATAGAACTGTGATTTAATGATAAATGAACATAAAAACAACCATTAATGTACACTTACATATGAAGAAGTAAGCAAGCAGAATCGTTTGCATGCTGGGTGAAAAGCTTAGCAGTATTTCATCTGGCAAGGCCGCAAGCTGGCAGAAGCGTTAGCACGCCAGGTGAAATGCTTAGCGATATTTCATCAGCCGCTATGTTCTGAGTTCAAATTCCACCGAGGTCGATTTTGCCTTTCATCCTTTCGGGGTCGATTAAATAAGTACCAGTTATGCACTGTGGTCGATATAATCAACTTAATCCGTTTATCTGTCCTTGTTTGTCCTCTCTGTGTTTAGCCCCTTGTGGGCAGTAAAGAAATAGGTATTTTGTCTGTCTTTACATTCTGAGTTCAAATTCCGCCAAGGTCGGCTTTGCCTTTCATCATTTCGGGGTCGATTAAATAAGTACCAATTATGCACTGGGGTCGATATAATTGACTTAATCCATAGTCCCTTGTGGGTAGTAAAGAAAGTAGTTCATCTGTCTTTATGATCTATGTTCAAATTCTGCCAAAGTTGAATTACCCTTTCATCCTTCCAGGATCAATAAAATAATGAGCACTGTGGTTGATTTCATATTGAATATATAAATGCTTTTGTGTGGTATATTTGGGTTCAAAATCTGGCATAAAACCAGGAATTTGGGGGAAAGGATAAGTTGATTTCCTTGACTTCAGTGCTCAACTGGTACTTATTTTATCAACCCTAAAATGATAAAATGTGTGTGTGTGTGTGTGTGTGTGCGTGTGCGTGTGTTGCCACCACTTAACAACTAGTGTCAGTGTGTTTACATCTTCATAACTTAATTGCTTTCTTTGTTATTGTTGGATGTTTGGTTTATAGAATATTTTATAACTTCTTGGCTTTTGAATATTAAGTAACGTCTTAATTTACGAGTTTCTTGGCTCAGAATAAGTAAAAACATGATGAAATATTTATAGAACACATATATTGACCTTAGAAGCATTTAAATGTAGAACATGAAGACAGATGAAATGTCGCTAAACATTTCACCTGGTGTGCTAACAATTCTGCCAGTTCACCACCTTATGTGTGTAGGCATGTATAATAATTTGTTTTTATGTTTAGTTATAAACATAGGCACAGGAGTGGCTGTGTGGTAAGTAGCTTGCTTACAAACCACATAGTTCCGGGTACAGTCCCATTGCATGGCATCTTGGGCAAGTGTTTTCTACTATAGCCTCGGGCCGACCAAAGCCTTGTGAGTGGATTTGGTAGATGGAAACTGAAAGAAGCTCGTTGTATATATGTATATATGTGTGTGTTTGTGTGTCTATGTTTGTCCCCACCAACATTGCTTGACAACTAATGCTGGTGTGTTTACGTCCCTGTAACTTAGTGCTTCAGCAAAAGGTCCTGATGGAATAAGTACTAGGCTTACAAAGAATAAGCCCTGGGGTTGATTTGCTTGACTAAACGTGGTGCTCCAGCATGGCTGCAGTCAAATGACTGAAACAAGTAAAAGACTAAAAGAGAGAGAGTAAAAGTGAGAATAATAAAAAAAATCTGATAGGTTACTGTATACTTTTGTAGAGTACAAATTCATTATTCAGTAAGAATATTATTGACAGGGACTTCAAAGCTATCAAATAAATTCGAAACAATAATATAACCCCAAGTTAACTCTATAAGAATTTCTCCAAAATGCCTCTCTGTCACAACCCACCCCACAACCTAATTACTACTCCACTCAAATCCATATACCCAAGAAAGATTTTTAACTCAACAGAGACTGTATAAAGCCAAAGACTAATTCAATGCACCACAGTTCAATGATGATTAGCTGGCTGAATCTTTGAAGTCACAGTCAATAATATTCTTGTTTAAGGAAACTAATATTGTAATTTTAAAAAATCATATACTTAGTATTAATTTTTTACCTAAACTGATTTTTACACTCTTGATAAAATCTTATATAAATTTTATCCTTACCGTCCAAACGTGGTAGATGCCAGCGTCGCTTAACTGGCGTCCGTGTCGGTGACATGTAAAGCACCAACCGATCGTGGCTGTTTGTCAGCCTGCTCTGGCCCCGTAAAAATCACCCACTGCACTCACGGAGTGGTTGGCATTAGGAAGGGCATCAAACTGTAGAAACACTGCCAAATCAGACTGGAGCCTGGTGCAGCCTCCATGGCTTACCAAACCCCTGTCGAACCCATGCTAGCATGGAAATCGGACGTTAAATGATAAATGATGATGATGATGATGATATATATATATATATATATATATAAACATATATATAGACATATATATATATATATATATATATATATATATATATATATATATATATAATATATATATATATATCTGTGTGTGCGTGTGTGTGTGTATGTGAGTATCGACAGATGCACAAGAAAGAAAACTCTGAATTTCCATATCTTTCCATTATACCAATGCAAAGATTCAATCTCTTTACAAGAATGCCTAAACAAAGGAAACTTATTCATACAAAAGTACAGACCACACCTTAATATACAAACTTGACTACTTCAAAAATTATACTGAGGAGTTAGTTGTCCTCCTTGCCACCTGTTGTCTCCCTTGGTCCACTCTCTAGACTCATTCTTATTTTTCCAGCATCCAAAATGGTGAGACCCCTTTATCACAAGAATTGATTACTTCACAATGTTCCTTGGAAGGTTAATTTAAATAGCAAAAATCGGTTCAATATCATGACATCCGTAAAATATGTATATATTTAAAAAAATTTTTTTATAAAAAGATACTAACTATATGAAATGAAGGCATTTCTCTTCCACTTTTTATATGTTTTCCAGGTATTTTTAACTCATAAATTTTCCCCATGGTGTATACTGAATCTCCAGCTCTCTCTCTCTCTATATATATATATCACGTGATCACGTGACCGACCAGACCATCAGATGTTGTTACACATCGCTGGTCACAATGCGTTCACATTGTTTTAGCCTTCGAATGATGCCACCCCGCTGGCTAATCAAGCAGGCCATATATATATATATATATATATATATATATGACAAAATAATCTTTGTCTCTTTATGGAATTGAAAGGGTTTTAAAGACTGCAAGAAGGAAGTGCTCAAATGTAATTGAGACAGAGATAAATAAACATTGGTCATAGAACAAACATCAGATTCGAGTCAACGACTATATATAACACCATACCTCAAACATTTGATCATATATAAATATTACCATGGTTCTTAAACATATAAAAATATACATATACAAAAAACACAGTAGGTAAAAATATATATGTGAATAAAATACAAATATATAGAATGGCCTATCAAAAAGGTAAATACAAGTGACTAAAAATTCCTAAAAATTCTAAAGTGTGTCATGCTACTAAAAAACTAAATAAACTAAGATAAAATAAAATGTCAATCGACTAAAAGAAATTATTTGAAACAGTTTTTTTACTCCCCTCGCACAAGAGTACGTCCAAAAAGTTCTCTTCTTAAAACCGTGGTATGTTAGATTTTGTGGAAGTCTTTTTGCTCCTGGACTCTGACCTATCATGGTTTTAAGAATTAAACTTTTTCGACATACTCTTGTGTGAGGAGAATAAAATAAACTTAAAAAAAATTTTTTTAGTCGTAGGCACAGGAGTGGCTGTTTGGTAAGTAGCTTGCTTACCAACCACATGGTTCCAGGTTCAGTCCCACTGCGTGGCACCTTGGGCAAGTGTCTTCTACTATAGCCTTGGGCTGACCAAAGCCTTTTGAGTGGATTTGATAGACGGAAACTGAAAAAAGACTGTCATATATATATATATATATATATGTGTGTGTGTGTGCGTGTGTGTGCGTGTGTGTGTGTGTGTGCGTGTGTGTGTGTGTGTGCGTGTGTGTGTAAATGTATGTTTGTGTGTCTGTGTTTGTCTCCCCAACATCACTTGACAACCGATATTGGTGTGTTTACATCCCCGTAACTTAGCGGTTCGCCAAAAGAAACCAATAGAATAAGTACTAGGCTTACAAAGAATGAGTCTTGAGGTCGATTTGCTTGACTAAATGTGGTGCTCCAGCATGGCCACAGTCAAATGACTGAAACAAATAAAAGAGTAAAAGAGATTGACATTTTATTTTATCTTAGTTTATTTAGTTTTTTAGTAGTATGACACACTTTAGAATTTTTAGGAACTTTTGTCGGTTGTATTTACCTTTTTGATAGGCCATTCTATATATTTCTATTTTATTCACATATATATTTTTACCTTCTGTGTTTTTTGTATATGTATATTTTTATATGTTTAAGAACCATGGTAATATTTATATATGATGAAATGTTTGAGGTATGGTGTTATGTATAAAGTCATTGATTCCAATTTGATGTTTGTTCTATGATCAATATATATATATATATATATATATATATATGTATGTATGTATGTATAATTGAGAGAAAAACCTCTATTAAGCAATTCAATAGTGAAAGATGTTATTCACACCATAGAGAAAAAATAAATATCCTATAAAAACCTTATTCTAAAAATCAATAAAGTACATAAACAATAAATAGGAAATCGTAGTAAATTGACTATGCACATTTCATGGCTATATTTTCAAATAGATAATAATAATAAAATCAATTCGATTTAAAATTAAATCAATCTAAAATTAATTCATTTAAAATTATAGTCACTCATCAGGTCTAAAATAGTAATAATAAAAATAAAATAATAATAAAATAAATGTACGTATCTTAACTTACATTTCATTAACTTACATATCTTAACTTACGTATCTTAACTTACATTTGATTTACTGTTAGTTGACTTTTGGCCAACCCTGTATATATAGAAAAAGAGAGAAAGACAGATAAATAGATAGCTAGATATACATGCATTTATATACACTCATATGTGTGTGTGTGTGTATATATAAACTTAGGTATGTTAGCTAATTTTACATTTTTAACAGTTCCGTTAAAAAAGACCAGTTCTATGGTTCAGTTGCTTCTTGATATTATGTCAGCGTGAGTGTGTGTGTGAGAGTGTGTGTGTGTGCGTGTGTGTGTGTGCATGTATGTACAAACCTACATACATAGATGTATATATTGATGTGTGTGTGTATGTCTGTGTTTGTCCTCACCACCATTGCTTGACAACTTAAGCTGGTGTGTTTATGTCCCTTTAACTTAGCAGTTTGGTAAAAGGAACTGATAGAATAAGTACTAGGTTTACAAAGAATAAGTCCTTGGGTCGATTTCTTCAACTAAACCCTTTCAGGTGGTGCTCCAACATGGCCACAGTCAAATAACTGAACTGAAACAAGTAAAAGAATAAAAGAATATACGTATATATATATATATATATATATGGAAGCATGTGGATTAGTTGGTAGGGTGTTGCATTCATGATTGTAAGATTGGGGTTTTGATTTCTGGACTGGGTGGTGTGTTGTACTCTTGAGCCAGATATTCCATTTCACATTGCTCCAGTTCACTCAGATAGCAAACTGAGTAATTCTGTGATTGACCAGCATCCCATCCAGGAGGAAATATATATTTCACTGTGGTCAAGTAACTGGTCTTAAGAGCCTGTGACTTAGGAAGGATCTTTTATCCTTTTTGATATGTATGAGTGTGTGAGTAATAGTGTGTGTATGTGTGTAGATGTGTATACAGGGTGAGAGAAAAGTAAGTAGGCATTAAAAATTGGTAATAAAATCCATATTCCTTTTCCAAATTTATTGAAACAAATGACACATGTTCTTTATTACATGGGAAAATGAAAGTAAATCTTTATATTTCAATGTAAGCACCAGTGGCATCAACCGGTTTTCTCAAAAAGCCAGGCTCGTGATGAGTAACCTTCTGAAGGACATTGTTTGGGATATCATTGAGAACCCCCAGAATCTGTGTCTCCAAGTCCTCCAGTGTGCAAAGTATTGTCTTGTGCACTTCTTCTTTTGTGTAACCCCACAGGCAAAAATCACATGGTGTGAGGTTTGGACTTCTTGGATTCTGGACTTCTGCAGTCACAATATTCAGGTTTTAGCTCCTTCACATAATGGGGTTTCCAACACTGTATGCATTGTGTGTCTTGTTAGTCCATTTTCATGAGCTGCTTAATGTGTTGATTTTTGTGGGCTACAATTAAGCATTTCCTGCACTGTTGCCACGTTTTCCACTGACTGGGATGTGGTTGTATGGCCACTTCTTGCATCACTCACAGAGCTTGTGGTCATCTGTTTTGCATGACAAATTTCTATTGTCTCTGGATATAGTGTTGCATGCTTACATTTCCATGAATGTCACCGTCTCTGAATCAAAACAATGTAATTCCACACTTCATAGCATGCTGCTATTTTAGCTCACTTCTGAACAGTGAAGCAACAGGCCACCTGGAAAATAAGAAATAAGACAATAAAAAAATCCCAATTAATGTTGCCTGTTTAAAAAATATTTTCGTCATGACTTCAGTGATACTAAAAATTCTATAAGCAATTTCTAATACCTAGTTACTTTCCACCCACCCTGTATGTATGCATATATATATACATATACACATATATATATATGATGCCATGATAGATCGTTAGCCACTACACACATTTTTTTTTTACTCTCCTTGTTTTTTCTGTGTCCCTTTCTGTAGAAGAGCGTAGGCTCGAAACGTAAAAGACTTTCTATTCCTGAGCATTATACTAATACATCTGTTTGTTTTGTACACCACCTGTCTTCATCTTTTGCTTTTTTCGTAAACTCTCCCTATATATATATATATATATATATATATATATATATACGATGGGCTTCTTTCAGTTTCTGTCTACCAAATCCACTCACAAGGCTTTGGTCAGCCCGAGGCTATAGTAGAAGACACTTGCCCAATGTGCCATGCTGTGGGACTGAACCCAGAACCATGTTGTTGGTAAGCAAGCTACTTACCACACAGCCACTCCTGTGCCTATATATTCTGTTGTGATTGGGGAGAGTCATTCTTTTTTAGTGCCTTATAATTGCAAACCAAATCCAAAAACATGTATATATGTATATATGTATATATATGAGGAGTTGCTAGAAAGTTTCTGGTTTTAAAGGTGTCACAGAAGTCTTGGTTCAAGGACCAACTTTCTGAGTTCTTTCAGTTGTCTTAGGAAAACTGAAGAACCACTTCAATAAGTGTATGCATCTGAGAAGGGAATGTGTTGAGTAAAATCATAATTAAATGTTCCTCCCATATTTTCTTTTACCCAAAGCCAGGAACTTTTCAGCAAACCCTTGTATATATATATATACACATACACACACACACATGCGTATATATATATACACACACTAACACCTGCACAAATACATGATATATAGTAGAGTTACTTCCTGCTTCAAAGATCTCATTTTAAGGAAGGTTCACATATCTTCAATGGTCTACTTAAAAGCTGAATTTTTATTAGTCACATTAAATGAGTTGTTTTCTTTCCCATTGTTATTGCCCGACATCTTCAACTTTTCATAATTATTGCTTTGACATT
The DNA here is from genome assembly GCF_006345805.1 of Octopus sinensis. Lineage (NCBI taxonomy): Eukaryota > Metazoa > Mollusca > Cephalopoda > Octopoda > Octopodidae > Octopus > Octopus sinensis. The sequence continues at coordinate 50,281,361 of NC_042999.1, read as the reverse complement.
TGATAAAATAATGATATTCACGAATAAAAACTTATAATTAAGGATTCTGAAGTACCTGCCTATGAATACCTTTTCTTTCCTCTGATACTGGATTAGCTATTCACATCCTTTGAGTTGGTAACATTCATATAAATGTCTATCTATGTTTTATAACCTTGAACATTATGCCAGCTTTTAGTTTTTCTTCCATTTGATGGAAATAATGTTTTGGATTGTTATTGCTTTGGATATTTCTGTGAAAGAGTTAGAACCACTTTTGTAATAAACTACATTTCTTTGAGAATAGCTGTGCATGTGTGTACATTTTAATGTCTCAGTATTTTACTTCTTCCTCTTCTCGTATGGTTTAAATGGATCTGCCATACTGCATATTGCTGTCATTCATTCATTTTTTTTTTCATCAACTCACTTATTGTCTTGATAGTTGAACTCGGCTTATTTCTTTTATGCCTTATTCACTTTTCTATACTACAGGGCTTACCTAATACAACATTATTTCAATGAACATAACCGCAGGAGTGGCTGTGTGGTAAGTAGCTTGCTAACCAGCCACATGGTTCCGGGTTCAGTCCCTCTTCGTGGCATCTTGGGCAAGTGTCTTCTGCTATAGCCTCGGGCCGACCAAAGCCTTGTGAGTGGATTTGGTAGACGGAAACTGAAAGAAGCCTGTCGTATATATGTATATATATATATATATATGTGTGTGTGTGTGTATATGTTTGTGTGTCTGTGTTTGTCCCTCTAGCATTGCTTGACAACTGATGCTGGTGTGTTTACATCCTCGTCACTTAGCGGTTCGGCAAAAGAGACCAATAGAATAAGTACTAAAGGCGGTGCTCCAGCATGGCCGCAGTCAAATGACTGAAACAAGTAAAAGAGAGAAAAAAAAAAAATAACCGTGGAAAGCTGGCAGAATCAGAACATTGCAATATTTTATCTGATCCATTACTTTCAGAGTTCAAATTCTGTTTGGGTCAACTTTACTATACATCACTCCTGGAGGTCAATAAAAAAAAGGACCAGTCAAGTACTGGAGCTGATGGAATCAACTTACCCCACCCCATCTCTAAAATTACTAGCTTTCTGCCAAAATTTGAAACTATTTCAATGAGCATTCTTTGTTCATTTATAAGTTCAGAAATGCATTATAAAGGGTGCTGAACTTTTAATGATATTAGATACTCAAAGACAACTGGGAAATCACTTTACTGTACAGATCAAACTATTGTTAAGAAGTGAAGCTTGTTCCTTCCAGATTTAATTCATTGCCTGGTATGACACCACAAGCTGGTTGTTAGCTGCTTTTAGTGGAGTCCGCTCTACTGAAAGCGTTTCAATTCAAATGTGTGAACTAAAATTTCTTTCTCTTTTCGATAGCCTCACAGAATCTGCAAAAGGTCAAAAGTGAGCTGTCCTTTCTCAAGTGTCTAAGTCATCAAAAACGTTATAAGAGATCAGTAGATCATTAAATATTCATTCAAACCTATCATTAATTTTCAGGCTACATTGATATTTAGAACTATAACATGATTTTGATTTGATATCATGTGATAATTGCAAGTAAATTTCGCTGTCATACGAGTGTTGTCCTTCATTTCCAATCTTCCATGAAAACATGTCTGGTCATGGGGAAATATTACCTTACTCGATTACAGATGAGTGTTAGCAACAAGAAGGGCATCCAGCTGTTCAAAATCTGCCTTAACAAATTCTATCTGAGTCATAGTGGCATGGAAAAATTGGACATTAAAATGATGATGATGATGGTGTGTGTGTGCAATAAGAAGTATTATGAAGTAACATTTCATGAATTTGTGGTGTATGCAGAAGATTTGAAGTAAAGACACCTACCTTCTCTTCGTCGATGCAGACCTCTCCGGTGGTAGCGCACCCTTCCACGTGGCCTGATCCGAATGCTAAAAATAGCGGCTGCTTTTCCCTTACCTTGTCGAAGCACTCACACATCCAGCCCTGTTGGCTACCCTGATCGAAAAAGCCCAATTGTCCCCTGCCTGTGCATGCATCACTCCTGCACCCTTCTTCTTCGGCTCAGCTGCTGACATCATCCCACAGAATTCTAATTTACATTTTGGTTTAGATACAGTTTAATATTGACCTACATATTTCCACTACATCGGTTAGTAACTGTTGCAAATGCAACTTTGCAATGATACCAGTGTAGTTTCTTCAATGTCTTCACTGTAATATCCTTTCAGAATGAACTGGTTAGAATTTTGTGTTCATTTTAGTATTGCATTGTTGTTAAACATTAACTCTGATGCCAACTTTATTTTATATGTAGTCATAAAATCAAACCAAACTATATCAGCTTGTGTATTGTGGTGGGGACAGTTTAGAAGATACTTTGCAATCACAGAGTTTTGGTTATCATCCCATTGTGCATCTCTCTTATTTATTATAGATTTGGGTTGACTCAAGCTTTATGGTAGAAATTGGGTAGATTGATGTATGCATAAGTAGATTGGACAATGTTCATTATTGGACAGTAGACCTAATTTATCATATTATTTATACACTACCATTAATTCTAAGCTGAGTCCACTCTGTTTCAGGCATTTGTATCTAATCTTCAGTTTGAGGATAGCTTGATATCTCAATGTGCCTTTTCCTATGGCAGCAACTCATGAGTTCATGAGTTCTGGTTTTTATTTCCCTCTCCTTATTTATTTATTTCTTTACTGCCCACAAGGGGCTACATACAGAGGGGACAAACAAGGACAGACAAATGGATTAAGCTGATTATATTAACCCCAGTGCGCAACTGGTACTTATTTAATTGACCCCGAAAGGATGAAAGGCAAAGTTGACCTCAGCGGAATTTGAACTCAGAACCTAGTGGCAGACGAAATACCACTAAGCATTTTGCCCGGCATGCTAACGTTCCTGCCAGCTCGCCACCTCCTCTCCTGCCCCATCAATCTCTGTGATCCTGAAAAATGTATGTGTAGTTCTCTTTACCTTCTGACTAAGCCATATAAAACAAAAAATGCTATGGTGCCTAAGTTTTTTGTCTCAAATTCTCCAGGCTGGCAAATAGGTTGTACAAATAGTACACATTTTTTAAAAACTATTCCTGGCAAGATAGGTAAAAAAACTAGATAAAAACTAATGATAAAATAATGCCAATAACTTAAAACATTGGTTTTTGTTACAACCATTTAGAACATGTGAAATTCATTCCTGTATACGTGAGTACTTAAGGAAGCTATTTTAAATTTTGTGAAAAATCTCATAGTTAAAATTAATATTAAAAAAAAAAAACTGAAGAGGCGATATAAATCTTGTTTCTTGATTTTCCAGAAAAACAACCAAGTCATCCTAACATGTCCTATTATTTTAGAAAAGATGATAGGACATCAACATTCATCAGCAACATTTGTGTACAGTTTTTCTGAAGCAGTGTTTTATGGTTGGGTGCCCTTCCCTTTCCTAATTCTTTTAGTCACCTCTTACAACATGCTGGGACATAGTGTGCCCATTTTAGAACTGGGATACTCATAGTTTTGGACACAATTTTTTGTATTTAAGGATTAACAATTCATTAACTTCTTCTAACTCATTATCAATTGAATTGCATTAGTAATGAAACTCGTTAATCTTGCTGGCCTCTGTGGAACTATTAAAGGATCACAAGAATAATTAGACTAAATATAACAAATGTTTTCATGTCCAATAATATATGAAGCCATTGAAAGTTATTCTGACCAATTCATGTAACAATTTGTCATTATTGGCATAATGAATACCAAGATACAACCAAAATATGTGCTAAAATTTTGCACTTAAGAATTTCTTTCTTAGCAAAATGTAACACAGAATATGAAAACTGGATTTGTTTTTCTTGGGCATTGAACATTATTAGTATATATGTACATAGATACTAACACAAAGGATACTAACACATTGTTCAATACTTTGCTATTTTACCAGTCTGTCACCTTTACATACACAATTAAGGAAAATCAAAGAACTAACTAATTGACAGTAAAGCTAAGTAAAAGAATCTCTGAGGTAGATCAAGAAAATTGTTAAAACCTTGGACCAAGTATATTTTCTTTTGCGTTAAGTGTTCATTTTCTATTTATGGCGTTCATGCCTGTGGCATGTCAAAAGCACCATTCGAGTGTGATCATTACCAGCGTCGCCTTACTGGCACTTGTGCTGGTGTGCAGGTGACACGTAAAAAAAGTAAAAAATAAAAAAATACACAATTTTTTCGTGGCCGTTGCCAGTACTGCCTGACTGGCACATAAAAGCACCCACTACACTCTCAGAGTGGTTGGCGTTAGGAAGGGCATCTAGCTGCAGAAACTCTGCCAGATCAAGATTGGAGCCTGGTGCAGCCATCTGGTTCGCCAGTCCTCAGTCAAATTGTCCAACCCATGCTAGCATGGAAAGCGGACATTAAACGATGATGATGATCTTAGTCAACTGGATAATGTCTGAGTATAGTAGACACTAACATACTTATTGTATGTTAGTACACATTTTACTAACATTCTTAATTTATGCTGATCTTATAATAGAAATTTTAGTTGATTAAAATCACACCTGTACAGAAGAGGAAAAATAATTATCTTAATAACTAATTTTAATCAAGAAAGGCAGTGGATGTGTGGTAAGTAGCTTGCTAACCAACCACATGGTTCCGGGTTCAGTCCCACTGCGTGGCATCTTGGGCAAGTGTCTTCTGCTGTAGCCCCGGGCCGACAAATGCCTTGTGAGTGGATTTGGTAGACAGAAACTGAAAGAAGCCTGTCGTATATATGTATATATATATATATGTGTATGTGTGTGTTTGTGTGTCTGTGTTTGTCCCCCTATGACAACCGATGCTGGTGTGTTTACGTCCCCGTCATTTAGCAGTTCGGCAAAAGAGACTGATAGAATAAGTACTGGGCTTACAAAGAATAAGTCCTGGGGTCGATTTGCTCGACTAAAGGCGGTGCTCCAGCATGGCCACAGTCAAATGACTGAAACAAGTAAAAGAGTAAAAGAGTAGAGAGTTTGAATTATATTCTTTTTTTACATTTTACTTCTTTCAGACATTAGACTGGAGCTAAACCTGGAAGAATGGTTTGTTGAAGGAATCGACCCCAGTTCTTATTTTTTTGTTGAGCCCGATACTTATTCTGTCAGTCTCTTTTGTCAAACCCCTAAGTTATGTGGATGTAAACACACCAACACCAGTTGTCAGGTGTTGGTGTGTGTGTGTGTGGGACAAATACACACACACACACACATGCATATGTGTATACTTACTTAAGGTGTCACACAGTGGGACTGAACCCAAAAGCGTGTGGTTGGGATGCAAGCTTCTTACTACACAACCATGCCTGGAGTGAATCTGACATTGAGTAATACTGTGATAACTTAACACATATCCCAGCCTTATTAGACCTCATCAGTGAAGCATGGTTTAACAATTACTTCTAAATATACTTAACTAAAAGTGACGTTAAAATTCTTCTTTTTTCTTTGCACTTAAACTACCTCACCATCTTCAGTTGTATTTTTAGAAACATAAAGAAACCAAAAAGTGCTTTCTTGAATATTTCCATTCTAAATTTTGCTATCTTCAAACGCTTCTTATAGTAAATATTTCAGATGACAAATTTATTACCATTTCCAAAATATTTATTACCTATTCTCAAATATTTATTACCATCTTCCTGTATAATTTAGTAAATAGATCATTTTAATCTGAAGAAAAATTTATATTGTGCTTGATCTTTTGATAGCCTATAATCCTAACTATTATCCTCGGCAGTTCCAAATTTTATAACAAATAAAATTTTTATCAATTTGACCTAAAAAACAAATCATAAACAAAATTTATAGATTATTTTCTCTCTTTCTACCTGTATGTGTATATACCTATATGTGTACATACATATACATATGCAAACATATACACATGCACACATATGTATGTATGTATATATATTGTATGTATATGTGTGTGTATACATACATGCATACATATATGTGTGTGTTGTAGATGAAAAGTTCAATAAAATTCAACAAAGTTTTATAGAAATTGTCTGTCACCAATTAAAAAATACAAAAATATTAGAATATAATACAAAGATTGTTAGAAAAAATTTTCTTCTTATATCAAAGTAGATTTGTTGATCTAATTCAAAATAAATGTTCTTTCCTGATTTTTACATTTTTTTTTTCATCTATAGTAGAGAAGTCAAATGATGTCAGTATTGCTTGAATCTATAGAAATAAAGGCTAGAATCAATTCTAAGCTGTCTTAGTCATGTCGACATTAATATTCAAACTAAGATTCTTTCAAATAAATGATAAATGTTTTTCATCTTCAGATATCATCATTTGTCAGTGATATACTACATTGCCATCATGGAATTGTAGATTTTTATCATCTTTCATACAGATTATTAATTGACCAAGTATATCATAGCATGGGAAACAAAAATGGTTTTATACATACATACACACATACATACTTACATATACATATACATATACATATATGTGTGCGTATACATGCACACACACACACACACACACACACGCACACAAACACGTGTGTGTATCACCATGCTGCATCAGAAATCTCTTTCATTCATTAGCTCTGGTAGGTCTTCAGTTTTCTCTTTGTGCATCTCTGCCAACAATATTAACGTAATTGAACAGGTTTTTTGTGCTCTATTGAGATTCGAACATCTTCAAAATATTACAATCAATTAAGGCCTGATGTTGAGCATTATACTACAAGCCAGGTAAGTCTAACCTACATTGAGCAACAACAGATGATATGGAGAGAAAGTGTCTTTAACCCTTTCGTTACCAACCCGGCTGAAACCGGCTCTGGCTCTCAGTATAAATGTCTTGTTTTCAAAAGTTCTGAATTAAAATCTTCCATCAAAGCTTAGTCACAATTTATGTTCCTAGCACTAGCTGAATGATAACTAAGTTACTTTACAAAATTCTTTGTTATATTTTAAGTAATTGAAAGAAACGCAGAGCATCTCAAAATAAATACAGTAACGAAAGGGTTAACCCTTTTGTGTTTAATCTGGCAATATCCAGCCCAAATATTCTTTTATGTTAAAACTGACCAGATTCAACCTCTCACTCCTGCCCTACAATGTCAGCCTAAAAATATAAAAACACACCATTAACATCTTGAAGCTGTAAAATGATGTCGTTAATTCAAAACAATGTGAATAAATAAGCAATAAATTTGACAAAGAAAGCTGAATACTGAAGGAATAAATTATCTTTCTTTTTCTATGTTTAATATTTATAATAATTGTATTAATTTAAGTTTTACAATAATAAGGGTTGTCATAACCATCTTATGCAGTCTGTATCTTGTTGACATAATTTCAAAGGATATTTTTTTGAGAAAGCATGTGGCCCTTATTATTGCTAGATCATGGGTTCAATTTCCTGGGTGGGTGGCACATTTCATGTTGCTCCAGTCTCCCTTTTGATCAGTGGGGAATGCTGGCCTGCTCACCTAGCCAGCGGGGTGGTATCATTTGAAGGCTTAAACAATGCACATGCACATTGTAACCAGTGGTGTGTAACAACATCTGATAGCCTCATCAGTCACGTGATCGCAAAAGTGTGGTGGTGGGGAAGCAGATATGCAAATTTACTTAGCTCCATGTGGGCAATAAAGAAATAAGATATGCAAGTATACTAGTATACTAACTATCCTAAGATAAAGACTTCTGAAATATCTACAGTAAAATATATAAAAACGAGACTTTGCAATATAAGGCGCAGGAGTGGCTGTGTGGTAAGTAGCTTGCTTACCAACCACATGATTCCAGGTTCAGTCCCATTGCGTGGCACCTTGGGTAAGTGTCTTCTAATATAGCCTCGGGCTGACCAAAGCCTTGTGAGTGGATTTGGTAGACGGAAACTGAAAGAAGCCTGTCGTATATATGTATATATATATGTGTGTGTATATGTTTGTGTGTCTGTGTTTGTCCCCCCAACATCACTTGACAACCGGTGGTGGTGGGTTTACATCCCCGTAAATTAGCAGTTTGGCAAAACAGACTGATAGAATAAGTACTAGGTTTACAAAGAATAAGTCCTGGGGTCGATTTGCTCGACTAAAGGCAGTGCTCCAGCATGGCCACAGTCAAAAGACTAAAACAAGTAAAAGAGTAAAAGAGAGTATAAGTACTGAAGTTTTACTACTGTTATTGTAAAAATTCAAGAAGACAAAAATATTACAAAACATGGTAGTTTATAGCATATTCACTTTGTTCTTCTATTCTAAATTCTCACTCTTTAAAAATTACTTTTCTGCTTTTTTTAACTCTATAGAATCAGGATATTTTCACTCTAATTACTTTTGGAATCTTTGTTTTTACTTCCAATTTAATCTTTGTTAAAAAACTATCTCTCTTTATTTGTTCTGTTTATTTGTTTTTTTTAACGTCTTCCTTTAGCTGATATTTTTGTTAAAAAAGAATACCAAGAGACAAATACTCTTAAGATATTAAGAAAGTAAAATTGGAAACAAGGCAGCTAGTAGTCAAAGACATTTCATACATACATACATACATACATACATACATACTCATACATATATATACACATACATTCAAACATATATAGAAACGCACACACTTATAAATACTTATATACATACATATATATACATATATATATACATATATATATATACATATACACACACACACACAAACATATATGTATATATATATATATATATATATATACCTATGTATATGCATACTTATGTATAAAATTTATATGTACACGCACACACACACACACATATAGGGTATATGTACACATATATCATATGAGAAAGAGAGAGAAAGAGGTAGAGGGACAAAGAGAACAAGTTTTCAATTTCACATGTTTAAACTTTTAGTTTTTATGTTCCAAAATTCCAGTAAAAGATAACGGTAAAAATTGGACAGCATTAACTTTATATAATAGAATAAATATTTTCAAAATAAAAACTCATAACCCAGCCAATTTTACATACATACATGTGTGTGAGCATGTATATATATATATATATATATATATATATATATATATACATATATTTTTTTCCCCTAGTGAAGGCTGGTTTATGGGGTTACCTTTGGTTTCCTGTTCACAAAAGGTTTAACTCTATGGTCAGACCCTCAGACCCCGAGACCTGTTGGACCTCTTTAAAATATACACAGGTGTGTTGTGGTAAAAAGTTTTCTTCCCAACCTCATGGTTCCAGGTTCATTCCCACTGCGTGGTACCTTGCACAGTTGTATTCTGTTATAGCCTCAGGCTGACCAAAGCCCTGTGAGTAGATTTGGTTGGCGGGAACTGAAACCCCGTCGTATATACATAACATGTGTGTGGGGATGTGTGGGTGTGCATGTGTGTGTGTGTGTGTGCTTGTGTTTGTGTTTGTCTCTCACCAGCCCCAGTGTGTTTACATCCCTATAACTTAGCAGTTTTGTAAGAGACATGGATAGAATATATACCAGGCTTAAAAAATATGAGTATTAGGGGTTTAGTTCATTAGACTAAAATTCTTCAATTTCATGCCAATGTGTAGGTACAGTTTGATGACTGAAACAACCAAACGATAAAATATTGTGTATTGGCACAGGCGTAGCTCTGTGGTAAGAAGCTTGCTTCCCAACTACATGGTTCTAGGTTCAGTTCCACTGCTTGGCACCTTGATATATGTATGCATATGTTTGTGTATCTGTGTTTGTCCCCCCACCATAGCTTGACAATTGATGTTGGTATGTTTATGTCTCCATAACTTAGCATTTTGTCAAAAGATAACGATAGAATAAGTACTAGGCTTACAAAGAATAAGTGCTGGGATCAAATTGTTTGACTAAAGGCAGTGCTTCAGCTTGGTTGCAGTCAAAATACTGAAACAGATAAAAGAATATTTATATACATATGGAAAAAAAGTCAAGGTAGAAAATGCTAAAATAATTTATAAAAAACATTTCAGTACCAGTTTCAGTCATTGTCACTTTTTCAACTTTAAGTATAGAAAACAATTAAATTTTGGAGAAATTAGATGCTTTCAGCAGGCCCTACAACTCAACATCCATGAACTCAGACATTCCAAATCAAAGACGTATTTACAACCCAAAGCCCTACCATACATTTCCACATACAACCCTCTGTGGGGTGGTTGGTTTTAGGAAGGACAGCCAGCCATAAAAACCATGTCAAAACAGGCACTAAAGTCTGGTGCAGTTTTCTACCTAGTCAGTTTTTGTCAAACCGTCCAACCCATGCCAGCAAGGAAAGTAGACGTTAAATGATGATGAGGATGATGATGTGATATATTTATGTCAAACACAATGCAGGTTTGGTAATGTATGAACTAGAAGTCATTTCAACTAAAACAAATCATACTATACAGAAATGGCAAAATGTCTGAAAATTAGAATTTTTATATTAAATGCCCAGATATATCTTGTATATATTTGAATTGAATTGTGCTTGGACCTAACAATTTTAATTTTTAAAAAAATGTTCCAGACTTTTGGCCACAACTGTAGAGCATAAATACTGCATTAGTAAGGCTAATTTATTGAAGGTTAGGATTAAACAATATTGGGTTTACTAGACACCAGATTTAAGGAATAGGAGAATAGCACAACATTACCGAATTGCATTCAAAAAAACATGGTGTTAATTTTGACATTAAGTGTGGGAAATAATGGCATGATGGAAACCATCCATCAATGGAAGGTAAAGATTTTATATATATATGCAGCTGAAAGGTGATTGGAGTTGAATGGGATCAGGATTTTGTGAATGTTTTTGAATAAAAGATCAGTTTTGTTCTCTAAATGCTGTGACATAGAGAAGTACCTGCTAAAAGTGTACTACCATCAGATGAAGCAGATATAAAATGATGAGGATAATGGAGTGATATATGTATATACAAATGTGAAGGAGTGGCTGTGTGGTAAGTAGCTTGCTAACCAACCACATGGTTCCGGGTTCAGTCTCACTGTGTGGCATCTTGGGCAAGTGTCTTCTGCTATAGCCTCGGGCTGACCAAAGCCTTGTGAGTGGATTTGGTAGACGGAAACTGAAAGAAGCCTGTCGTATATATGTATATATATATATGTATGTGTGTGTGTGTTTGTGTGTCTGTGTTTGTCCCCCCAGCATTGCTTGACAATCGATGCTGGTGTGTTTACGTCCCCGTCACTTAGCAGTTCGGCAAAAAAGACTGATACAATAAGTACTGGGCTTAAAAAAAATAAGTCCCGGGGTCGATTTGCTCGACTAAAGGTGGTGCTCCAGCATGGCCGAGGTCAAATGACTGAAACAAGTAAAAGAGTAAAAGAGTAAATGCGTGTATATACATTTACTATATAAATATATGCCTATATACATGCACACGCAAAAATTATATATTTATGCATGTGTGTATATATTAATATATACTCTGAAAACAAACATTGCAGCTAAAACATTATAGTCATCCAAAAGTTTGCCCAAACGATGAGAGAACTCATTATAAACTACATTTTTCTTAATGTATTGATTCTATGTTTGAACAGTGTTTTCACTATTCTTGTTTTTTCTTGTGAAACCTCTTCTCTACATGAGATAAGAAATATTTCATGTTGCTTATCTGATATTGCTGTACACTAATATTTGTTGCTACTAAATGTTTAAGATTTTTTTAATGCAGCTATATGTGTGTGTGTGTGTATGTATGTATGTATGTGTGTATGTATGTGTGTGTATGTATGTTTGTATGTATGTATGTAAGTATGTATGTTTGTATGTATGTATGTATATATTTATGTATGTATGTATGTATGAATGTATGTATGTACATATGTTTACATACACACACACATCCATATAGACACTTACATGCATACGTATATATATATTTATACTCACTTATTTGATATGTATATGTATACATAGTGTTTGTATGTGTGGGTGCATGCATGTGTGTAGGTTTGTATCTATTGTAGGTGCTTTGTAAGAAATCAATACTGTGCACATATGTGTGTATATGTGTGTATTTGTATGTGTGGGTGTATGTTGTATGTATATATATATATATATATATATATATATATATATATATATATATATACATGTGTGTGTATATATATATAATGTGCATGTGTGTATACATACATATATATGCACATATATATATGTGTGTGTGTATGTATATTTGTGTGTGTATACATACATATATATGTGCGTGTATGTGTGTGTGTGTATGTGTGTGTTTGTTTGTTATGTTATACTTCTACCTTTCTATGAAATCAATATATGATAAAACCCTTGTAGGTATATATATATATACATATTCACACACATACATATATCTATATACATATAATGTATGCATGCGTGTGTGTGTGTATATATATATAATATATATATATATGTATATATATAACTATATATATGTATAGTTATAATATCAAAGTATCTTCTCCTTCATCTATACTCCCCACCTCTTTTATATTTATTGATCTCTCCTCTACAGTTCGTCTTTGTAATGAATATAATTTTTGTTTATTGATGTAGGTTTTTGACTTATATGATTATTATTCTTTTATGAGAATTTACTGGAAGACAAAAATTAATTTTTGAATAGATTAAAGATTATATCGAATGTTTTACATGAGAGAGCAAAATACACCCTTATCTTTAAATTTTAGGCTGCATAATTTATTCCTTCAAAAGTTGATTTTTACACAGGAAAAATCCATTCCTTTTCTTGCAAACTTCTTTAGGAATTACCTTCACCCTTGTTTCTGTTTTTGGCCTTTAGTTAAACCTGATTAAATTGATTTATCATCAATGATGACACAGGCATGGTTGAACAGGCACAATTGAATAATTTATTTTAAAACACTTCAAGGGGATGTTCCAGCATGGCCACAATCCCATGACTGAAACAGGTAAAATACTTGTACAACACCAAGGGAGATGTGACTGCTAGCCTTTGAAGGTTATGTTCTTTGAAAATATTGTTTTTACACATTTACACATCTGAGACTCCCTTCAGTCATGACTAACCATGGGATTGCACCTAGAAAGTTACCCTCCTAGGCACAAGTCCGGGCAAGGTTGTTTATGGAAGACCAGCAGTTACCCATGCCTTTGAGGGTAATGTTCTAGGTATAATCACATGGTAATTCCTGACTGAAAGGGGGTCCTTACCCTTTATATGTATATGCTTACGTACATACATGCATATATATATATAAATACAGACACAAATGTACACACATATATATGTATATATATATATATATATATATATAATATGAAGGGGTGCTGAAAAGGTCCTGGCTTTGGGTAAAACCAATTATGATTTTATTCAACATACTACCTTCTCTGATTTACACACTTATTACTACGGTCCTTCAGTTTTTTCCTAGACCTGTAAAAGAACTTGGTAGGTTGGGCCTTTAACCAGGCCTTTAGTGTTGCCTTTAAAACCAGGAACTTTTCTGCACCTTCTCGTATATGTATGTATGTGTGTGTGTGGTTGTGAGTGTGCATGCTTATGTGTATGTATATGGCTGTGTGGTAAGAGGCTTGCTTCCCAAACACATGGTTCCAGTTTCAGTCCCACTGCATGGCACCTTGGGCAAGTGTCTTCTACTATAGCCTTGGGCCGACCAAAGCCTTGATTTGATAGACGGAAACTGAAAGAAGCCTATCGTATATATATATATATATATATATATATATCATCATCATCATCATCGTTTAACGTCTGTTAAACGATATATATATATATATATATATATGTTTGTGTATGTGCATGTGTTTGTCCCCCCACCATTGCTTGATAACTGATGTTGTTGTGTTTACATCCCCATAACTTAGCAGTTTGGCAAAAGACCGATGGAATAAGTACTAAGCTTACTAGGAATATGTCATGGGGGTCGTTTTCTTTGACTAAAGGTGGTGCTCCAGCATGGCCACTATCAAATTACTGAAACAAGTATAAGAATAAATAAAAGAATACATTCATACATGCATACATTACATACATTACATACAGTACATACATTACATACATTACATACAGTACATACATTACATACAGTACATACATTACATACATTACATACATACTCATTCATAAATGTTGCTGACTTTTGAAATCAAAATAATTTTCAGTTAATCTGAAATGTAAATAGGAAAGCAAATAACTTTAAAATGAAAGTAAATATACTTGAGAATAAATTACAATTCTAGATTTTCCTTGTAAGTTGTTTTAAGTAATTTCATATTGAAATTGTCCAATTTGATTGTTGAAATGACCAGATGACCATAGCTATGACCTAATCTTATTTCAAATCTCCATAAAATAACTAAGTGTAATCAATACAACTTCAACATACTTGTTAAAATGTACACTACCCCGAATTTGAGAGTTGTACTCCACTGTAGGCTTTATTTGAACTTAGTAGAAGTTTAGCAGTTGTTGGCGCTGAAGCATTTTCTGGTTCTGAAGTCAAATGATAGACATGAGGTACCATCATTGCCATGTTCAGGAGTGATAATCAGTGATGGTGATGCCTAAAATTGAAAATGATAGTGAGGTTCTAGAATTAAGGTATTTGTGTCTAAGGTGAGAAACAGGATATAATATGCAACAGTATTTTCTTGACAGTGGAGCTGCATGGCTTAGTGGTTAGAGTGTCAGCATCATGATCGTAAGATTGTGGTTTTGATTCTTGGACCGGGTGACGCATTGTGTTCTTGAGCAAAACACTTCATTTCCTGTTGCTCCAGTCCACTCAGCTGGCAAAAATGAGTAACACTGCGATGGACTGGCGTCCTGTCCAACTGGGGAACACATATGCCATTGAAACCGGGAAACCGGGCCCATGAACCTGGCTAGGACTTAAAAGGGCGCATTTATTTTATATTTTCATTTTCTTGACATGTAGGGCAGCATGCTGGCAGAATTGTTAGCATGTCAGAAAAAATTCCAAATGGCATTTCATCTGTCTCTGTTCTGTGTTCAAATGCTGCTGAGGTTGAACTTTGCTGATCATCCTTTTAGGGTCGATAAAATTATAAGGGGATGCAAGATATACCTTCTTAATTGAATGTGCATTTCCCTCATATATCAAGCCTCATCATGAGTGCATCAATACTGTAGTATTACTGCTTCCATAATGAAGTTGTTACCTCCATTTCTATTTCATTTCACGTGTTCTCACTTGTATGAGTTGATGCAAAGATACTCATGTGCACACATTAACTTGTAAAGATTCAACAGAAGACACTTCTTATTAATCTTGGTTTGGCAGTTATCCATACAACTGCAATGATTTGTTATAGAAGTACTGATGCTGTGCAACAAATGATTCTTAAATGTAGAAACATTTTACATAAAAATAATTATCAAATTTACTTGATTTAAAGATCACATTTCTGTTGCATTAAACTTTTGTTATATAGCTACAAGATATATCTTGTTAATTAAATATGCATTTCCTTCATATATCAGGCCTCATCATGGATGCATCAAGACTATAGTGTTGCTGCTTCTATGGTGAAGTAGTTAGCTACTTTCACTCTATCTCCCTTATATAAGGTAAATCATTAACTTTTTAAATTACAGTCTGAATGGACTGAGATAGAAGGAGAAAGATATAAGTTGGACCCTGATGTTGAAGACACTAAGGTTGATGACTCCCTTGAAATTGCTGGTCCCATGCCAAAATTTAAAATTGATATTTTCATGACAAGTGCAGTGATTGTATTTTTTGCTGCAGAAGAACAATCATCATCATCATCATCGTCCGCTTTCCATGCTAGTATGGGATGGACGATTTTGACTGAGGGCTGGCGAACCAGATGGCTCCACCAGGCTCCAGTGTTAATCTGGCAGAGTTTCTACTGCTGGATGCCCTTCCTTACGCCAACCACTCTGAGAGTGTAGTGGGTGCTTTTTACATGCCACCGGCATGGGTGCCAGTCAGGCAGTACTGGCAACCACCTTGCTCGAATCTTTTTACACATGCCACCGGCACAGGTGCCAGGAAGGCGACACTAGTAACAATCACGCTCAAATGGTGCCCTTTTACGTGCCACCGGCATGGAAGCCAGTTAGCCACTCTGGCAATGATCACGCTCGGATGGTGCTCTTGGCACCCTACTATATAGACATAATTTTTTTGAAAGGTGTTTTCAAGGTCTCTGTTCATGAAATCAGTGCAGATTCGACGTGAGGTGTCTAGTTTACAGGTGTAGAAAATTAAGAAATTATGGAAAAAATGAAGAGTGGTATCAGCTGTCATCTGTGTGGGAGTGGACTGAGTTGGAAGTGATGACAAGTAGATCATTGACGTATAAGAGGAAGCGTATATGATAAAGCTGATCCCTTGGTTATACTAGAGCTGACAAAGAGCGGATCAGAGTGAGAGAGCTCTACCAACACACTTTGTGTTATTGCAATCTGACAGGAAGTCTCTATCATTGATCCATTGGTTGATGTAGTTTTGACAGGAGTGTTATATATCAGGTGCAGTAAAGATCTTTGCTGATATCAAAGGCAATAGATACTACTATGCATTTGTGTTCAAAAGCACTGTTTTATTTGTTCTCTTTCAAATGTTTCCCTACTTTCACTTACATACATAAGTAAAGGATATATTTATGTATATATACATACATACATATACACATTCATCTTCTATGTTGTTTGTGATTATCAAATTGTATTCACAATAAATTGCTAAAACTGAGGTACAAAACACTTGCACTAAATGACATGCAGTTGGTTCCTCTCTAGTAGAATCGAACATTCTAAAACAAGCATCTTAACCACATATATTCATACCTTAGCACATTACAATTAATTTGTAACCAATTGATCAGGTGGCAAGTTGGCAGAATCATTATCAAACTAGGCAAACTGCTTAGAGGCATTTTGTCTGTTGCTACATTCTGAGTTCAAATTCTGCTAAAGTCGACTTCACCTTTTGGGGGTTGATAAATTAAGTACCAGTTGAGCACTGGAACCAATGTAATCGACTTATCCCCCTCACAAAAATTGCTAGTCCTGCACCAAAATTTGAAGGCAATATGTAACCCAAGTGATATCTAGCAGCTAAGAAACTGAGCTATCTATTTAAAAATTTGAAATTGATAAGAGTATTGCATTATATAGTGCCTTCGTTTCTATTTTGTTTCATGTATTCTCACTTGTATGAGTTTGTGCAAAGATACTCATGTGCACACATTAACTTGTAAAGATTCAACAGAAGACACTTCTTATTAATCTTGGTTTGGCAGTTATCCATACAACTGCAATGATTTGTTATAGAAGTACTGATGCTGTGCAACAAATGATTCTTAAATGTAGAAACATTTTACATAAAAATAATTATCAAATATATTTGAATTAAAGATCAGATTTCTGTTACATTAAACTTTTTGTTCATCAAGCTTTCGTTGTGGAGTGCAAGATATACCTTGTTAATTAAATATGCATTTCCTTCATATATCAGGCCTCATCATGGATGCATCAATAATGTAGTGCTGCTGCTCCCATGGTGAAAGTCGTTAGCTACTTCCATCCTAGCTCTCTCATATAAGCTAAATTTTTAACTTTTTAATCCTTTTATTACCATATTTCTGTTGAGATGCTCTGTGTTTCTTTCAATTAATTTTAAATATAACAAACAACTTAGTAAAATAACTTAGTTATAATTAGTTAGTTTTAGGAACATAAATTGTGACTAAGGTTTGGTAGAAGATTTTAATCCAGAACTTTTGAAAACAAGACATTTGTACTGCAAAGCCAGAGGGGGTTTCAGGTGAGATATATGGAGAAAGATATAAGTGGCTGTCACCCTTTCTTACAATATCTGCAAAAAATGTACATTAGGAGTGGCTGTGTTGTAAGTAGCTTGCTTACCAACCACATGATTCCGGGTTCAATCCCACTGTGTTGGCACCTTGGGCAAGTGTCTTCCACTATAGCCTCAGGCTGACCAAAGCCTTGTGAGTGGATTTGGTAGACGGAAACTGAAAGAAGCCCGTCATATGTATATATATATGTATGTGCGTGTAAATGTTTGTGTGTTTGTGTTTGTCCCCCCCAACATCGCTTGACATCCGATGTTGGTGTGTTTACATCCCCGTACCTTAGCCCGATAGAATAAGTACTAGGCTTAGAAAGAATAAGTTCCGGGGGTCGATTTGCTCGACTAAAGGCGATGCTCCAGCATGGCCACAGTCAAATGACTGAAATAAGTAAAGAGAGTATACATACATACATATATATTTACATACCTACATGCATGAAATAAGGCATATTCTCTATGCCGTCATGATCTTCCTATCCTAAACCCCACATGTTTTTACAGTTAAAATACAAAGTGCATTCCAAGTTTCAGACTCATTCAGACACGATGTTTATTTATTTAAATGAAATACAAAACTCTAATTTCCTTCAAAGTAGGGCCCTCTTTCTTTGAAGCACTTGTTCTAGTGCTCCAGGTACTTCGTGACTTCCTATGCAAGTCTTCTAAAATGAAGATATCCAGGACCCTAGTCACAGCTCTTCTCACATATATATAACTGAAAGAAGCCCGTTATATATATATATATATATATATATATAACGGGCTTCTTTCAGTTTCCGTCTACCAAATCCACTCACAAGGCTTTGGTCGGCCCAAGGCTATAGTAGAAAACACTTGCTCAAGGTGCTACACAGTGGGACTGAACCCGGAACCCTGTGGTTTGTAAGCAGGCTACTTACAACACAGTCACTCCTACACCTATGGAAGTTAAAATAAACTTATGGTAATGATAATTTTGATTTATTGAGTGCAAGGCATCAGATTTTTAGGAAGAAGCTAGGAATCAATTATAGCAAGCCTTGAACATAATCGACACATTATTTTATCAATTCCATGGTTTTAGATTTTGATATGAGGCCAGTAAGTTTGGGGGAAGGGGGTAAGTAGATTATACTGACCCCATTGCTCAACTGCTACTTATTTTATTGACCGCAAAAGGATGAATGGCCAAGTTGGCCTTGGTGGAATTTGAACTCAGAATGTAAAGACAGACGAAATGCTGCTAAGCATTTTGCCCAGCATGCTAACAGTTGTGCCAGCTCGTCGCCTTTATCAGCTTCATAATAATGAGAGGCAAAGTTGGCCTCAGTGAGATTTGAAATCATTTCATAAAGCAACTAAATACCACAAGGTACAAGATATTCAGCTACACCACTAATGATCTGCTATAATAATACTCTTGTCACAACATATGAATGAGAAAGGAAGGGGTGACAGATGAATAAGGAAGGAAGGAGTGATGGCAAAGTGGTAGTTAGAGCGTTTCAACCCTGTGTAAGTATATTATGTGTGTGTGTATGTAAAAGGGAGATATGTGAATGTTTGTGTGTGTATGTGTGTATAGGCATAGGAGTGGCTGTGTGGTAAGTAGCTTGCTTACCAATCACATGGTTCTGGGTTCAGTCCCACTGTGTGGCACCTTGGGCAAATGTCTTTTACTATAGCCTCAGGCCGATCAAAGCCTTGTGAGTGGATTTGGTAGACGGAAACTGAAAGAAGCTCATCATATATATATGTATATATATATATATGTATGTGTGTGTATATGTTTGTGAGTCTGAATTTGTCCCCCCAACATCGCTTGACAACCAATGCTGGTGTGTTTACGTCCCTGTAACTTAGCAGTTCAGCAAAAGAGACTGATAGAGTAAGTACTAGGCTTACGAAGAATAAGTCTTGGGGTCAATTTGCTCGACTAAAGGCGGTGCTCCAGCATGGCCAGTCAAATAGCTGAAACAAGTAAAAGAGTAAAAGAGTGTGTGTGTGTGTGTGTGTAACAAATGATGATCGATGTCACATGTTAAAAGACAACCTCTAGATAACATTGACAAGTGTGTTAATTTGATTTGCCATCCATGTTTATATATAAAATACTACAATTAGCTGTCATTTTTGACAGCAAGAGACCAGCTAGTATTAGTAATAATGCTTGAAATATAGTAGGTACCGTGTAGCTAAATGGTTTAGAAGTTCACTAAATAATTATGAGGTCCCAGTTTCAATTCTGCAGTGTAGTATCTTGAGCAACTGTTACTTTCTTGAGTAAAGAAGACTGTGGGAAACTGTACAGAAGCCTGTCAGTCATATGGAGTGTACCATTAATTCACAAGAACAACCTTCTCATCCTGTGTCACAGTGATACCCCTCAAGAACTGCATTAACCCCTTAGCATTTCAGTTGGCCATATCTGGCCCAAATACTCAACCATTTTACTGCTCAAACTTGCCAGATCCAGCCTCTCACGCCTACCCTACTATATCATTTTTAAAATATACAGTCACATCATTGGAATCTTGCAGCTTTGATATAATGCACAATTAATTCAAAACAATATGAAAGATATTACATTTAATAGAGTAGTCCAAATGCTAAAGGGTAAAAAGTACACATGTCTGTGGAATACTCAACCACCTATAAGCTAATCCATTAGATCTAGTAGTATAATTGGTCAAACGCCTGAACACTCATGGCTTTTAATTCTGACCAGGATCCATTTAATGTTTGAAAGCCATTACAAACAAACGATGAAGTTAATAGACTTATTAATTCATAGACTAACGATATCCCTATTTAGTTTAGCACCAACTTTCTGTCTTAATATTTTATTGAGTAAAATAAGAAAATGAAGAAATGTACATTTGTTTATTTTAGTTCTGGTTTCTCAATGGTGTAATCTATTTTTATAGTCGGTAAAATTCTCTAATTGATTGACTAAGCTTAGAATAAAACGTGTACTATGAAATGAAACACTTGTTAAACAATGTACCACTCAAGGCTATTTAGTTATTCACTGCGCTATCTTCTCCCTTCTATTAGATTATTCATTGCTGTACAATGCACATTCATGCACACAAGCACACACACACATACACACACAGATCCACTCATACACATGTACACGTGCTTATAATATGAAGTTGGGAAGTTATTTTAACAGTAACACCAGTATCTATGGTTGAGAAAATATAAATCATTACAAAATCAACGTTATTTGGAGGAATATCTATTAAATTCTATCCAAGAAGCAGAAACATATTCTGAATATCTGAAATTTCATTATAAGCAGCAGTGGCCCAGCAACAAAATTTGCTAAAGGGGTGCAAACCCAGGTCCTAATTTTTTTATGAAAAATGTGGATTTTTCCAATGTTAACATTAAAACAAATGCAGGTATAATAATAATTTTTATTATTATGAGGGTCGGCTGAAATGTTCATAATCTGAGGAAGACACTCAGACGTCCATTGAAGGGTTGGCAAAGGGTCGGTGGATGAGGAAAAGATTCCTTCTGGCTTTGTTCGCCACCTCGATGCCCTGCCGTGGTAGTTTGAAAGTAGTATCGATCCTTATGCCGAGATCCTTTTCTTCAGTGACCATCTTAAGGTGTTGATGTTTATGGCCAATAGTTAAGGGAGAGTTTGGAGGTGAACCTATTGGCAAATGGCTGCATTTTGAGGCATTCAAGTTCAGATTCCATTCTACCGCCCAATTCCAAGCTCGGTTCAGTGACGATTATGTCGTATTGATTCCTAGGTGAGACAAGTTTGAAATCGTTTGCAAATAGGAGAGCTCTTCCATCAAGAAAATCTGGCAGGTTGTTGATATAGAGAAGGAAAAGTATTGGTCAGCACTGACCCCTGGGGAATGCCGCTGCATACATTCGTCTCCACGGAGAGATCTACATTTATCTGCACCCAAAAGGTTCGATAGCTCAGGAAGGAAGAAATCCACAAAGTCACCAATGGATAAATCTTGAATGCTTGAAGTTTGCGCAAGAGAAGTCAGTGATTAACGGAGTCAAACGCCTTTGCCAAGTCCCAAAATACCACGCCCACCAAGACTTTTTCATTCATGGTCCTTGTAATCCATTCTTCAAGAAGGAGAAGATTTGTTAGGCAAGATCTTCAGGGTAGAAATCCATGCTGCGAGTCAGATATTTCTTTGTACCATATACAGATAATTGTATAATGCTTTGGTTGGAAATATCTGTGGGAATGACCTGAACATTGTGAATAAAAACAAAGTCGAGTATGCTATTTTCCCCTAATTGGATGGGTAATAATTTGTTGTATGGGAAAGCCTTTTGTTCTATCGAGAAAAGGGTTCATATCCCTCCACTTCAGTTGCTTAGTTCTAGGCTGGATATAATCCTCAGACCAGCTAAGATTAGTAAAATTAAAGACCCCTGTTAAAAGTATATTAGCTTGTGTGCTGGCCTCAGCTAGGGTTAGACTTATGAGCAAAAAATAGCACCTCTGAAGTGATCTTCGTGGTTAACCTCGTTAGGATGGTGGTAGGTAATGCTTTTAATATAATTTCCTTTTTATATAAATTAGTCGAATACATTTCATTGCAAATTAGTTAATATCAGGGTTGGTCTGCAATCATTTATAGTCAAATGTTTACTTTCAAAATCTTTTTTTTTTATTAAGCTAGACTAGTATTTCGAATGAGCAATAAGTATCAAAGCATTTAACAATGAGCATTAAATATCAAAGATAAAAATAAATCATTTTGTTCCCTTGTCAAACTTTGGACCTAACAACCTAAATGAGAAAACCGATATGACTGAAAGAATTTTTAAAGGGTTTTTATTTTTAGGCTGAGGTCAAACAGTCGAATCCATTCAACCATGTCATCAGTCTTTAGCAACATCAACTACAAAGAACTTGAGAGAGGTGACAGACTGAGAGAGGACAAGAACCTTCACACATTTTCAGCATTGCAAGATTTTGGAGTTATTTTTGTCAGAATAGAGCTGTCTTCAAGAATCCAAGTAATGCTATGTATTGAAGAGTAGATGCTGGTCATGTTGTTCTTCTTGTTGTTTGCTGCCAATGTTGTTGTCACATACTTTTTATTTTGATGCTACTTTGCTTCAGAAGTTGGTTAGTCATAAATTCCCTTGGGAATTTTCAGCCCAGCTTCATCACTTTTATTTATTTATTTTTGTTCTTTGTTTTTGCTTTGAAAGGAAATCTAGCTTCAAGCATCTTATACAGATAATTTTTTAGATGCTATTTTCTGAAGCTGGTAAAATTATGTAGGGGGTGCAAATTTTGATCTTGCACCGCATGAACATTCCAAGGGGTGCAGGTGCACCTGCTGCACCCCCTGTTCCCGGGCCCTTGATAAGCAGCAAAACTTAAAATGCTTCAGTGAAGAGCTGAGTCATTGACTCAGTAGCGTGACTTTACAGTGACTTCATTCATGATGCATTAACTGAGGCTTGAAACTAGAAAACTTAAACATCATTCGATAACGTCTATTGAAATATCATTTCCTTTTCTTGAGTGCTAAGCATTACTGTATTCAATGAGAAAAAGTATGATGATGTGTATGATCGTTTATTAGAGTACAGGCTTGTTATTTCATGGAAGAGAAGATCTAAATGAGATTAAGTCTTGCAAATATCCACAAAATCAATTAAGAAAGACTATTATTGGATAGTGTTATTTTATCTTGACCAAGCAAGCTTTTAGAAATACTACTAATGCTACTTTTGATTCCCATAAGATTCTAAGTATTATTGCAGGAATTGAATCCAGAGAAAGCAGACTTTACTTAGTAGTAGTCGGTTATGCAGTGTATTTCAGAATATATAGTGAATATAATGTAGTATAAACTGGGTACAGTATAGTGTAGTTAATGTAGTAGAGACCAAGGCAAAGTATTATCAGTATATGTTGTGATATTGTATTGATAAACTATAGCAGAATACAAATACACCGTAATAACTTAAGACTACTAAAGATGCATAAATCAGAAGTGCAATCTATATATATATATATATATATAATAATAAATATTAGGGAATATATCCAAATTTACAGGGAAAAAAAATCAGATTTAGGATTAAATCCAATTTTATAGTAAAATATTATAAAATATTATTTGAGACAAAACCACTATTTTGCAAAACAAACAAGGAAAGACTTAATCAATACATATTTATTAAATTTTATGTATTGATTAAGTCTTTCCTTGTTTGTTTTGCAAAATAGTGGTTTTGTCTCAAATAATATTTTATATATATATATATATAAAGCTGAAGTTGTTTGTGTATGGCAGGTTTCATAGCCTTCAACTAATACTAACTCCTCCGAGACCCTGCGGCGCATGTTGACCAACATTGAGAGTATGATAGAAGAAGGCTTGCTTTTCCTTCCATTGAAGAAAAAATTCAAATCAGACCATGTTAAGACCAAAAATTATTTACATCAAAACGGTGCCTTTTTTCTATGAAAATCCCTATTTTTTACGATTTTCTGACTGCTGTGTCGCCATTTTTCGGTGTATTTTAACCAGAAAAATGTTGACTTAAAGAAAATAACAAGCTACATAATGCCAAATTTTTACTTTTCAAAAATTCCAATTTTAAAGGATCAAAACAAACCCAAGCAATGCCGGGCGATACTGCTAGTAATCTAATATTTTAGAGTTCATTTCTAAGAGCTAACCCCAGTTAGCTAATTTTATTTTTTAAATTCAGGTATTTTGAACTTAAATTAAATGGCTGTGTTGAAATTTACCAAGATAATCAGAAAATGAAAAGAGCAAAGAAATTTAAGTTGACATAAATTTGCAATCCATTGATGTATTGAAAACAATTTTATATCCTCACTATCAAGAGCACATGTGAACTGATGTGGATTTATGTCATATATGTGTGTGTATACTACAGCATTTGTTGCTTTTTGTTTTGCAAACCATCGATTTATTCCAAAGGAACATGATCTATTTTGTTTGGGGAAGAGAATAATCAAATGTATTGGCTGAATCTAAGCTAAATTATATACATTGTCTGGTTCACCATCCTTTCTGGCAACTCTACCATTATCGCATTTTCAATAATTTGTGATCTAGAGTTCTATATTGATGTTCAGTTGCTGTTTGCATCAAAATATGTTGTGCTATACTCCCAAGGAACTGTTTAAATCCTTTGGTAAACTAAAATGTATGGCATCAGTGATTTTAATTAGGAAAAAGTATAATTACTCTTTAATCAATTTTTCATTATATTTTCAACTGTTTCAAGTATCACTTCGAAGAAATTTGTTAAAAACATTACATTAAAATCATATTTTTCCAATAAAGTTTTCTTTCTATACAAATCAATATAGTTATTCAAGGGATATGGATTGAAATAAACATTAGAAAATTGGACAAACTACCTTGTAGTTTATAATTACAGCTCTTTACATTTCAAATTCAGATCTTGCCAAGCCTGCTGTGCTTCGTCCTCTTGGGTTCATTAAATTATACACCAGTCAAGTACTGGGATCAACATAAGTGACTGTTCCTGCTACCTAAATCTGTGGCCTCATGTTTACTTAAGAAAATCAGTACAGTTGTTCAACGAAAATAAGTGATTTTTTTTATTCAACTTGATCAAATTAATAACTTCTCTGCTCTTTGTTTCTTTCCTTAACAACCTTAAAACAAAATCAAAACATCCACATGCTACTTTATAAGCAAGTTGGCCTAATACAAAATATTTTTAGGCACGTAAAAAGCACCCACTACACTCGCGGAGTGGTTGGCGTTAGGAAGGGCATCCAGCTGTAGAAACACTGCCAGATCAGACTGGAGCCTGGTGCAGCCCCTGGCTTCCCAGACCCCGGTCGAACCGTCCAACCCATGCTAGCGCGGAAAATGGACGTTAAACGATGATGATGATGATTCCAAATGCTTGGCATATTAAAAATTTTGAATCTTTATTTTGCTTACCTTGGTATTTTCTTTTTCCAGCAAAGTGCTTTGCTTGAAATGTCCCTACATAATGTAAACAGTTTCAAATTTATGAACATCATCATCATCATCATTTAATGTCTGTTGTCCATACTGGCATGGGTTCTAAATAACTAGTGCCAATAAAGCTCACCACAAAGTTGGCAAATGAACAGAATTGTTAGAGCATTAGATAAAAAACGCCTTGAACTATTTGTTTTGATTTTCCATATTCTGGAATGATCACCTTTCATCTTTCAGAGGTTTGATAAAATACATGTCTGAAGTAAAACATTGGTAGAATTGTTAGGACATTGGACAAAATACCTTGTGGTATTTGTTCTGGATTTGGCGATGTTATCTGTGTCTAGCTCTCAGGATGGTGCCTGATGGTATTTTTAAAATAACCAAAAGAAATTAAATGGAAGCTATAATTGTTCTATGAAAATTCTTTGACAAGGAAGTCGCCAGGGATTGTTCATCAACCTGATGAACCAAAAATAAGTAATCTAACTGCCAGTTTACTCAGCTGGAAAGATTCTGTTTTTTCATAGGAGAAAAATTGCTAATGGGATGAGAAAATGATATTACTTAAAAAAAAAAGAAGAAAAAAATCCCAATTTTGTAATCTAGTCAGTCAGGGAATTTTTATATAGTTCCTTGATCTGCTGTAAATAGCAGCCAAACCACTCTTCAATTACATTTCACCATCTATAAAAATGGTAGAGGAGGATATATTAGATAATTTTACTTTAGATTTTTCACCAAGAGACCATCTTATGACAAGGGCTGGTGCTATGCACTAGGCAAACCAAGTGATTACCTATGGTTCTAAAATATGTAGGTTCGATGCCATACTAATGCTGATAAACTTAAACTAAATTTTTTAATCTAACTGAAAGTATGGATTTTCAAAGAACATGAAAAAAGGAAAAAATGAAAAAAAATGAAAAAAATGTAACAAATATTATTTTAATCCTAACCTTAGTATCCATATCTGTCAATGAAGAGTTACTGTTGTTATTTGAGCTCACCAGTATCAGAAAATTGAATCACCACTAGCCTCCCCTGGCACCTGTGCCGGTGGCACATAAAAAACACCCACTACACTCACGGAGTTGTTAGCATTAGGAAGGGCATCAATCTGTCGAAACACTGCCAGAAGCAGCCTCCTGCCTTCTCAGACCTCGGTCGAACTGTCCAACCCATGCTAGCATGGAAAACGGACATTAAACAATGATGATGATGATGATGATATTATGAGCTACTGCTCCTGGTACCATTCATCAAGCGGTATTAACAAGAAGATGGCGCAGTTTGTACAACTAGTCCAGGGCGTTGTGTACTTTTGTGCTGGCCCTGTTTATGATTAGAATGCCTTTGATCTTATGTCTGTACAACCAAAGTTGACCTGGTGTTAAATAACAACCATGGTTTTGTAATTTGAGTAAGTAAACGTGTATTTTCTAACATTTAATTAAATGAAATCAAATTCCCCTGTTAACATAAATATATATTTTGGATAAATTCAATATGATTAATAATATCTAGAAAAATATATTTGTATTTTTATTCATATGATTTACTTCATCACATACTTTTTGTTAAGATTTATTAATGATGCTTTATTTATGTATTTATTTGTATTTTGGGTATGGTGGTGAGTTATTACAGTTTTCTGATAGATATGTCTGAGATGCATTTTACATATTTAGATGTTTACATACTGTTACAATATGTAGTGCTTATAGCTAGACATCATTCCTAGCATCAATCACTAAATCACTATGAAATGAGAGTGGAATCTATTGCCAGTTAGACAAAATATAATGTAGCTTGTCCAGGTACACTACGAGCTGGCAGAGTCGTTAGCACGCTGGGCAAAATGCCTAGCAATATTTTGTCTGCCGCTACGTTCTGAGTTCAAGTTCCGCCGAGGTTGACTTTGCCTTTCATCCTTTCGGGGTCGATTAAATAAGTACCAGTTATGCACTGGGGTTCGATATAATCGACTTATTCCGTTTGTCTGTCCTTGTTTGTCCCCTCTGTGTTTAGCCCCTTGTGGGTAGTAAAGAAATGGGTAATAGTAAGTATTGAACTCATGACTATGGAGTTGATAGTTTATTAATTTAATCATATGGTAAGTGTAGTAGATGACTTAAGAAATAACTAAAGGATAATCTGCTTGACAGTTTTGAGAGTTTAGATTAGGGGTTCACATATGTAATGTAGTGAGCTGAAAAATTTTCTCCAACTGAGTAGTTAAGATACCTGTGTCGATGGCATGTAAAAAGCACTGTCTGAACGTGGCAGATGCCAGCACTGCCTGACTGGCGTCCGTGTCGGTGACACGTAAAAGCACCAACTGATCATGGCTGTTTACCAGCCTCCTCTGACACCTGTGCAGGTGGCATGTAAAAAGCACCCACTACACTCACAGAGGAGTTGGTGTTAGGAAGGGCATCCAGCTGTAAAAACACTTTTTTTTTTACTACCCACAAGGGGCTAAACACAGAAGGGACAAACAAGGACAGACAAATGGATTAAGTCGATTATATCGACCTCAGTGCATAACTGGTACTTATTTAATCGACCCCGAAAGGATGAAAGGCAGTCAGCCTTGGTGGAATTTAAACTCAGAACGTAGTGACAGACGAAATATTGCTGAGCATTTCGCCCGGCGTGCTAACGTTTCTGCCAGCTCGCCTGGTCGAACCATCTAACCCATGCTAACATGGAAAACGGACGTTAAACGATGATGATGATGATGAGTTTATCAAAGCAATTGCTAGACAAAGACCCTCTCTTGAGGATGTTTAAAATCTAACAACAATAAGCAAGGGCGATAACAACAATAAGTTCTTTTGATTAAAATTGTTTGTCTAATGTATTGTGCTGATTGGAGTGGATGTGCTCTTTAAAGCCAATTTAAGAAAGCAGCTGATGTATCCATGATTAGTGTTACTACATATCCTCTGTTTCTGTAAAAACTTATTGCTTTTGCCTACGGGATAGAAAATGCCTTGTTGAAGAGATTCTGTCTTGTAGTTGTTTTGATAACCTCTGTTAATTAAAATTTTCCTACCCACAGAATGACAGATGTGACCCCCTACTATATTTATATTATTTCTTCTTTATGCCTTTAACCCTGCAATGCAGAGTGCAGGTCACTTATAGCTGAATTCCATGTCGCATAATTTTTGGCTTCCATACTTATACTCTGCCATGAATGTCCTCCTTTCTCTAATCCCTTTTGTGTTGATCTCCGCCATGAGTTCTTAGGCCTACTTCTCCTTCTATATCCATCCGGATTCCACTGTAAGGCACTTTTCACTACATTTGGTGTGTCTCTTCTAATTATGCTACCAATCCACTTCCACTTTTTCTTAAATATTTGCTCCCTAATCGAAACTTCATTTGTTCTTTGCCATAGCTCCATATTGATCACGTGTTTAGGCCATCTAATTTTAAGTATACTACCCAAGCATCTGTTGATGAATGATTGTATTTGCTTATTTGACTTAACTGTTGTTCGTCATGTCTCAGCCCCATACAATAACACCGCTTTTACGTTAGTGTTAAAAATTTATATTGTATATGCAGAAAACTTACTGAAGTATTTTTCATCAGCCATATCGTTGATATACAAATAATGTATGATTTATGGTTTATAATTTCCTCACGAGGGACATTGTTTCTCTCACTAAGACTAGGTTATGATATCTACACTTAAAACTAAAACGATGCAACTGAATCACTGATGAAAGCTGACGAATGAATAAAGTTTTAAGTTTATTTTTCCATTTGGTTTCTAAATATTGAAATCAAATTTTACCTTATTTAAGAGAACGTTTGACTGTTAAATTTAAAATTCCTGTTATATTTCGTAACACTAAACAACAATATTACTCTTATATTCTATTGTATTTTAATTTTTAAGGTCCTGTAGTGCTTTGTCATTTTAAATCTCTCAATGCTGTTTGACCAGTTTATAGTGAATTAAAAAAAAAAAACACTATTTATATGTCTTTATATTTGTTTTTCTATCAAGCATTTCATAAAAGCTATTACAACATCTTTAAAAAGGAAAGAAACTCTTCCTAATACTTAATTTTGATGTTAAGCATTGTGTGTTCCATTGACTGAGTTAATGGAGCAGCAACAAGATGGAAATAACAACAAATAAGTCATTATTGATAGTATCTCGTTTTATGTATAAGAAGGTAAAGTAAGTTTAAGGATATTTCAGAATGAAATGCACTGCAAAGAGCAACAACCATAAATAGAACAGCAATTTTTTAGTTCATTGAACATTGCAACAAGCTTGGAGCTTAACGATTAAAGCCTAGAACTTTTGGAACAAGATATAATTTTATCTTCAGAATAGGAAATATTTTAATAGAAACAATTTGGGTGTTGTGCTTATAATAAATATATTCGATACTTTTGTTTTTTAATGTCATTTCAATTTATTCTCAAATCTACTCTATTTAAGTAAACTGACTGACTTTTTTAGTGAGTTATCTCTGATTGTAGGTTAAATATTTCTTTTATAGGATATATGTTGGATTAGAGAATAAGTTTTCTACATTCTTGAATCTAAAAGGTATTGTCTTATCTAGTTGTTGTTGCTGCTGCTGTTGTTGTTGTTGTTAAGCAACAAGACGGGTAAGGGTGATTAGGTGATGGTCTAGGGCTTAGGGGTAGGAGACCCCAGACCTTGGGAAAAAAAACAACTTTGGTCGTCTTGTTGTAGTCGAGGGCTCTTCGTTGACTCCGACACCACTGGGAGGTGGCCCTTGAAGTCGCTGGAAATGGAGATCTCCAGGTCCAAATTCTTGAACGGCTGTTGCTGCTGCTATCATATTGTTATATAGCTCAAGGTCAAGTTTGATCAAATAGAGGCATTCTAGTGATAATGCTCAATCTCATTTTTGTCTCATGCATAATATATTTAAGATGTATCAATCCAATGTGTTTTTGTTTTTTAAAAAGTGTTGAATATTGGAATAAAGCCAATTTGGCAGTTACGTTTTTGGCAGGCTGAGCAATTTCCTTAATCTTTTATGTTTTATGTGTTTTGCTGTGGTCATACTGGGGCACTTTGTAGAGACTTTCTCATTACCTGTTGATTTACAATACTAGAAAATAATGTGAGGGGGCTTGGCTCCTATCTCCAGCAAAACAAGCTGTCATGTAGAAGCTTCCATACTGGCTTGTTGACTTGTATGGTAATTTCACACTGGTCCAGTCTATGTTTCCATTGAACTTTTTTAAAATTTAAAGCCCAAATTCAAAATGAAAAACTTTTTTTTACCATAGGCATAGGAGTGGCTGTGTGGTAAGTAGCTTGCTTACCAACCACATGGTTCTGGGTTCAGTCCCACTGCATGGCACCTTGGGCAAGTGTCTTCTACTATAGCCTCGGGCCGACCAAAGCCTTGTGAGTGGATTTGGTAGGAGGAAACTGAAAGAAGCTCATCGTATATATGTATATATGCATACACATATATATATATATATATGTGTGTGTGTATGTGTTTCTGTGTCTGTGTTGTACCCCCAACATCGCTTGACAACCGATGCTGGTGTGTTTACATCCCCATAACTTAGCAGTTCGGCAAAAAAACCCAATAGAATAAGTACTAGGCTTACAAAAAATAAGTCCTGGGTTGATTTGTTCAACTAAAGGCAGTGCTCCAGCATGGCTGCAGTCAAATGACTGAAACAAGTCAAAGAGTAAAGAGTAACATGTCTTGGGATAAGAAAGAAGTTCATGATATAGTATTAACTTACAGCACCATTAATTTCAATTAAAATAATATTTCAACACAAAAAGCACTGTTGTGTCACTTCCATGTTTTTGAGGATTAACACCGTTTATGTTCCTCGCAAACCTACGCATATCAAAACTTGTATGAAAGTTAAGGACAGGGAGGAAATTCCTGTGAAGAGTTAAAAATATTTAATTATGATCTCTTTACTTTGTTGTAGCTGTTTAGCTCCATGCAGGCCTTCATCAAATAGTTCTGTTTAGTTTGAATAACATTCCAGCCGTGAACATCTAAACTGTTTTCAGACACAGTATATTGAAAACTACAACTTCTAGTGTGTGTTCTTTTTAAACTCCTTTTCTAGGAGGTAAATTTGGCTGCTATTTTGAGTATAATGTGTAAATCTTTAGAAGCTTTCTCACTGTTTAGTTTATTTTTTGAGTAAGGTAACTTAATATTCCAGTTGTCATATCAAAATAGGAAATATTCTTTGCTGCCTCATCAGTAAAACAAACACAAGTGTCTTTTCCTTTTTGTTTCTATTGGAAACCATCAAGGATAGTTAGAAAACACCTGCAGAAATAATACAAAATGTTTTTGATGAATATTTTTCATTTGTACATTTATATTTTTTTTTATAAAGTTCTTAACTAAAATTCAATTTGTTTTTTTTTTTTTTTTTTTTCATCAGTAACTCAATTACAGATAATGATTATGAATATCCATGTAAAGATTTGCTAAAATTAGCCAGTATATTGTTTAATATAAAGGTCTCTGTTGATGCACCCAGCAACCATCGTTCTCTTCATTGTTCAGTCTTCTTGAAAATAAAAGCTTTTCAGCATTGAGGCTCACTCTCTGGAATTTGCCACAGGCACAAACATTGTTCTATAGTTAAGAAGTTTGCTTTTCAACCGTGTGTTTTTTGATTCCGTCACACTGCACAACCTGGAGCAAAATGACTCCTATAACCCTGGGCTGGCCCATACCTTCTGTGTGAATTCAGTTGGTGAAAAATGTAGCAAGTCTGTCATGTGTATGCATGTTTGTATGTATGTATGTAGTATGTATGTATGTATGTATGTATGTATGTATGTATATAGGGAGAATTCACAAAAAAACAAAAGACGAAGACAGGTGGTGTAAACAACAAACATTTGTATTAGTATAATGCTCGTGAAGTGAAAAAGTCTTCAACGTTTCGAGCCTATGCTCTTCCACAGAAAGAAACAAGGAGAGAAAATAAAGAAGGTGTAGTGGCTAGCGATCTATTATGGCAGTGTGTATGTACATATGTGTGTGTGTGTGTGTGTGTGTACATATGTGTGTGTGTGTGTGTGTGTGTGTGTGTGCTTGTGTTTGCTGTTTGGCAATGGGTATTAGTTTGCAGTCCAATGAGTAAAGCAAGTAAAAAAAAATGATCAAAGAAAAAAAAAATAAAATAAAATACATTTATATTGGTTTCAAATTTTGGCACAAGGCCAACAGTTCTGGGAGGAGGGAGTAAGTTGATTACATCGATACCAGTGCTCAACTGGTACTTATTTTACTGACCCCCAGAAGGATGAATTGTAAAGTCAACCTTGGCAAGATTTGAACTCAGAATGTAAAGAGTTGAGACAAATTGTGAGTAAAGCTATGATCCAACTCCTTCACAATTTTGCCACAATTTTGAATATTAAGAGAGAATATTTGTATTTATTTCTTTATTGCCCACAGGGGGCTAAACATAGAGGGGACAAACAAGGGGATTAAGTCGATTATATCGACCCCAGTGATTAACTAGTATCTATTAAATAGACCCCAAAAGGATGAAAGGTAAAGTCGATCTCGGCGGAATTTGAACTCAGAACGTAATGGCAGATGAAATACCTAGGGGCTAAATTCAAGGGGCTAAACACAGAGAGGAGAAACAAGGACAGACAAAGGGATTAAGTCGATTATATCGACCCCAGTGTGTAACTGGTACTTATTTAATCGACCCCGAAATGAAGAAAGGCAAAGTCGACCTCGGCGGAATTTGAACTCAGGATGTAGTGGCAGACGAAATACCGCTAAGCATTTTTGCCCAGCGTGCTAATGTTTCTGCCAGCTCACCGCCTTAAGAGAGAATATTTGTATTGGCTATCAAAGTTTGAATGGAAAAACATAATATTAATGTTGGATTTGATGTATAATATACTCTTAGCATGCATAGTATAAATTTTATTAATTCGTGTGTGTGTATGTGTATATATTTTAATTTGATTTCAATTACTTTTTATCCACTTCAGATTTCTATTTTTTTTAGCAAAAATTTATTGCTATAGTAACTCGTAGTAAAACATAAAGTTATGTTTATAGCTTAAGTTGAGCAATAAATGTGTTCTTCCATTATATTTTACAAGAGATTTTAAATTACTGAGAAGGAAACAGAAAACTTCCATGTAATGTTATGATTTTAAATTATAGACTGCCGGTAGCTTTTATATAACCTATTCTTGTAAAGATGGCAGGTGCCTTGTAAAATAGTGCCTGAAAACGACTTTAAATTTTAAAACTGTTTGTGGTGGAACAATTTCAAAAATGATTTGCTGACCTGTGGCTTAGATCTTAGAACAACATAGAATTATGAGAAAATCAAGAAGCAATTACAGACAATTATTCAGGCATATCAATTACTCCATGACATCAGATCATTTGATTTCTTGATAAATCTGAATCTGCTAGGCTGTATTGCAGGCATGGTTTACTTCCTTAACCAAGTGATCTTGCATTCAGTCCTGCTGGGCAGCATCTTGGTCAAGTGTCTTCTACTTTGGCCTCAGGTTGACCAAAGCTCCATAAATAGATTTAGTAAATGGAAACTGAAAGACACCTGTTTATATGTCTATGTGTGAGTGCAAGTTTATTATTGTTTTGGCATCATGTGATGGTTATAAATATGCATCAATGTCATACAAGCATTGTTTCCCATTCTCTGTCTTCCGTGATTAGCATGTTAGTCCATGGGGAAATATTAATTTGATTGGAAACAGGTGAGACTGCTAACAGGGAAGGCATCTGGCTGGAGAAAATCTGCCTCTGCAAATTGTGTCTGAATCATGCAAGCACAGAAAAGTAGGCATTAAATGATAAATGAGGAAGACAGAAATCTATGGTATGTAGCCTAGTAATTAGTACATTGGGCTTATAGTGAGGTAATATTCATCCCTATTTAAACATAGATGTTCTGTTAGAACTATATTGCAGTAGTTACTTGTTTCATTATTGCCTGCAAGGGGCTAAACATAGAGGGGACAAACAAGGACAGACAAAGGGATTAAGTCAATTACATCAACTCAGTGCATAACTGGTACTTAATTTATGGATCCCGAAAGGATGAAAGGCAAAGTCGACCTCGGCGGAATTTGAACTCAGAACATAACGGCAGACGGAATACCTATTTCTTTACTACCCACAAGGGGCTAAACACAGAGAGGACAAACAAGGACAGACAAAGGGATTAAGTCAATTACATCGACCCCATTGCATAACTGGTACATAATTTATTGACCCCGAAAGGATGAAAGGCAAAGTCGACCTCGGCGGAATTTGAACTCAGAACATAACGGCAGATGGAATACCGCTAAACATTTCGCTCGGTATACTAATGATTCTGCCAGCTCGCTGCAGTAGTTACTATGAGAGAAATGCTGGAGTCGATTTGCTTGACTAAAGGCAGTGCTCCAGTATGGCTGCAGTCAAGTGACTGAAACAAGTAAGAGAATAAAATAATATGTAATATACACACTCAAATACTCTGTATGTGTGTGTGTGTGTGTGTGTGTATTCATATGCATACACGTTGTGTGGGTGTATTATATGTAATATATATATATATGGAATATATGTAATACACAGACACATGCATGGATAATGGACTTCTGCTACAATTTCCGTCACTCATTTTCAACTCACAAAATATTGGTCAACCTGAGGCTTTCACTGCTTGACACTTGCTCCCCCCCCCCCCCCCCCCCGAAGCGTCAAGCAGTGAGACTGAACCCTCATCCATTCACATGTGCAAACCAAAATTATTAACCAGATAGCCATCCTTCTTTACATCCTAGCAACAGTCAATAGCTTATTGCATTTATTTAATAGCATTCTGCACTGGGAATGTAATATTATTGTCGTAGGTGTTGCATTGTTGCTGCATGTATGTTATTACGTATGTCGGCTTGTTGCTGAACATGTTCCAAGTTGTTGCATTGTTGCGACAGAAGCAAAGTATGCTTGCAGATGTTGCATTGTTGTGCATAATATTGCATGATCAGATCAAATATATTCATGTGATGGATTTTCTGCTTTTTTTTTTGTTTTTTGTGTTGTTCCTTCAAATAGAAATGTTGCATAACACCAATGAAAAAAACATTGCAGGAAGCTATTATGCCATCAGTTTTATTATCTTCTAGTAGACGTATGAGTGGCTGTGTGGTAAGTAGCTTGCATGTGAACCACATGGTTCTGGGTTCAGTCCCACTGTGTGGCACCTTGGGCAAGTGTTTTCTGCTATAGCCTCGGGCTATGTGTGTGTATATGTTTGTGTGTTTGTGTTTGCCCCCCCCCTCCAACATCACTTGACAACTGATGCTGATGTGTTTACATTCCCGTAACTTAGCGGTTCGGCAAAAGAGACCGATAGAGTAAGTACTAGGCTTACAAAGTATAAGTCCTGGAGTAGATTTGCTTGACTAAAGGTGGTACTCCAGCATGGCCACACACAAGTGACTGAAACAAGTAAAAGAGTAAAAGAGTATTTCAATATTTCTTTTAGGTTATAGGAGCATGCATAGTTGTGTAATTAATGTGTTTACTTGCCAACCATATGGTTTCAGTTTCAGTCCCACTACATGGCACTTTTGGTGGGTGTCTGTTTCTTATTTCTTTACTGCCCACAAGGGGCTACACACAGAGGGGACAAACAAGGACGGACAAATGGATTAAGTCTATCACATTGACCTCAGAGCGTAACTGGTACTTAATTTATTGACCCCGAAAGGATGAAAGGCAAAGTCGACCTCGGTGGAATTTGAACTTAGAACCTAACGGCAGACAAAATACTGATAAGCATTTTGCTCGATGTGCTAACGATTATGCCAACTCGCCATGGGCGTCTGTTTCCGAAATACTAAAATACAGGGCCTAGCAGATCCTAGAGAGTGAATTTGGAAGGTGGAAACTGAAAAGAAACCTTTCATACATACATACATGCATACATATGTATGTATGTTCATATGCACAAACATATATGTATGTGTGTGTGTGTCTGTGTAAGTATGTATGTATGTGCATATATGTGTGTGTATTTCTGCCTGCTTGTCTTGACATCACATATTGATTTCAAATTCTGGCACAAGGCCTGCAATTTCGAGGAGGGTGTAACTCGGTTGCATTGACCCCAGTACTCAACTAGTATCTATTTCATCAGCCCCAAAAGGATGAAAGGCAAAGTCGAACTTTGCAGAATTTGAATTCAGAACGTAAGGATGGTCAAGATGCTGCGAAACATTTTGGCCCAGCATGTTAATGATTCTGCTAGCTTGCTGCCTTCATCTTGACATCACATATC
Source organism: Octopus sinensis (assembly GCF_006345805.1). NCBI lineage: Eukaryota > Metazoa > Mollusca > Cephalopoda > Octopoda > Octopodidae > Octopus > Octopus sinensis. The sequence goes on along the minus strand of NC_042999.1, from coordinate 50,244,145 downwards.
ACCATCATACAAATGATGGTATTTGTGTGCAGTCACCTATGAAAACATGTCTGGACCAGGAGAAAATATCACCTTACTTGGAAATAGGTGAAGGTAGGTGACAGGAAGAGCATCCCGTAATGGAAATCTGCTTCAGTAAATTCTGTCTGACCTATGTAACCATGGAAAAGTAGATGTTAAAACTGCTGCTGCTGATGATGATGATGATGTTGATGTTGATGTTTATGATTAGAAGTATTGATGATGAAGCATTCTGGAAGTTTCTGTGGTATTAAATTTGCTCAGAATAAGTAGCTCATTTGAAGTGTCCAGAGAATTAGCAGTTAAGTTTATCTTAGTGCTTAAGAGTTTCTTATGCAATGAAATTTATCATGATAATTCCTGGAATTCATATTGTATTATTGTGAAATATTCAAGAAACAGGCATGGTATTAATTATTTATGTTATTGTCTATAGGCATGGGTATAACTGTGTGGTAAGAAGTTTACTTCATGACCATGTGGTTTTGTATTCAGTATTTGTGTGTGGTGCCTTGGGCAAGTGTCCTCTATTGTAGCGCCATGATAACCAAAGCCTTGTGAGTGGATTTGGAAGAAGGAAACTGAAAGAAGCTCATTGTATACACTCACTCGCACACACATACACATACACACACTCACATATATATGAAGGGGGTTACCATCTCCTTGCTATGACAGTAAGTTTCATTGTTATACAAGCAGTTTTTTTGTTTCCAATCTTCCATGAAAACATGTCTGGCCATGGGAAAATATTGATTTGCTTGGAAATGGCCGAGAGTTGATGAGAAGAAGGGCATCTGGCAGTAGAAATTCTACCTCAACAAATCCTGTCCTACCCGTGTTAATGATGATTTTAGTTCCTTTTTTTTATAAGTTGTTAGTGTTGTTGTTCTGTTTAGCTCCATGCCAACTTTGACTAAACAGACCCTATGATGACAGGTCGCAAATTGGCAAAGTTGGATGGTAAGCTTCGTCTGCGGTATTTTGTCTGCCGCTACGTTCTGCGTTCAAATTTTGCTGAGGTCGACTTTGCCTTTCTTCCTTTCGGGGTCGATTAAATAAGTACCAGTTATGCACTGGGGTCGATATAATCGACTTAATACGTTTGTCTGTCCATGTTTGTCCCTTCTGTGTTTATCCCCTTGTGGGTACTTAAGAAATAGGTATTTATTTTGACTTTATGCAACTCTGAATTCATATCATACTGAGGTCAAATTTGTTTCATTCTTTCAGGGTATTAAAAGAATTAACTAATAGTGGCAGTGAGTTGGCAGAACTGATAGAGTATCAAACAAGATTCTTTGTGGCATCTGTTCCATCCCTTTGTGTTCTGATAGCAATATATCTGACAACACTAAAGCAGAGAACTGGCAGAGTCATTACCATGCCGGAAAGAAAGCTTAGTGGCATTTCTTGTGACTTTTTGTTCCGTGTTCAAATTCCACCGAGGTTGACTTTGCATTTCATCCTTTCAGGGTCGATAAAATGAGTACCAGTTGAGTACTGGGGTTGATGTAATTCACTTAGCCCCATCCCTAAAACTGCTTGCCTTGTGCCAAAATTTGAAACTGATATCTATGACAACACTGGTGCCGAGCTGCACTGGCCCACATCAGCAGGCTTTTCCTTGGATAAATATTGATGGTATACTGGTAAGAAACTTGCAAGCATGGGAAACTGCTAGTCATTCTCTAAAAACTTTGCCCAGGTCTGCACATATGTGTGCAGATGCTGGGTCATTATTGACTGACAGAAGCCCTTTACGATTAAAACATCTCAACTGTGGTCATCTTGTCTTCTGTACCTGCAGAAATTCATTGTTGAAAATATCCTGCATGTTTTAAGATGGTAGGGTGTGATTTGAAAGACATTTAGCTGTTGTTTTTAGAAGGTTGAATGGTCCATAGAAGTTTGTTATTTATTTTTTTTTATTCTTTTACTGGTTTCCATTATTGGTGTAAGTCCCTGCTGGGTCTCTTCCTTGAAAGATTATTCAGTTAAACTGGACCCTGTACTTAACTGAAATTAGATACTTATTCCATTATTTTTGCCGAACTGCAAAAAGGCACTATGTATTCTTTTGTAAGCTAGCAGGATGTGGCTTGAAGAAAATTTAACTGCTGTTTCTAGACAACCGCTAGTGGCTACATGATTGTATGACGTTGGTATCACATTAGGTAAAATATCAAATTCATGATAAGGTTACATTTTATATTTACTGATTTGTCAGAGAATGGACCACAATCAATTACAGATGTGTGGTGTGTACGATATCGATAGATGGCACTCAGTTAGTTAAAATACTGTTCTGTGAATGGCACATGGTAACAACTATAGTCTAATTCATAAAACTTTTTCTGACATCTATTAAACTATTAAAAACTTAGTAAGAAAAGGCTTTTTGTATACAGTGCTTCTGTTCCCTGCAACACATAGAAAAAAGGTAAAAAGATGTAACAGAAGGCAGCAATAGGTCAAGTTCAGAAGACAGCAATGAAAACCAAAATTATATGCATGGTACTCAGAATGAAACACAAAAGGCAGAAGAGTGGACTGTAAAGAGTTATAAAGATGAAAGGGTGCACAGACGTTTCAACTGGGATTGCGTGGAAAATTACCCAGGGACTAAACAGTTAACTATATAAGAAAGTTATAGTTAACTGCATACTAACTAAATATAGTGACAAAAAAATAAGTAACAAAAAAAATTTTTTACATTATTTACATTCGATGGATATTTGTCTTCATCTTGTTTGTTGTTAACACAACGTTTCAACTGACATACCCTCTAGCCTTCTTCAGGTGTCTTGGGGAAATTTCGAACCTGGGTTCCCAAAAGACCTGAAGAAGGCTGGAGGGTATATCAATTATAATAGCATTAAATCAATTATAAAAGCATTAAATCAATTATAAAAGCATTAAACAAATTGTAAGGAGTCAATAAGAATGCATGATTCTATACTCTGAGTCAGGTCGCCACAGGGTTCACTGAAGCTTTTAAACAAGTTTTATAAATCAATGAAAATCCAAGATACCTTACTGTAACTCTTGAGGCTACTAGATTTAGCAATAATTGTAAAATAACATTAAACAAGCTTTAAAAAGTCATGAAAATGCATAGCTTACTCTGAATGTAGCATCAACGCTAAGAGTGCCATACAAGCGTGATTGTTGCCAGAGCAACAAGCTGACCTCCATGCCGATGGCACGGAAAAAGCATGATCCGAGTGTAATCATTACCTATGTCGCCTTACTGCCAATTGTGCTGGTGGCACGTGAAAAAACATTTGAGCGAGGTCGTTGCCAGTGCCGCTGGACTGGCTCCTGTGCAGGTGGCACATAAAAAGCACCATTTGAGTGTGGCCGTTGCCAGTACTGCCTGACTGGCCCTCGTGCCAGTGGCACATAAAAGCACCCGCTGCACTCTCGGAGTGGTTGGTATTAGGAAGGGCATCCAGCTGTAGAAACTCTGCCAGATTAGATTGGAGTCAGGTGCAGCCATCATGCTAGCATGGAAAGCAGACGTTAAATGATGATGATGAAGTTTTAAGGAGTCAATGTGTAAGCATAATAACAAACTTTAAATAAAGTTACCACAAGGTGTCATGTTCAGAAGAACAAATTTTTTTTTGTTTATTTTCAAGTAAATTAATAAAAGAAACAGAATATTCGTTCATTACTGAAATTAGCTTAATGCTTTATTCATTCCTCTCGTATCAATGGTGATAATAAGAAAGACATATTGAAAATGGCATTAAAATAATGTTTTTGTTTCAAGCTCTCTTACTTTTATAATCCTTTGTCTTCTTTTAGTGTTCATTGTTGAAGCTAATAGGAATTTTATTGCTTGTTTTTATGTAATGATTTTAAAATATGTAGCTGTGATAGTATTCACATTCAGTGGAACAATAGTTTTCTCAAGCATTTAACCTCGAGGGTCAGACTCGGTTAACCAGCCTAGAGCTAATATTTGCATAGCTCTTACACTCTATTATTGATTTCCTTTCAATTTCTAACAAAGTTGAGCTGGCAAGAAAAGATTATTGGCAAAATAGAATGGCACCCTTTCAGAGCATGCATGTGATACAGTTGGAAAACGAACTGAAGTTGAATGAAAAATCTGTGCTTTTATCAATGTATTCTGTTGCAACTAGAAACCTCTCAGATTTTGTAAGTGTTTACATTTAATATTAGCTGTTTCAGGAACAGGTTGATCATTATTCTTTAGTTCATAGAAGTTCAGAAAATTTGCGATCGTCCCAAACCATATATGAATAATTCAATTAGAGCTTCACTAGAATTTTCATATCTGTACAAGTGCAGGTTTGCTTTCACTTTGTTCAGCTGCAGTAGTTGTTATCAGTGATGATGTTACTGAGTTTATGAAGCTTATGCCTCTGTGTGTGTGTGTGTGTGTGGTGTGTGTGTGTGTGTGTGTGTGGTGTGAGTGGTGTGTGTATGTGTGCTGTATATACATATGAGTGTGTTTGTGTTGCGAGAAAGCTGTGTTGTATTACAAATAATACTGGAAAATAATATAGATATGTGAGCATGCGTATGTGTATATATATATATATATATATATATATATATATATATATATATATATGCACACACACATGCTTACATACATATATACATGCATACAAACATATGCACATACACACTTATACACACTGCTTTAGCATGGTTTTTTATGGCTGGATGCCCTTCCAAATGCCAACCACTTTACATTGTGAACTGGATGCTTTTAACATAGCACCAGCACTAGTGAGGTCACTTTTGGGGTTAATAAAAAGTAACAATCCAGGGCAATGGTGTAGTGGAATTGTTAGATTAGCTCAATGATTAATATTATTTAACCACTTTTGCAAGTCTGGGAGACAACACTGAATATGTTTCTGCCTTATTAGATTTTGTCATTCATGGATTACACTCTGACCTAAGTAAATGGGCTGGTAAACTTTTGCTTTAACTGATACATTATGATGTATACAGACAGAAACGTATTCTGACTGAGTCAATGAGGGAATTACATTTAGTCATCATCATTGTCATCATCATCATCATCTTATTGTTTTTATGTCTGCTTTTCCATATTGGCATAGGTTTGATATTTCTTTGAAGCAATCCTTTCAGTCCAGATTCCTTTACTGTCACCACCTGTTTACTTACCTCTTATGCCACGGCAGGGATGTAGTCTACCTTTGTAAAATTGACATACCTGTGGCAGGTAGTCAAATTACAATCTATGAACTTAAAAATAAACATAAGGATATACTGGATAATATTAGGATATATAGATAAAACTTTCTCTTTAAACTGAACCAAAAAAAGAACCTGTATATGGTTAATCAGCCTGTGAGAAATAATAGCCAAATACCTTTAACCCTTTCGTTACCATATTTAGTTTGAGATGCTCTGTGTTTCTTTCAATTAATTCTAAATATAACAAAGAATTTAGTAAAATAGCTTTGCAAAAACTAAGCTAGTGCTAGGAACATAAATTGTGACAAAGGTTTGGTGGAAGATTTTAATTCAAAACTTATGAAAACAAGACATTTGTACTACAGAGGCGGCTTGAGCCGGGTTGATATTGAAAGGGTTAAAGTAAATCCTACTATTTAAGGGGCCAGAAAGCTTGTGGGGAGGGGATAAATTGATTACACTGATTCCCAGTTCTCAACTAGTACGTATTTTATCAACCCTGGAAGGATGAAAGGCAATGTTGACCTCAGTAGAATTTGAACTCAGAAACTAAAAGATGGATGAAATGCTGCTAAGCATTTTTCCGGTGTGCTAATAATTCTGCCTTTCTCAAATTTTTGGCACAAGGCCAGCAATTTTGGAGGAGGGGGTATGTTGATAATATCAACCCCAGTGCTCAACTGGTACTCATTTCATCGCTCCTGACCTTGGCAGAATAGGAACTCAGTATGTAAAGATGAACAAAGTGTTGCTAAGCATTTTGCCCAACATACTCTTTTACTCTTTTACTTGTTTCAGTCATTTGACTGTGGCCATGCTGGAGCACTGCCTTTAGTCGAAGAAATCGACCCCAGGACTTATTCTTTGTAAGCCTAGTACTTATTCTATCAGTCTCTTTCAGTCTTTAAAAGAATTTTTCTGATTTTTGTTTTGCTTGTGTGTATATCATAAACATTAAAATTTTTTTATCTCTTAACATACAACTTTTGATTAACATCATCATTGACCCTGGGACTTATTCTTTGTAAGCCTAGTACTTATTCTATCGGTATCTTTTGCCGAACCATTAAGTTACAGGGAAGTAAACACACCAGCATTGGTTGTCAAGCGATGTTGGGGAGGGGGGATGTAAACACTGACACACAAATATACATATATACAATGGGCTTCTTTTCAGTTTCCGTCGACCAAATCCACTCGCAAGGCTTTAGTCAGCCCGAGGCTATAGTAGAAGACACTTACTTACCCAAGGTGCCACACAGTGGGACTGAACCCAGAACCATGTGGTTGGTAAGCAAGCTACTTACCACACAGCCACTCCTGCTCCAACATGCAAATGATTCTACCAGCTCGCTACTCTAATGTGGTTCTAATGTATCATAAAAAAAAAATACCAAAAACAGAATAACTACAAGTAGAATGTTTATTCAGTTAAGTCTGACCAACGACTGAAAATAACAAGGATGTTTTCTTACTGCTTTCCTATGAATATGCATTCCCTCAAGAGCTTCTTTTCAATGCTTGTATGTTTTCTCTGTTTTCATTTTAAATCTGATATACTCCTGTTCCGAAAGCAATAAATATCTTTTTATCACTTTGCATTTTTCCTGCTGCAGCATTTATTCATGACTTTAACAGCTCCTAACTAGTCCATCTATGAGTCATAAAATTTGGTTACACTTTTCCAAACACTAGAACCTTTATTTGAAATGGTATGTATTTACGATGTGAACAATGCTGTGCTTTACACTTCATTTAGTAGATGACAGTTTACTAGTTTCAGCAGTGTAGTGAATTTTAAGTATGCAGTATTCTTACAAGTATTATTTTCCCATAAAATTGCGCAGCTGGTACTTTTCACTATTATTCAGAAGTGAAAATACGTGAGCTGTTTGTAACAGGTAAAGTGGGAATTAGCCTAATAAATAAAAGTAATATAATTAATTAAACTAATGAAAATGTAATTAACTAAATTAGTAATTTGATTGATTAAAATTACACCTATAGTGAAGAGAAATGAGTGGTATCTTAATGAATAATTTGGCTAAAAGGCTGGGGAAACAACCATAGGATTTAAACTGACTAAATAGAATTTGGTGGTATATGATTCTTATCGTTGGCAATATGATAACATGATGTTAGTTCAGTCATCATCATCATTGTTTAACATCCGTTTTTCATGCTAGCATGGGTTGGACGATTTGACTGAGGACTGGCAAACCAGGTGGCTGAACCAGGCTCCAATCTTGATCTGGCAGAGTTTCTACAGCTTGATGCCCTTCCTAATGCCAACCACTCCGAGAGTGTAGTGGGTGCTTTTACGTGCCACTGGCACGAGGGCCAGTCAGGCAGTACTGGCAACGGCCACACTCAAATGGTGCTTTTTATGTGCCACCTGCACAGGAGCCAGTCCAGTGGCACTGGCAAGAACCTCGCTCGAATGTTTTTTCACGTGCCACCAGCACAAGTAACAGTGAGGCAACACAGGTAACGATCATGCTCGAATGGTGTTTTTAACGGGCCATTGGCACGGAGGCCAGCTTGTTGCTCTGGCAACGATCTCACTTGTATGGTACTCTTAGCGCTCCACTAGCACGGATGCCAGTCATCGAATTTGACTTCGATTTCGATTGCCTCAACAGGTCTTCACAAGCAGAGTTTAGTGCCCAATGAAGGAAAGACATACATTAGTGGACTGGTTACAACCCTGGCATAGGCCACGTGTTTATGGTCTTGCTTGCGCTAGTCTCACTTGCGCTAGGTCTCGCATATTGTTGTTAATGTGATTCTTGTTATTTGGTTCAAGAGGAGTCATGGCATCTCATATCACTGGGAGTCATATGCAATGCTATTCCATATAATGGTTTCAAATTTTGGCACAAGGGGCTAAGTCAGGAGAGGGGATGAGTTGATTACATTGACTCCAGTTTTCAACTGATACTTATTTGAATTGGCCCCCCAAAAGGATGACAGGCAAAGTTGACTCCCGTGAAATTTGAACTTAGAATGTAAAGACAGATGAAATACTGCTAAGTATTTTACCTGGCATACTCTTCCTCTCTTTTACTCTTTTACTTGTTTCAGTCATTTGACTGTGGCCATGTTGGAGCACCACCTTTAGTTGAGCAAATCAACCCCAGGACTTATTCTTTGTAAGCCTATTACTTATTCCATTGGTCTCTTTTGCCAAACCGCTAAGTTACGGGGAGGTAAACACACCAGTATCAGTTGTCAAGCAATGTTGGGAGGACAAACACAGACACACAAACCTACACACACACACACAACACACACACACACATATATGTATATATAAATATATACATATATACAACAGGCTTCTTTCAGTTTCGGTCTACTAAATCCACTCACAAGGCTTTGATCAGCCCAAGGCTATAGTAGAAGACACTTGCCCAAGGTGCCATGCAGTGGGACTGAACCAGGAACCATGTGGTTGGTAAGCAAGCTACTTTACCTCACAGCCACTCCTATACCTAAACAAAAATATAGGCAAAATACAGTTAAGCATTTCACTTGGCATGCTAACGTTTCTGCCAACTCGCCGCCTTAAATGATTCTACCAGATCACTGCCTTAATGCTTTTCCACATGTAAAGTCTGAATAGATATTTGCAAATAAGTTGAGGGATCTTATCCTATAACTCTACATCAAAAAGACTTGTACTCTCGGCCTGTGAATTTGGTTGAGGGAAAGTGTGTGGAAGCCTGTCGTGTGTGTGTCTTTTTGATGTAGAGTGAAAGCGCATGGCTCAGTGGTTAGAGCTTCGAGCTTACGATCGTGAGGTTGTGAGCTCGGATCCTGGACCGGGCTGCGTGTTGTGTTCTTGAGCAAGGCACTTTATTTCACGTTGCTCCAGTTCACTCAGCTGTAGAAATGAGTTGCGATGTCACTGGTGCCAAGCTGTATCGACCTTTGTCTTTCCCTTGGATAACACTGGTGGTGTGGAGAGGGGAGGCTGGTATGCATGGGCGACTGCTGGTCTTCCATAAAAACAACCTTGCCCGGACTTGTGTCTAGGAGGGTAACTTTCTAGGTGCAATCCCATGGTCATTCATGACCGAAGGGGGTCTTTACCCTACATCAAACAAGTATCAAATCATTGTGTATACTATCAAGAAATTCTGAACATTATCACTGTGACCTATATCAAACAAATTTGCATTTCAAGCATAAAACCTGTTTCCCAAACGTTGTCTCTGTTGTATAATTTTTGTTAGACTTGTGTAGTCCAGGTAAAATTTCTAAGCTGGATGAAAATGTAATTAATTATATGATCAATGAAGGTAGCAGAAAATGTTGAAGAGAAAAAAACTGATAAACATTGAGGCTAAGATAAAAAAAGAAGTTGATAGAAATGGACAAACAGCATGAGATAAAGTAAGACTGAGAAAGTAAATACATGTATTATTAAAAGGAAGATTTATGCTAGGTATATGTATAAAATATAAAATTGTGGAAGAAACTAGAAGCAAAGGGAAAAATTAAAATATGAGATACCAAAATGTAAGAAAATTATGACAGAATATGGGTTATAAAGGTATATTTATATATTGGCAGATATATATTAATCATTGAAGAATATTCTGTTCTCTATCATAATCCATGTTGATTGGAAATAAAGACACATTTCAAAAGAAATGTAAACCTTTAATGCCATATTTGATGAAAATAGGGAATATGGAGTATTAGATAGAACAAAATGATAGGCTAAATAAATATATAAATATTTCAATTATTTCATTGGTTTTGCTTGACAGGGGCTTTGATCTATGATCATATTTGCTGATGTTAAGATGGATGTGTTGAAGTAGAGAGATGTCCATTTAAAATGTATGGGGATATTCACTTTTTTTATATTATTCCAACAATAGATATGTCATACTCTCCCGTTAAGAATCAAATTATGAAGTCTTTCTTCATACATTTACAATATGATACAGTGGAGTTAGGTATAAGTGGAATGACAAGTAGTGTAGAAATGAGAGATAGTGGTACTTAAGTGCTTAAGGAAGTGTTGATTGCTCCAAGTTATGGGGACCTATGGAAGAAAAAGAATGAGGAAGACTTGGGATAATGTGGTGAAGGTGAGATCTGACAGAAGATGACTGATCTCACAGAAGAAATGAGAAAGCAACATACTACTCGGTGATACATGGTGTGCAAAAGGCCTGATCCCCCACAGCAGAACATAGTCTGACAGGAAAATAATGGTTAGACTAAGTTATTTTGTATCTTGCCAAGCCTATGTATGCTAACCCTCATTTTATGTCGCTGTCAACCCCCATCAGCTCTTGCCCAGCATTTTCCTTTCTGTTACTCATAACTTACCATCTCTTATTTCATCATTCTGGTTTCCTCACTTCTCAATCTTCCTATGTGTATAGGATTTCCTAAAATTAAGGCAACCAACTTTTTTCAATTTTGCCATACTCTTTTACTTGTTTCAGTCATTTGACTGTGGCCATGCTGGAGCACCGCCTTTAGTCG
>NC_042999.1:50138408-50228408 GCF_006345805.1 Octopus sinensis | reverse complement strand
AGTACCACAGATTTGCTTGCCAGTTGTTTGACCTTAACAAGTTGACCATGTCCCTTAGTGGCTGATGATATGTGCATCTCTGATCATGAGCAGAAGTAGTGGGGGAGCATCATAGCTATGTGTTGAAAGGAATTCTTTTGCGTTTGGATAATTCACCTTTGGAAACATGGGTATTTCATTCAACATCTTTAATCAACCCTTATTCAGGGTCTTTTTGAGTAGGATGGGCTGCTCGACCTGAAGAAAATTCTAATTGGGCCCTACTTGCAAGGTCATGCACTGCTTATCTTGATATGAGATCACCATGTTTTGCACATATGGTTATGATGCATATGCCTGGTGTACCCATATCAGACACCCCAGTGTCACTTTGAGGACATGCCTTGCTCTCTCATTCAATAATAATAATAATAATAATAATAATAGTTTCAGATTTGGGCCCAAAGCCACCAATTTTAAGGGATGAGGTTGTTTATTACATTGACCCCAGTCCTTAACTGGTATTTATTTTATCAACCCTGAAAGGATGAAAATCAAAATATTGACCTTGGCAAAATTTGAACTCAGGATGTAAAGGCCTGGAAGAAATGTTGCTAAGCATTTTTCTCTTTTGCCGAACTGCTAAGTTACGGGGACGTGAACACACCAACATCAGTTGTGGGGGGGGGGACAAACACAGACACACAAACACACACACACACACACACACACACACACGACAGGCTTCTTTCAGTTTCCGTCTACAAAATCCACTCACAAGGCTTTGGTCGGCCTGAAGCTATAGTTAAAGACACTTGCCCAAGGTGCCATGCAGTGAGACTGAACCCGGAACCATGTGGTTGGTAAGCATGCTACTTATCACACAGCCACTTCTGCACCTATTGTTTATTCTCCATCAAACAATACTGATGTGGTGCTACTGGGTGCTTCTGGTTGGAGATGGGATGTTTGCTTCATTAGTTCTAGGACAGTGCATAAGATGATTTCGGGTCATTTTGGGAGCTGTGATATATAGAATTAAAATTTAAGACAGGTGACTTAACCCTTTTGTGACCATATTTCTGTTGAAATACACCACCATGATTTCAATTGATTATGAAAATAATAAAGTATTTAGTAAAATAATTTTGATCTTTGCAACATGAACTCACATAGTTTTGATGGGAGGTTTTAACTGAGATAATTTTAAAACATATGGTTGGTATCATAGAATGAAGGGCAGCCTTTGGCCGATTGGTATCAAAAGAGCTAACAAATTAAAAATTTCATTTAAACATTAAATAAAGCTGTTTCTGAGGGAAATCTTGTGAAAATGATTGATCATAGCCAGTAAGTTTAGTTTTGGCTACAAGCAATTCCATGAACCATTTTCCAATATTTTCTTTGAGGTGTAGACAGTCATTTCAAACTGCTATTTCTTATGGGTAATCCTTTGTGTATGTAGTGAAATGGGTATCTATTCATAAATACACAGACTGTGACCCTTGTCAATAGTTTTAAATGAATTCTTGTGAAATCTCAGCTGCAATATTTACTTAGAGAACAATAGCAGTTTCCAGGAAAATTCAGTCTTGTGAAAATGTCTTATTGTTGCCAATAATTTCAAATTCAGCTACAAAAAGTTCCACCGGCTATTTTCCAATATATTTTTGGGTGTAGACATTTGTTTTAAGCTGCTATTTCTTATTGGTAATCCTTCATATATGTAGTCAAACAGGCTAAAATGTCCTATTGAAAGAATGAATAAACAATTTTCATGTCACCTAATGATTAGATTTTATTTAAAGAATTAAAAAAATAATTTTGAAATTGAAATAATTCATATTTTCTAACATTTAAGATTATGGTTGTGACTCAAACAGTTGAATGCAGTAACTCAACTCCCTTTAGAAACGACTACGTTTCCACAGATCCATGTCTCTTAATTATAACAAAATAAAGTATGATTTACAAACAAAAGATTCTCTTAAAATAATTTACGAACAGTTATTTTGTACATTATTTTTTATTTCTTTATTTTATTGACACTCGCAATAAGTATAGCCTTAAATTTCTATTGCTATAGTTTTCCTCTGAGACGTTGCTTCTCTCTTGAGAATTGTATTATATTTCATTGTCAGACTGGAGAGATGTTTCTTTAACACCATATTTTTTGTTGTTGTCAAGATTGCACTAAAAGAAAGAGTTTCTATGACAAGACAGATGAGAAACAAATCCAATTATTTCAGGTCATTATTCAAGCTAAAATCAAAAATCAAAACTAAAACAATATTTTGCAATGAACCAATAAATAGTTAATTCAATAATAACGTAATGTTGGGAGTAAGAAAATTTTAATTTATTAAAAATTACACTTGTAGTAAGAAGATTAAAAAAACTTGCATTGTCTTAATGAGTAATTCCAGTTCAAGAAAGACAAGCCTACAAAATAAATTAATATTGGTTTCAAATTTAAGCACAAGACCAGCAATTTTAGGGATGTGGGATAGTCTGTTACATTACCCCCAGTATTCAATCATTACTTATTTTATCAATCCCGAATGAATGAAAAACAAAGTCAACCTTGGCGGAATTTGAATTCATATTGTAAAGAGACCAAAGAAATGTCACTATGCACTTTGTCCTATGTGCTAGTACAGTTTAAATTAATATTAAGTGTGAGAGTGCAGTGGCGGAGTAAGTCTATTCGTTGGTAATTCAGTGATAACTCTGGACATGTTGTAGTCATATTAATGCTCTTAATTGGCTAAATTATCTGAAACCCTACAGAAAGAATTCATGGCAAAATTCAAGTTTGATCAGTATTATGCACTGTGAATAGATTAGAGGGAATGGGCAGAATTTGAGATCATGCAGTCCACAACCATCTTTGAATTTTTATATTACAAGATTTGTTTTGAGATGAAGAAATTTATGAAAATAAACGTTTTTGAAGTTTTTGATTTCTTTTAGAGAAAAAAAACACTTCAAGCAATATGTTGAACTCAAATACTTAGAATAATTGTTTCAAATTTTGGCCCATGGCTAGCAAGTCTGGGGAAGTGGGTTAGTCGATTACATCAACCCCAGTGATCAACTGATACTTATCTTACTGGCCCCTAACGGATGAAAGACAAAGTTGACCTTGGTGGAATCTGAACTCAGAATATAAAGATGGATGACATACCACTAAACATTTTGCCCAGTATGCTAATGATTCTGCCAGCTCTAAAATAATCATGTGAATTCAGTAACGAAGGCTTTTGCTTAAAATATTTTCTGAGAATTTTTCGGAGCAAAATACTTGAGCAAGATAAGGGTCATGTATTTGATAAGGACAGAATTAATTGAGTAGTCTTCCACTTTCTAAAATGATAAACGTCGCCCTTTTCAAGCCTAGCCAGCCTTTGGGCCCAGTTTTCCTGGTTTCTGTGGCATATGTGTTCCCCACAGCTGGACAGGACACCAGTCCATCACAGGGTTACTCAAGAAACAGGAAGAGAGAGTGAAAGAAAGTTGTGGCAAAAGAGTACAACAGAGGTCACCCCCCCCCCCTGCTGGAGCCTCATGGAGCTTTTAGGTGTTTTCGCTCAACATACACACACAACGCCCGGTCTGGGACTTGAAACTGCAATCCTCCGATCGTGAGTCTGCTGCCCTAACCACTGGGCCATTGTGCCTCCACACCTTCCACTTTCTATTGTGGAAATAAAGTGAATAGTTTGAGCTTTAGTATTTTTGTAATTATTTCATTTTCTTACAGTTTCACTATGATCCAGATCAGTGGTCCCTTAATTAATTTTATTGTAGAATGATTGTATGATTTTCCAGGTATAACTGTGGGGTTAAGAAACTTGCTTTCCAACCATGTGGTTCTGTGTTCAGTTCCACTATGTGGCACCTTGGGAAAGTTTTGTTTTGTTTCTTATAACCTCAGGATGATCAAAGCCATGCAAGTAGATTTAGTAAAGAGAAACTGAAAGAAGCTCATTTGACATAGACAGACAGACAGATATACACACACGTGTGTGTATGTGTCAGTGTTTCCTCTTCTTGACAAGTGTGAACAAGTCTCACCATCATACAAGTGGTGTCCTTCATATCAAATCTTCCATGAAAATATCTCTAGGCATGAGAGTTGCCAACAGAAAGGGCATTTAGCCATTGAATCTGACTTTTACAAGCATGAAAAAATTCATGTTAAAATAAGGATGAAGATGATGATGATGGTCATGATAATGATGATGGGCATTAATCCATATCTTATAAACAGTCCCCACCACCCTAAATTTAAAACAACAGGAAATGAAACAATGATGATTTTATCTATAAAATTTTTTATCGTTTTCAAAATATAGACTTATTACTTTTTTTTTATAAAAATCAACTGGTAATTTAATATTTTCAAAGGTCATGAATGTCATTTCTTTTATTGAATTAAAAAAAAAACACACCTCATCTCACAAAACCCTAGAATTTTCTCATGAGATCCAGAGCTTCTCCAGTACCCACTTTAAATAACACTGACCTAGGCAGTAATGTTGCAATATGCTTTCTTTTTGAAGAAGGACAAATATTCAGAGGCTTTTTCAGAGACTTTTCAAAAACTTTTGTACTGCTGCTTGTTTTTGAGACTATTTCTAAATGGTTACTCCACAAATAGAAATATCGAACAATTTAGCACCTAATGCTGCTTTGCGGTTTTTACAAGTGAAACACATTATTACCAATGACAAGCTCTGTGTTTGTTTGTGTGTGTGTGTGTGTGTGTGTGCTCATAGCATTGTAGCTTGTCAGTGCAACAATTTCAGATATCTTAATGGTAATTTTTTTTTACTTGAGATAGTGAAAATGTATGAAAGCAGCTTTTGTGTGTTACACATTTCTAGAAAAAAAAAATCGAAATTGACAGTGTTGCATTTCAAATAGTCTTTGACTTCATACGTAAAGTCTCTGTGACACATTCTATTTGACTGAATAGACTGGTTCTGAAAAAAAACATCTGAGAGGCATGAATGCTGTCATGGAATTTCTTCCACAGAAATGTTGAGACAGAGTGCAGCTCAGTGGTCCTGGCCTGAAATTTGAATTGATGAAAGTTTAATGTTTAAGCACAAAAATCATATTCACAGTGTAGTTTAACAACATAACCACACTGCAGGAATCTTGACAGCTGCGATTATTGATAACATTACACTTGGATCATCCTTCTGTACCAATGATTGGCCAATATGAAATAATTTGAGCAATCTATCGCATTGTGGACCTTATCCCTGGTGTATGCTCCATAATATTGAAGCTTTCTGGGCATGTATAAAGAGATGTATTAAAAATAAGGACCAACAAGTAACATACAGTGGTCGTAGGAAGTTGATGTATTGCATAGAGAAGCTATACAATATTCATATTTGATTTCATAAAGGCAACAAGCAGGCAGAAATGTTAGTAGGACAGACAAAATGCTTAACAGCATTTCATCCATCATTACATTCTGAGTTCAAATTTCCCTGAGGTCAGCTTTGCCTTTCATCCTTTTGGAGTCGATAAAATAAGTATTAGTTGAGGACTAGAGTCGATGTAATTGACAATCCCCACCAAAAAGTTTCAGGCTTTCTGCCTATAGTAGAAAAAATTATTTGGCTTCATACTTGCTTGAAAAAATTTTCAGATCCTGAAACTGAAATTCGAAACGACTGTGTGGTAAGTAGCTTGCTTACAAACCACATGGTTCCGAGTTCAGTCCCACTACATGACACCTTGGGCAAGTGTCTTCTACTATATCCTCAGGCTGACCAAAGCCTTGTGAGTAGATTTGGTAGAGGGAAACTGAAAGAAGCCCGTTGTATATATGTATATATATATATACATATATGTATGTGTTGTGTGTGTGTGTCTGTGTTT
The DNA here is from genome assembly GCF_006345805.1 of Octopus sinensis. NCBI lineage: Eukaryota > Metazoa > Mollusca > Cephalopoda > Octopoda > Octopodidae > Octopus > Octopus sinensis. Next base: position 50,222,528 of record NC_042999.1, on the reverse strand, counting down.
GTCCCCCCCAATATTGCTTGACAACCGACGCTGGTGTGTTTACATCCCTGTAACGTAGTGGTCCGGCAAAAGAAACTGATAGAATGAATAAGTACTAGGCTTACAAAGAATAAGTCTTGGGGCCGATTTGCTTGACTAAAGGCAGTGCTCCAACATGGCCACAATCAAATGACTGAAACAAGTTAAAGAGTAAAGAGTCTGATGTCCATTGTTTTCTTTAAAACTGTAAGATTAGGAAAAAGTTACAAGTCGTGCAAACTCCACCAAACTCCACCAAAAAATATTCAGCATTGAAAAATCAATGACAATGAATAATCTGTTATGTGAAATGTTGAGTGGATATAATTGGTATCTCATAAAGTAGAAATATTTATTTGGATTATAACTTTCATTAGTGGAACCACTTATACCCTCTCCAGAAACTATGGCCTTGTACCTATTGTTAAAATTATGAAAAGAGATCCTGATGCTCATGTACTTTTGTGTCAATAGCTGTATTCATTCATTTAAAGTATACTTTTGTAGTAAGGTGGTGGTTTGGCAGTTGTAAGAACGTCAGCTTGAATGCCTTATCATACTTGTTCAGGCTCTCTGCATTCTGAGTTCAAATCCTCCCAAAGTCACTTTTGGAGTCATTCTTTTGGAGTCAATGAGCTTGGAGTTCAGTACTCTCTAGAGTCCAGTACCCTTTGGAGTCCAGTACTCTTTAGAGTCCAGTACTCTTTGGAGTCCAGTACTCTTTGGAGTCCAGTACTCTTTACAGTCCAGTACTCTTTGGAGTCAATAAAATTACTAGTCCAGTACTCTTCCTTCACTCACACTTTCTCTCTCTTTCTCTGTCTGCATCTCTCTCTTCTCTCTCACATTCACACATTATATCTCACTGATTCCGTCTGAAAATTACATGTGTCTGTGGAACACTCAACCACGTACACATAAATTTCATGTATAGAAATTCAGTTTACCGAACGATTGAACACTCATTCATGAAACTAATAGAGAAGCGCAATAAGCTTATAGAAGTTCAGACTGTGACTGACTAAATTTGAAATGTGCCTCATATCAAGTTATTATCTTTTACATGTTTTAGTCATTAGACTGTGGCCATGCTGGGGTCTTGAAGAATTTTTAGTCAAATTAATTGACCCCAGTACTTATTTGCCAAACTGCTAAAAAAAATTTAATTTGCTCACATAGGCGTAGGAGTGGCTGTGTGGTAAGTAGCTTGCTTATGAACCACATGGTTCTGGGTTCAGTCCCACTGCATGGCACCTTGGGCAAGTGTTTTCTACTATAGACTTGGGCCGACCAAAGCCTTGTGAGTAAATTTGGTAGATGGAAACTGAAAGAAGCCTGTCATATATATGTATATATATGTGTATGTATGTGTGTGTATGTGTTTGTGTGTCTGTGTTTGTCCCCCCAACATCGCTTGACAACCGATGCTGGTGTGTTTGCGTCCCCGTAACTTAGCGGTTCGGCAAAAGAGACCGATAGAATAAGTACTAGGCTTACAAAGAATAAGTCCTGGGGTCGATTTGCTCGACTAAAAGGTGGTGCTCCAGCATGGGCCACAGTGAAATGACTGAAACAAGTAAAAGAGACTATCAGAAATTAGCATTAAAAAAATTATTCATTCTTTTGTCATATTTTATTTAGAAAAAGAAAAACCACACCAAAGAGATTATTGTGAAACCTGAAACACAAGTGAAATATCAGATTTTATATGAAATGATAACTTAGAACCAGCTTCTTATAACAAGCTTGTTAGATAAATTTGAAAATAGAATGTGACTTATAATTGATTTACTATTGTATTTTTCTGTTTGCTGTCCAATTAGTCATTTTAAAGAGTGTTTTTCTAACTACTGAATCAATATACATCACTATGTATCACACATTTAATTGATACATTTTCTGTTACTAGCTATTAAGTTCTACAGCTCTTTAGGCACTTCACATGTGTTTGTTTGTTTTGTTTTTTTATGTGTCTTTCTGAACAAGCTACATGTGGCAAGGAAATTCCTTTGACTCCGCTAGTTGTCTATAATTGTTTAAGCTGATATCTATTTAATAAAAGAAAATGTATTTATTAGCTTCAATTTTATAATTGATTGTCATTCAGTTTCCTAGCAAAATACTTTGGAAGTAAATAATTAAAATCATTAGGAGATTAATAGCCTTTTAACATGAAGAAGCTATTTAAATTGTTAGAAACCTATGTTGTTCCTATTTCTAATCTAAGTAACTGATCAAAGACTTAGGCATGAAATTTTCTAAAAACAAATTGTGAGGAAGACCAGCAGAGAAACTATTCTTATTCTCAAATTTAACATCTTTCTGGTTATTTAGTGTCTTTATCAAAGTGCATTCTGTTGTCTGAAAAAGTTTCCTGCTTGCAATCCCACTAGTTTCATAAGATATGTAAAAGAATAATATATCTCTTTTACTCATTTCAGAGATAATCTACTATAATAATACTCTTGTGTTTATGAATGAGAAAGGAAGGGGTGATAGATGAATAAGGAAGAAAAGGGGTGATGTCATACTTGGTAATGGGATGATGAAAATTGTACGCTGAAAAAATAAATCAAACAGCATTTCAACTCTGTGTGAATATATGTGTATGTATATAAAAGGGGGGTATGTGAATGTGTGTGTGTATGCATGTGTGTGTGTGTGCCTGTGCACGTGCAATGGAAGTGGGATGGTTTATCTTTGTACACTTAGTATTTGGGTTTATTTTTTGATTTGGTTTAGTCTTGGTTGGTTTTTTTTTTTGTTGGTCAGTTATTTTTAGCATTTTGACCGAAAAAAGTCATTCTAAAATTGTTTTTTAATGTAAGCATTCCCAAACAAGTCGAATGCTTACACAGAGCAGGTTTTACAGCCACATCATCCAAACCGACCAGGTGAAAACAGGCTTAGCCACTAGTATATATATATATAGCTGAAATATATGGTGGAATCTTTTAGATTTGAGATGCACCAAACTTGTCAGATTTGTTCAAAGATTGTGTCATTGTTGTTGACAATAGATAGCAAGGAATTCTACAAAGCAGTAGTTACTGGCACCGAAGCTTCCATAGGTTTTTACACAAGCATTCACATGCTGGAATTTTAGTTCAGCATCTCTTAATTACTTGCTATTTGTACCTGGTAACTGTCCAATGAAGCAACTTTATATTCATCTGTTTAACAATGTAAAAGCTAATTATCCATTGATGATAATATCCTGCGAATATCTCATGTTTTACATTGATATAATTAGTTTTTCCTCATCATGACATAATTAACTTTATGTTTGTCTGAAAGTTAAGTCTAGATTTTTCTCATTATACAGTATTGAATAATATCTAATTAAAGGTGTCTACTTAATCCTTCGGTGACCATATTCCTAATGAAATACACTGCCTACGTGTTTTAAATAATTTTGAAAATAATCAAGAATTTGGAATATTGAGTAAAGTAGCTGGTATTTTCATTATTAAGGCTTATTAGATAAAATTAAAATGGAAGTTTTAATCTAAATTTGAATCCCTTCAAATGAGAAGTTTTGTTATTAAAAGAGTTTGTTTCAGGAGGGTTGATGTCCAAAATGATATATACATATAGGATATATATGAGACTAGCAGTATCGCCCGACATTGCTCGGGTTTGTCAGGGAAATAACTATATAAGCATTTTTAGAGATGTAAAGTATAATAGCCATCTCAATATGGCTAACCACAAAGGTGGGGTGTTACTGTAGCTTTTTACGTTCTGAGATTTAATAATAAATTATTATATATGCCAAAATTGCATTAAAAATGGAAAAAATTGATGGTAAATTTTTTTTTAAATCGTAGACTCATCGTAGACGCACGCTAATACCCAAAAGGGCTCGATATGAATCACGACTATAAGATACCCGGTTTTGGTTAAACTGCACCGCAAAATGTGGGAGTAGTTAGGAATCAAAATCATAGGAGACAGACAGCACACAACCTCACTTTTATATATAAAGATATACACCTATGGCTTTTTTCTATTCATTTAAAAGTAACAAATTTTATGCAAAGATTATATACAATCCCTACAAAATGAAATTAAGGAGCATATACTCCAAATATAGGTATGAAGTTTTATTCAGTCATTTAAATTTCACTAGTAAGTAATTATGTGGAGGTACAATGGTCCAGTGGTTTGGGCAATGGACTCGCGATCGGAGGATCGTGGTTTCGATTCCCAGACCGGGTGTTATGTGTGTGTTTATTGAGCGAATACACCTAAAAGCTCCATGAGGCTCCGGCAGGGGGTGGTGGCGACCTTTGTTGTACTCTTTCACCGCAACCTTCTTTCACTCTTCCTGTTTCTTGAGTAACGTTGCAATGGACTGGCATCCCATCCAGCTGGTGGGAACACATACGCCACAGAAACCAGGAAACCAGGCCCAGGATCCTGGCTAGGCTTGAAAAGGGTGACGTTTTTTTTTTTTTTAATAAGTAATTATGCTTTTATATAACATGCCACAACCTGTAAATGTACCTACTTAACTTTGAAAGATTTTTCTCTTTCTTTAGCGTAGCAGAGACTTTAAAAGCTTGACTTCAGGAATAATGAAAACAAAATGAAATAGACTTTTTGAAATCACTTTTCTATTTATTTATTTATTTATTTACTTATTTATTTATGTACTTATTTGTTTGTTTATTTTGGGTTGGTCAGTTGGGAGAATACAATCATTCATCAACAGATGCTTGCGTAGTATACTAAAAATTAGATGGCCTGAACACATAAGCAATATGGATCTATGGCAAAGAACAAATCAAGTTTTGATTAAGGAGCAAATATTTAAGAATAAGTGGAAGTGGATTGGTAGCACAATTAGAAAAGACATACCAAATGTAGCGAAAAGTGCTTTACATTGGAATCCGGATGGATATAGAAAGAAAGATAGGCCTAAGAACTTGTGGCGGAGATCAACACAAAAGGAACTAGAGAAAGGGAGGCATTCATGGCAGAGTATAAGTACAGAAGCGAAAAATTATGCGACATGGAATTCAATTATAAGTGGCCTATACTCAGCGTTGGAGGGTTAAAGGCAGAAGAAGAAAAAGTTGGGAGAAAGATAGTGCACATGTGACCTTCATGAATCTTCTAAGATTTGTGAGATTGATGTTGCTGATGTTCCGCATAAAAAAATCTGTGGGAAAAAGGATGGTCAGGAAAGGAATTCCAGTGGATGATTCTGAATAATAGGACCAATTAAGTGGCTAATATGGAGCCAGAAGTACCAGGGCATGATGTGGTATAACAAGTGAACTTGGATAGAAGTGATATGCAGTTATCTAGTTCTGAGGAACAGGGGCCATTGTAATAACCTTTGCAAAGACAGAGAACAGGCAATATGACTCTGGGCCAGATATTAAAAAGCATTGATGATTAAAGTGTAATGATTTTTTTAATGGTTTAGCCAGCAGAAGAAAAATGGCACTCATGTCCTTTTCCAGGACATCTAGGGCTGGTAAGAGGAAGAGAGGAAGTTATCCTTAGACTGGATACCTGGTCCAAATCTTTGCAACAGCACACCAGACATTAACAGTTGCAATCCCATTGGTTTTAGAGGGCATCCACAGACCATAAGGATTTCTTCTTCCTCCATTGCAAGCTAAGTATAAAACAAGCAATACAAGAACATATAACTAATAAAAGATTTGTTACACTATAAACACATTCAGTATTTAATTCCTATTGATGTTTATATGGAATTTTTGTCATTAGATAGAATGTTTTTATTTGCTAATTGGCGGAATCTAGATACAATGTCTTTTATTCTAGTTTACCTACTGAGATGAACATTTATCTTCATGAATCCAGTATTCTCTGTTCTTTAAGTTTGTTTCCTGTTTCTTTAAGAAATACAACTGCTGGGATCTAGACATTCATCATAGTATCAGTTGCTTACTTTCGGTAAATCTCTTTTGAAAAAGAATGCACTTGGTTGGCATGGAAGCTCTGTTTGAAGTCATGTTTTAATACCTGGAGAGGATTTTTCTTAACAGAACCAATATATGTGATGTCACACTGACAATTCAATGAATAGATGATAGAAGTCACAAAACAAAGTAGGTGACTGTTGGTTTGTAGTTGTCTTGCTGTTTCTATCACTCTTACTCCTTTCCTCCTTCTACTGATATTAGCTGTTGCTGATTAGGAACCCTTTTAGGAATAACTTTACTGGAATTGAACCAAGAACTCTTTCACAAAAAAAAAAAAAAAAGGAAAATAAAAAAGAAAAAATCCTTCCTTGTACTGAAAGCTATTCTGAATTTCAATATAAACCATTTTCATTGGAAATTAGTCCTGCTCCTCACCACCCTCACTATTCTGATATGAAGACTATGTTTATTATTAACTGGGTAAAGTCCAGAATTTAGGTAAAATAATGATGGCCTGAGTCAGCAACAATTTGTTCATAGATGTGCTTGTAGAAGAGTTCTATAAGTAAATATGCCATGAGGAGGGAAGAACCCTTGCTCATTATTTTGAGTGAGTTTATTTATTGCTTCTTCTCACCTTCCTCACCACAACAGACCTAATCCTGGTTGCTCCTTTCTTCTATTATTTATAAACTGTTTAATGTCAGTAATTGGTGACAGTTTCAGATGTCCATGCTCCAGGCAGCGCATCCATTCTATAAATTCTGGTTTGAAGTCTTCTGTTGGTCGATTTCAAAATGATCTCTTTACGGTTCCTTTGCTGCCACATAGGATTTAAGACACTGGAATTGATATAGATTTCTTTATTAATTCTTCGTAGTGTTTATATATCTCACAAGTTGAGATGAATGCTACAGAAAAAATCTGATTTCCAAATCTTAGCATTTCATCTTCCCTATATTCTGATTGAGAATTGATTGGGCAGAAGAAAGCCATTTGGACTAAATCATTATCAGTATCATCAGTTGTCATTGTCATCATCATCGTTGTTGTATACCATCATCATCATCACACCACCATTACTACTAATATCACTTCTATCATTATAAACCATCATTGTTGTTTAACACCCACTTTGTCAATGTTTGCAAGAGTCAGATAAAGCTTGCTAAGATACATTTTAGCTAGGTAGTCCCCCCATCAAAAACCAGCAACTGTTTTTTCACAATTCTTTAACCATTTTGTTACCAACCTGGCTGAAACCAGCTCTGGCTCTGAGTACAAATGTCTTGTTTTCATAAACTTTGAATTAAAATCTTCCACCAAACCTTAGTCACAATTTATGTTCCTAACACTGGCTGAAAGATAAAATAAGTTATTTTACTAAATTCTTTGTTATATTTAAAGTAATTGAAACAAACACAGAGCATCTCAAAATTAATACAGTAACAAAAGGGTTAAGCAATGAACACCTGAATGGCTGGACATGTTTTCACTGACAAAATTGCAAATAACAATGCTATTTGTATGAACAGTAACAACTTTTGATCAGTATGCAAATGTCAAAGGAAGAGGAAGACAATCACACGCTCTCTCCCATTTCTCGCTCTCTTTCATGCACACATACATACACACACATGCCGAAATACATGCATATACAGTGGGGTTCTTATAATTTTCTTTTACCAGTTTACTCACAAGGTATTGATTAGATTGCAGCCATCGTAGAAACCTCAGCTGACAGTGCTATGTATTTGTTCCCACTTAACTGTGGATGCTCTGTTAGAACAAGCTATACTGCAGTTGATACCATGAGAGAGACTCTCATATTGGCTTTAGGTGCAGAATACACACTTGTTTGTTTATTATTTCTTTATTGCCCACAAGGGGCTAAATATAGAGGGGACAAACAAGGACAGACAAAGGGATTAAGTCGATTACATTGACCCCAGTGCGTAACTGGTACTTAATTTATCGACCCCGAAAGGATGAAAGGCAAAGTTGACCTTGGTGGAATTTGAACTCAGAACATAATGGCAGATGAAATACCGCTAATCATTTTGCTCGTTAACGTTTCTGTCAGCTCACCACCTCTATATGCTTGTTTGTTTATATCACCAGTGGGGAGATAAATCCACATCAACTCCAGCACCAAGACCATCAGATCATGTGATTTTGATCTTCCTTGATCTCATTGGTGATGGATGCTCAACTGCTAGAAATAGCAGCGACCCATCTCTCTGCTAGTAATATACTGAAAATCCATGCCTGAACAGACACTGGGGTTGTGATTAACTAGTTAGCTAATTAAAAATATATATATTAGCAACTAAAGTAATTTTAATACTGAGTGGTATTATTTATTCCCACAAACATGAATGTTCTGTGAGCATAAATGTTACTGCAGTAGATACCATGAGGGAACCAGTCCTATAGGCTTTTGGTGCAGAATAAACAAACAAGCATGCATTCTTCAACAAAAGCCTATATGAGAGTTTCTCTCATGCTATCTACTGCTGTAAAGTTAGTTCTAATAGAACATCCACATTTAAATGTGTGTGTGTGTGTGTGTGTGCTTCCTGTGTTTTAAATTCAGGTTTTGTCCCTGTTAAAGGGGTGGCCAGATCTACCTCAATGCCATAGCAACCAAAGTAGGCAGGTGTAGGCCACCCCAACCTTTGGGTTGGCTGGTGCCCATTCTTCTTTGCTATCATGAGGCTTTTTTGTGGAGCTGGATTGACTACGGGGAGCATGCCCTTGCTTACCCCCAAACTCAGTTTCTAGATGTGAGTGGTCTCGAGGCCAAAGCCTCTACCACGATTTTTAAGAAATGTGGTGGAAAACTAGCTCAGGAAGGCAAGGATGCTACTCCCTGAGACCCCTTTCGGAGCCCTTCTACCTATAGTGAAAGTAAATACTATCTCTAGGTAATAATACAGCCTCTGTCGCTAATATTTATTAGTGCTATGAATGGGAACACTCAAATCCTAAATCACACGATTCTAAAGCAAACTTCTCAACCATGCAACCATTCCTGAACTACTATGGTTTTTTAAATAGTGATATTTCTTTTAAACTCCACTGGATTCAGAAAAAACATCTTATATTTTGTTTAGGGGATATATGTACAGCTTTCAAAGTTTATGTCATGTATAATTTGCAATGTTGTTTCTGTTATATATAGAATGTGAGGCAGCTGATTCAATAAATAATCTCGAGGCAAAGTCTATTTCAGAACCACATGACTTCCATCTCTCAGCAGCTCCCTTTCTGTTGTCGTAAAAGTTCAGCTTTATTAATGTTCTTAAAACAACTCATAACTATCTGAATGTTAGATGCTCTAAGACACTGGAATATCTCAAAATAACCAATGATTACAACAATCAAGTATACCAGTTGTAGAATAAACATATATACATCCATTACAGGAATACAATGAAGAAGAGAATACAAAATCTAGTGGTAGGAATCTATGACAATTTACAGTAAAGTTTACATACAGGATGAATGAAACCACAAAAAAAAAAAGGACTACTTACTCTTTTACTTGTTTCAGTCATCTGACTGTGGCCATGCTAGAGCACCGCCTTTAGTCGAGCAATTCGACCCCAGGACTTATTCTTTGTAAGCCTTGTACTTATTCTATCAGTCTCTTTTGCCGAACCGCTAAGTTACCAAGGGGTGGGGGGCAAACACACCGCCATCAGTTGTCAAGCGATATTGGGGGGACAAACACAGCCACACAAACATATACACATACATACATATATATATATGCATATACACACGATGGGCTTCTTTCAGTTTCCATCTACCAAATCCACTCACGAGGCTTTGGTCAGCCTGAGGCTATAGTAGAAGACACTTGCCCAAGGTGCCACGCATGGGACTGAACCTGGAACCATGTGGTTCATAAACAAGCTATTTACCACACAGCCACTCCTATGCCTACTTCAGCGATAGTAGTACATAACCATAAATTTAAGAGGAGGTACTCTCATCATTGTCGTTGTTGTTGTCGTCATTGTTGTCGTAGTCGTTGTTATCATAAATGTCAATGGTGGGCGGTACTAGCTTGCTGACATTCATACATCCGTGAACCGCCACTTATCTCTGTCTTCCTTGATATATATAACAGTACTTTATTGGTGATGTCCAATGTCATTCCTCAACTAACTGATATATGTCCTTGCAAAGTGATCAGTATGATTTAGGCTCTGTCGATGTGTCCAAGAAAAGGTATCACTAACCAGCTCCTCCTTACTTTTCCAGTAATGTTCAGCAAAGCAAATTTCTCCAGTGGGTGTTTGATACTGTATATAGTATATAGAAGAAGCTATCTAAAGAGAAGGATATAGTCAATTAAGTTGATCCCCAATACTTTACTGGTACTTAATTTCATTGACTAAAAAAAACCCCAAAAAACAACTAATATTATTTAGTAAGCATTAAGCATGATGATGATGATCATCATCATCGTTTAACATCTGCTTTCCATGCTAGCATGGGTTGGACGATTTTGATTGAGGGCTGGCGAACCAGATGGCTGCACCAGGCTCCAATCTTGATCTGGCAGAGTTTCTACAGCTGGATGCCCTTCCTAACGCCAACCACTCCGAGAGTGTAGTGGGTGCTTTTTATGTGCCACTGGCATGGGGCCAGTCAGATCATCATCATTTAATGTCCATTTTCCATGCTGGCATGCATTGGACAGTTTGACCAGAGCAGGAGAGTTGCCCCAGGTTCCAGTCTGATTTGGCTTGATTCTTAAAGCCAACCACTTTACAGAGTGTGCTGGGTGCTTCTTTTAGGTGATACCTTCATGGGTACTTTAATGTGGCACCAGCACAGGTGCTATTACGTGGTACCACCAAAGAAGCTGTTTACATGGTGCCAGCACAGGCACTTTTTTACAGGCACTAGTACAGGGCTCTTGCAGAGAGAATGGCATTAACAATTCTGCCATGGACGATGGGTTTTATTGAGTGCAGCAAGGCATCAGATATTTTGGTCCTTTGCCATCTCCTCAGTTATAAAAAGGGTTTACCACAGATAGCTATATTTTACAAAATGCCTTTGACAATGTTGGCCATGAAAATTTACATTTTTTGGAAGCTGTTGTATATCAGAAATTTTGAACATTTGACTCATAAATTTTCTTAAAAGTAGAAGCAAAATGACAACTTCTTGTAGTAGAACTTTTTCTGAAAGTTCATCTCAGGTAATAACTGAGGGAATCGTAAAACACTGTCTGAGAGTTCCTTTGTTTGTTCTTCATTGTGTTATTGGATAAAGACACAAATGTACAACTAGTGAAGCTAAATCGTGACATACATGATACTAAATGTATGTTTGGAATCTTTGTAAATTCTTACTGTAAGTTACACAAAGAATCTGATCTGAAACCAAGTATTTCTATTTCTTTACTACCCACAAGGGGCTAAACACAGAGGGGACAAACAAGGACAGACAAGCGGATTAAGTTGATTACATCGACCCCAGTGTGTAACTGGTACTTAATTTATCGACCCTGAAGGGATGAAAAGCAAAGTTGATCTCAGCGGAATTTGAACTCAGGATGTAACAGCAGACGAAATACGGCCACGCATTTTGCCCGGCGTGCTAATGTTTCTGCCAGCTCTCCGCCTTATCTGAAAGTATTTCATTTAGTAGTATTCTTATTCTTTCACTTGTTTTAGCGATCAGACCTGTGGCCATGCTGGGGTACCACTTTGAAGAATTTTAGTCTAATGAATTGACTCAAGTACTTTTATTTTTTAGGCTTGGCATTTAATCTCTTGATCCCTTTTGTCAAACCACTAGGTTATATTGACATAGACACACCAAAACCAATTATCAAACAGTTGTGGGTTACAAACACTGATGCATGCATGTGCACACACACACATGCACACACATATACACACACATATACACACATATATATGATAGGTTTCTCTTAGTTTCCCATCTACCAAATCCACTCACAAGGCTTTGGTTGGCCTGCTCAGGCTATAGTAGAAGACACTTACTCAAGGTACCATGCAGCGGGACTGAAACCAGAACGATGTGGTTGGGAAGCAAGCTTCTTACCACAATGCCATGCCTGCACCTATAATATGTTTATAGAATATTTATTTCTAGCATAAACTGAAAGCTACAATAAATTTGTATGTTGGGAGGAACCAATTAAATCAACAGTGAATTCTGGGACTTTTCCTGGTACATTCTTAACAACTTTGGAAAAATCTCTCTATATATAAAGTTGAAGTTGTCTGTGTATGGCAGGTTTGGTAGCCTTCAACTAACACTATCTCCTCTGAGACCCTGTGGCGCAAGTTGACCAAAATTGAAAGTATGATAGAAGAAGGCTTGCTCTTCATTCTGTAGCAGATAAAATTCAAATCGGACCATGTTAACACCAAAAATTATTTACATCAAAAAGGTGCTTTTTTTCTATGAAAATCCCTATTTTTTACGATTTTTTGACTGCTGTGTCACCATTTTTTGGTGTATTTCAATCAGAAAAATGTTCACTTAAAGAGAATAACAAGCTACATAATGTAAAATTTTTAATTTTCAAAAATTCCAATTCTAAAGGGCCGAAACAAACCTGAGCAACGCTGGGCGATACTGCTAGTGAAAGATAAAACAAAGTTATTTTGGTGATTAAATACTACAAGACATTCAAATCAACAGTCAACCAATTCTTTCTCTCCACACTGCTCTTGAATGGTTGCATATTATTAAGTTGATAAGTAAAAAACTAAATGTCTCATTTGGTAAATTTTACTCGAAGATATATATTAGATGTAGTAATGTGAAATAATTAGCATTTAATAACTATAGCAACTCCACTCAAATTCAAATAAGAAATTACTCAAATTGAAATTAAGATTGTATCTCTCATTTGATAACATGAATACATAAATGTCAGCTTATCATTAGCTCTACTTGGTTAAATAGATAATAATTAAGGTATTCATATAACTTAATTACAAAAGAATAACAAGAGAATATATTTGTATTCTAAGCATGTGGAGAACAACTTTGGATGAAATACATTGTTACTCTCAGAATTAGCTGTTGTTTTTGCTCCATGTCTGTCCTGATTGAACAAACCAATGACCAAAGGCAGTTTTATTGTGATCATTCTCTCTTTTCTGTTATCAAGAATTATGTGTTCTACTCTTAAGATAGTGAGATGAGGATGGGGCGATTTGATGAAGATTTGGCTGCTATATCAAGCAGGTCAAGTAATTGCATAAAGGCATACTTATCTTAGCATCAGTGTTACTCACAGGTCAGATATGTGATTGCATAAAAGCGTGCTTATTTGTGTGGTCTTGGCATTAATTTAGTCTGAGGTCAGATATTTATTTCTTTCACATGATAATTTTCTTCATAAAACCTGAAAGCATCAAATTTTAGCCTTTGGATGTTGATTTCAGTGAACTTATAACATACAAGAGCTGACTAACACAGGAAAATATACTATAAAAGCAAACGATGTATATCTGAATATCTGAGGTGATGCTGACGAATAAATTTGAGCTCATGTTAAAAAAAAAACAATAAATTTCAACTATTGGTGTGTTTTGTGTTATATACTTACTGTGTGGTATCAACTGCAGTGGAACAGTTAAACTCTTAGATTAGAAATGTCCAACAGATGGAAAATGTCCAAATGTATATTGATTTTATTTAATATAAGCACTAGGCCTTAAGTTTAGTGGTAGGATACTGTTTTCTATTTTGAATCCATTTCCATCTTTGATGCTTTATAAGAATATACTAGAAGGGTGAAGTCTATTAAGTCAGCTGCAGTTCTGGACTTGTTCTTATTTTTTATCTATCTGTAACCAATAAAATTTGTTGAACCTGATATTTACTAATTTTTTTTTGTCACCCTTTTCAAGCCTAGACAGGCTCATGGGCCCAGTTTTCCAGTTTCTGTGGCGTATGTGTTCCCCCCAGCTGGACAGGACGCCAGTCCATCGCAGCATTACTCAAGAAACAGGAAGAGGGAGTGAGAGAAAGTTGTGGCGAAAGAGTACAACAGGGGTTGCCACTACCCCCTGCCAGGGCCTTGTGGAGCTTTTAGGTGTTTTTGCTCAATAGACACACACAACGCCTGGTCTGGGAATTGAAACCGTGATCCTCCGACCGCAAGTCCATTACCCTAACCATTGGGCCATTGCACCTCCACGATATTTATCAATACTGAGCCAAAAGTATTTCTCAACAGGAAAGATAGTGGTCCTTAGCTTTCATTTATCTATTTATCACTGACCACTTTACAGAGGGTAGCGGGAATATTTTATCATGTCCCCAACATTACAGATTTCATCATATTCTCAGACATAAAGGCAACACTACAGGGTCGTTTTAACCCTATACTTTCTATTACTGGAATTATTTCAAAAATATTACATTCGTTAAATTCCATGTTTCAATATCTTTTATGAAATACTAGATATTTTTCCCATTCATCTGTTCTCATTTGTCCTTTGTTTTTATATTATGCAAATGCCACAAACTATAGAGAATACTCATTTTAGTATTATTTATCAATATGCTTTACAAAACAAAGTGTGAACTGTCTAAAATAGGTTTGGAGCTATTCTCCAAATGTAACTAAGACTCTAAATTTAAAAAGCTAAATTATTCAAAGCTAAATTAGTTATATTCTCTTGGATGCTGTAAAATATATCAAAAATTATAATAAAAAAATATTAATTTCACTGAAATTATTTATTCACAAGAACATAAATTAATTTCAAAAGATTCAGTAATTAGACTCAATAAGTGAATTCAATAGCAAAGGATTTAAAAAAAATATTAATTGCATTTTGTTTCACAATATATAATTTCTTCCAACTACTGAATATATATTTTTTGATTAGCGAAATAGAATTTTAGATTAAAAGGAATTGTATTTACTCTTTATAGAAGTGAAGAGATGGTAGAATTATTCTTTTCTTGACTTAAGTCAGAATCTAGATAAATGTAGGTACTGACAAATAAAATAAATAGTACAACCTGTTTTATCAATTCAACACAAACCTAAAGAGAAGAAATTAGTACTGAAGTTTTGAGATTCACTGGAGGAACCCCTTTTAGTGGCTTGCATTTAATTTTATGGAATAAAAAATAATGGTTTCAAATTTAGGCAGACCTATGGTTAAGGACATTCTAGACATGACTATCCTGTCTTATTTTTAGAACCCTTTAGCATTTGCATTATTCTATCAAATGTAATGCTTTTTTATTCACATTGTTTTGAATTAATCATACATTATCTTATAGCTTTGAGATTTTGATGATGTGATTGTTTATCGTAAGAATGATATTGCAGGATAGGTGTGAGAGGCCAGATCTGGCTAATTTGAACATAAAACAGGTAGAATTTTGACCTACAGATTTAAAAAATAATTTTTTGTAACTAAACACTTTCAAACTTCGGACACTGGTAGAATGTGTTATATAAAACATCTTTTACTCTTAGCATTTTTGAGAAAAACTTAAACTTATGAAGTTATTTCACGTTAAAGTCATCCTATTTCAGTAATTTCAACCAATTAATGATGTGCATTTAGCTGAATAAAATTAAAAGAACTTCCAGCGGTGTATATTTCGTTTGTCACTGTTATTTATGACAACCCTATCCCCTTAACCCAAACCCTAACACCCTAACCATAACACCCGAACCCTAACCCCCTAACCCTAAAACCTTAAAGCTAAAGCCAGTACAAATGCTCAAACAATGTCATAAATAACAGTGACAAACGAAAAATACACCGCTGATAATTGTTGTTGACAAACAATAGCAGTAATTTTTTTCAGCTGAATACACGTCATTGATTGGTTGAAATTACCAAAATTGACAACTTTAATGTGAAATAACTTCATAAATATATGTTTTTCTCAAAAATGCTAAGAGTAAAACATGTTTTATATGACACATTCTACCAGTGTCCGAAGTTTGAAAGTGTTTAGTTACAAAAAATTATTTTTTAAATCTATCGGTCAAAAGGTAAAGATCCACATATTTTGGCTGAATGCCACTGGATTGAATGCTAAAGAGTTAACCAATGTGTTATTTCTTTTTTTATTAGAAGGTAAAGTGTGATGATTTGAAAAGCATTTGGTTGCTATTTCTAGCAGGTCGAGCAAACCATGTAGACGTTCCCCTGTTGTCTTGAGAACATTTGACATTTATAATCAAATACATGCCAGCCATTTATTTGAAAATTATATTTCAGACTACACTATTTAATGTATCCACCCCTCATCTAAGATGATGGGGCCTGGAATTTGAGGGAAATTTGGCTGCTATCTTTATTAGATAAGCTAAAAGGTAAAAGACCCCCTTCAGATATGAATGATCATGGGATTGATTGCACCTAAGAAGTTCCCCTCCAAGGCACAAGTCCAGACAAGGTTCTTTATAGAAGACCAGCTGTTGCCCATACATACCAGTCTCCCTTCTCCACACCACCGAGGTTATCCAAGGAAAAGGCAAAGGCTGATACAGCATGGCACCAGTGACATAGCAACTCATTTCTATAGCTGAGTGAACCGGAGCATCAGGAAATATGTGTCTTTCTCAAGAATACAACACAAAGTCTGGTCAAGGAATCAAACTCACTACCTCATGATTGAGAGCTTGATGCTCTAACCACTAAGCTGTGTGCCTAACTATCCGATCAATTGATCATATAATTGTTCCCTCATTGGCTAAAATTCATGTTGTTAATGTTACTGTTTTTCAGCTCTATATTTACATTTATATTTACATTATTTACATCATTTACATTTGACGGATATTTGTCCTCATCTTGTTTGTTGTTAAAACAATGTTTCAGCTGATATACCCTCTAGCCTTCTTCAGGTGTCTTGGGGAAATTTCGAACCTGGATTCTCATTCGTAAAGTATTTTTTGATGTTATTGTTGTTATTATTATTATCATTATTATTATTATTCAGGCCACTGTTTGGAATCGAACTCAGAATCTTGGGGTTAGTGACCCGCACTCTTAACCACTATGCCTATTGCCTTTTCCAACAATATTTTTCTCAGTCTAATTTATTTCTTTTTATTTATATTTCTAGCCATCTCAGTCAAGTTACATCTTGGATACCACCACGAGACAATTGGTATCCAAAGAATGGCCTGCCATATGGTTGGGAGGAAGCTCTTGACAAAAATGATAAGCCCTATTATATCAAGTAAGTTGAATTATATATAACTTTATATAATTTATCATTATTATGATTATTATTATTATTATTACTATGTTTTTCTTCTTCAAGTTTGTTTCCATTTCGTGTTGAGTGTTTTCCTGACACCTAGGGCAAAGAAGCTCATTGTATACAGTGACACACCATTAAAATAAATACACCAGATTGTTCCTTTACAAAGTCAAACAAAGTTTTATAAAAAAATAAAAATCTTTACATGGATGGTTGTCATTTTCACAGCAATAGTACTCTTCTCAATACATCTGACATACCAGTTAAAACAATTTTTTGCACTTCTTGCAGGGATGATAAGCCAAAGATCATTCTCAAATAATTTTCTCCTTTTTTTTCCTTTTCTTTGGTCTTTCAAACTGTTCTTATGCCATGGTCATGCATTTTTCCTTTCTTTTCACCCTCATATCTTACTTGTTTCAGTCATTAGACTGAGGCCTCATTGGGGCACTACTTTGAAGAATTTTTTATCGAATAAGTCAACCCCAGCACTTATATTTCTTTGTAAGTGTGATACTTATTCTATCAGTCTCTTTTGCTGAACTGCTAATTCACGGGGACACAAACACACTGACACAGATTGTCAAGTGGTGGTTGGGGACAAACATAGACAAAAAGATACATATCGTCATCATCGTTTAACGTCCCCTTTCCATGATAGCATGGGTTGGACGATTTGACTAAGGACTGGTGAACCAGATGGCTGCACCAGGCTCCAATCTGATCTGGCAGAGTTTCTACAGCTGGATACCCTTCCTAATGCCAACCACTCCGAGAGTGTAGTGAGTGCTTTTACATGCCACCAGCACAAGGGCCAGTCAGGCGGTACTGGCAACAGCTACGTTCAAATGGTATTTTTTACGTGCCACCTGCACAGGAGCCACTCCAGCGGCACTGGCAACGACCTTGTTTGAATGTTTTATATAGATATATATTTACATATACAATGTGCTTCTTTCAGTTTCTGTCTACCAGGTGCACTTAAAAGGTTTTGGTCAGCTTGGGACTATAGTAAAAGACACTTGCTCAAGATGTCACACAAAGGGACTGAACCCAGAACCATATGGTTGGGAAGCAAACTTTTTACAACACAACCATTATGTGCCTGTATGAGACATTTTTTAAAGTTTAAAAAAAGATATCAAGTTGAATTTTCATCATTTTATTCAATAACAGTTTATAAATAGTGCAATTTTAATGAAAACTGACATTTATCTTATTTGTCAATAATAATGAATAGACATTATACAGCTTAGAGGTTTCTTAACACTACATTCAAGTGAGTGCTCATACACTTGTTATCGCTCACTGTATTTTTATTTCTCTATTTCTCTTAGTTCCGCTCTCACTCTTCCTTTCTATTACTCCAGCTCTCTTTCTCTCTTCCACACCCTCTCCAACCGTACACAAATACTAAAAAAAAAAATGTTTCCATTACTACAAAGGTTAAACAACCTGATGCTCAGAGACTATTGGACATTACAATCTTATAATTCAATAGTTTAAACTATGTTCAAATCAGCAACCTTGCTAATCTCACGAACCAAAGGGGAATAGTTATGACGATGGTGGTTGCAGTGGTGGTATACAGATAATATTAGTGGAGATATTAACACTTTACCACTACTGTCAATAGTTATGATAATGTTGGCAGATGTAGATTGCATGTAGTAGTAGTAGTAGTTGTCGTTGTCGTCAGCGTAGTAGTAGTAGTAGTTGTCATCATTGTCGGCGTAGTAGTAGTAGTAGTTGTAGTAGTTGTCATTGTCATCATTGTCGGCGTAGTAATAGTAGTAGTTGTCGTTGTTGGCATTGTCGGCATAGTAGTTGTCGTTGTCGTTGTCGGCGTAGTAGTTGTCGTTGTAGTCATTGTTGGCGTAGTAGTAGTAGTAGTTGTCGTTGTCGGTGTAGTAGTAGTAGTAGTATAAACAGCAGTAGCTGTAGCTCATTCCCATCCTTGTTATCCCTGACTGAGCAGACCAATGACCAAAGATGTTTCTCTGAACAATGACTCATTTTTTTTCTGACAAAATGTATCTGGAACTACATAATCGAATGAGCCTTTCCTTTGTTTATCTAATGAAAGTGTGTTATTTGAGGGAAATTTGACTGCTATTCTTAGCAGGTTGATCAACATGTAGAAGCTCACTAAGGTCATGGTTTGAAATGCTGTACTTTTTGTTTAGTATGTGGCCATCCCTGACTGGGTAGACTTACAAACACTCACACACACAAAAAAGGAAAAATTAAAAAATAGCTTTCTATTCATGACCATCTTGTTCTTTTAGTATATCAGGTACCATATTATCAAATATACCTGTTGACTTCTTTAAACAGTAGGGTACAATTTGAAGGATATTTATTTGATATTTATATTAGATTGAGCAGTCTTGTAGCTGCTTCCATATTTGTTTATTTAGATGCTACAACCAATTCTAATACTTAAAACATTACCAGTTTATCACATCCATTATTTTAATGTTAAGTACATCATGTATGATACGAAGTTAATTGGAGTCCCATAAATGAAAAATTATGTAAGAAAAATAAATTCAAATTGATTTAGTATAAAAAATGTTTTTTTGACAACTTAAACTTTATATGATCATTTTTAAAGAGAAAAATCTAGCAAGAAGAGTAATTAAAGTAGACCTAAAAAGAAAAAAATGTGTTGTACTAAAATATATAGATTGTGACTGGATGTTGACTGGATGCTGATGCAAGCACAAATCCAGTTACAAATATTAGTTTCTTTTAATTGAACTGATGTTCATGTGTGCAAATCAATAAATTAACTTTATTTCTATTTATTTGTCTGGGGAGGAGAAATACTATTTTTGACTTTTTTTTTTTTTTGGTTCTTTGATAGTGAAGTGGGTGGGAAAAGTAGAGGAATTAAAAGCAGCTTGATGGTTGTGGTGGGTGAGAATTATTGGTATTTTGAAGAGCATAAAAAGAACGAAAATATTATATAATGTTATTTTAAAATAAATTATATAGATGACTGCATAGTTGTGCACTTTGAAGTTATGTAGTTCTGGGCTTGACTCCACAGTACGGAACATTGCCTGAGTGTTTTATATTGTGCCACTGTTGATTGAACAAAACTTTGTGGGGATAATTTTAGTAGACAGATGCCCTTAGCTCATCAGTAAACCATTCACCAACATACTTCTGCCATCACTGACTCACAGGAACGAGTTCTTCTCTTTGTCTTTTCCATTACTGTTATAATTGCTACTGTTCTTCCAACTTACTTAACTGCATACTCTTTGTATTTGAATGTAGCCATCATTTTTCATCCATGCTTATGTCACACAGACAGACCCTCATTCTAAACTCTTTGACAAGTTCTTCCTTTCTAGGATTTCAACCATTTAGAATTTCCTCCCCATCCACGTTTATCAATAAATATTTACCTACAAATATTCATGCTCATCATGAACCACATTGTTTTCAAAAGCTGGGAGAAAAACTTTCAAAGATGAAGGGCCCTGCCCCTCTGTTTCCTGTGACTAATATTTAAAAAAAAAGTGAAATATATATCTCTCTTCATCCATTCTATTTCTTTATAGTGTCTACCGTGGACATCCAGCTCTTCAGTCTTACACATTGTGCAGAGATGTATTGTAATTTAAGAGCTAGTCTAAATAGCAGTTGGATGTCAAGAAATTATAATTTCCTTGTATGTCTTTACACTTGAAATTTAAATCAATTTGACCCTTGCTTTTATGTTCCCAGAGCTCTCTCACATGGATTAAGCAGAAAGTTAAAAGTTAATTCCTTATAATTTCCTAGAGAAGCAAAGAGACTCTCAGTTAAAATCTCAGAATAACCACCATTAACTTCATGCATCCACTCAGCTCAGATTAATGAATTTAGCCAATAATTAATACAAAAGTCACTCAGTCTCTTTTTACACTAATGGACTTTAACTAAATTATTACATGTTATTGTTGTTGTTTAGCTCCAAGTAAGTCCTGATTGCAGGTTCTTACAGCAAAAGAGAGCTAGCTATAATCATACCATTTTAATTTCCCATCATATATCATTGATTAAGATGGTAGGGATTATTTAAAAGAAACTTTGCTGCTATATCAAATAAGTCAGACAACCACAAAGAGATTTCGTTGAACTCCATTGAAAAAATAAATGAAATAAAAGTAATATTAACTGAATTGTCATATGAAATAATCATTTCATTATTATTACTATAGTATATTTGATCAGCTGGACAAATAAATAGTGACAACATAATTTTATTTGAAAGCCAATCTAAGGATGTATTGATGCGTCATATAATACCTCTTTCATTTCAATTTACAAGCGTTAAATAGTAATCTTTTGTGTGTGTATTTTCATGTACAGAATTAAATACAAAAGTTTCATGATTTTAATGCTGTCTGTCAATGATGTACTTTATGTTTGATTTAGTACACTCCCAGCTGAGAGCAGACACACCCCCTCACTCCATTACTCATTTCTATTCTTAATGAATTTCTATAAACTAAAATTTCAGTGTTATCTCTCTTACCTTTCTTAACCAGAATTGACCATTAAGCTAAGTCTTTTTTATCACCATGGGTGTAATTTTAGTTGTCATATTTCTTGGAGACAAAGTCACTGTAGCTGGGGAGTTTTTTCTATGAAAATTAGTCTTTTCATAACCTAAGCAACAATAGATACATTTTTCCATTTGTCAAGTCCACTCCCAGAGGGTGATTATCTATACTAAAGTTAGCATGTCTTTCAGGAATGTAGAAGAAAACAAAAATTGCAGACTAAAGTGATCAACAGGTCTATATGTCACTAAACAACTAATAAATCATCTTCATAAAGGATATGAAAGTACTAAAATTATTTTTTATTTTATCTTTTTTCTGGTTTTTTTCCTTTTTTTTTTCAAAATTTTCAAGTCAGTGCTGGGCTGCTCTTTGAGGTTAGAGTATCCTCAATGTCAGGAAATTGGTAATTATATCCCTAAAATTAATTACTGCAAGATTAATTTTTTTGATGTTCATTACAGTTAATTACAGCTAGCAGCAAATTCTGTGTTTGCAGATATCATAACCTCTTGTCCTTCTTCTTGATTATTGTTAGAATATTGGACAGAATATTTATGGTATTTGTTCTGCTTTTCTGAGCTCTGTATTGAAATCCCATTGAGGCCAACATTGCCTTTCATCCTTTTAGGGGTCAAATTCAAGGATGTTGATTAGTGAAACTAATTCACATCCTTGGATTGAGACAGATGCTCTTTTATTCTTTTACTTGTTTCAGTCATTTGACTGTGGCCATGCTGGAGCACTGCCTTTAGTCAAGCAAATCAACCCCAGGACTTATTCTTTGTAAGCCTAGTACATATTTTATCGGTCTCTTTTGCTGAACTGCTAAGGTACAGGGACGTAAACACACCAGCATCAGTTATCAAGCGATGTTGGGGGGGGGGGGACAAACACAGATACATAAACACATACACACACATACATACATATATATATATATATATATATATATATATATACGACAGGCTTCTTTCAGTTTCTGTCTATCAAATCCACTCACAAGGCTTTGGTTGGCCCGAGGCTATAGCAGAAGACACGTGCCCAAGGTGCCAGGCAGTTGGACTGAACCCGGAACCATGTGGTTCGTAAGCAAGCTACTTACCACACAGCCACTCCTATGCCTATCTGTGCAATGCTTTTTTGGCTCTTTGTGTTCTGAGTTCAAATCTTGATTTGGTTTACATAGGTGGAAGAGTTAAACTGTCATCCAGTTTAATGTCACTACCTTGCACTGTGGGTAGCTCTAGCAGAGTCCACTCTATTGTAAGCTTTCAGACCAGGTCTTCAGCTGGAGGATACCTTCCTCTCTCTCCCACTTGTCTTAGAAGCTCTGTAAAAAACATAAAAAGAATTGTTTCTCTTCTCCAATTGTTGATTATTATATGCTGACTCGCTTTTGAACTGAAATAATTTCAATTTTGTGCAGAGAGTTCATTGAGATTGCAAAATGTTTTCTAAATCTGTCTTCTGAAACAATTTGTCAGCAGAGGAATGGCAGGGCTCATGACTTTTTAAAGGCCTCTAAGACTGAAGGTTGAAAAGGAGAAAGTTATTCACATTGTGAAGACCTGGCTTCAATACTTGCAACAGAATGGACTCTGCTAAAAGCACTCATGGACCAGGAAAGATTTTGTTACCCAAGCAAAAAATACTAAATTCCTGCAGAGCTCACACATTATTTCTACTACATTTCACTCATAAAACAGTGTTCAACTTGGAACTATGAACGATAACATTTAACCATGTTGCTGTGCAGCAGGACTGAACTCAAAACCATGGAGTAAGGAAACATACTAATTAAATGTTAAGCCATCCCCCAAAGCAACACAATTTTTCATCTCCAAATTTGTATAGTACTTATTGTAAAGTTACTCCAACAATATTTCTGCTCTCTTTTGTTGACTATAATATTCACTTTTAGCTTTAGCATTATACTTCCTAGAATTTAGGAATTATGCCAACTTTCCTTCTATATCAAAACATTAAATATCCTAGCATTGAAAATTATCCAATACACTTATTGGTGTTTTGTATTCCTGTCCTTACTAACAAAATATTTTCCTCTTTGATCTCATTTTAATTCTCATAATTGTTAATCCCATGTGTCTTTTACATCAAAGAAAGTCTTTTAATACATATATCAAATTAATTTGAACTTACTCCTCAAGCATAAGAGATACAATAATTACAACTTTTTCATACAATTTTCCACCCACGAAGAATACAATTTTATAGTCAATTTGTCTGGTTTAAAGCTTGATGTCTATATTTGTAATTTAATAGACATTATTTTAAGTGTATTGACAGGCTATTAAGAGTGATGAAATATCTAAAATAATCTGGGTCTTGAGACAGAAAAGTTAAGCAGCTGAAAATATTTCAGTGACAATGTCATCATTCCAAACATTGTTGGAATCAATACCACTAACATATCAAGTGGTGGTGGTGGTGGTGATGACAACAGTACCACTGATGTCATCATACGTTGGCAGTTAAACAATAGAAAAAGGGTCAATATTTTCATTGCAGTTGTCTCAAGTGTCATATTATTGTTCCTAAGTGTTGCGAATAAGTTATTTAATTTATAATTAAATTGTTTATGTTGTTGGTATCATTGCTTGACTTGGCAGAATCATTCGAGCATTGGAGATAAAAAAAAGAAGAAAGAAAAAGGCCTTAGAATATTTGTTTCAGTTCTTTATATTTTGAATTTAGCTCCCATTGATGCCAACTTTACATTTCATCCTTTCAGGGTCTATAAAATAAGTACCAGTGGCACACTGGGGTTGATGTAAATCAACAACTCTCTTCTCTCAAAATTACTGACCTTGTGCCAAAATTTGAAATCCCCCCCACCACTACTACTACTACTACCATCACCACCACCATTACAACTACAATGATGATGATGGCAGTGATGATGATGATGACAATGACAAAGAGGAGAAGGTTGAGGTGGAAGAGGATGAGACTAAGGAGAAAGAGAAAGAAGAGAGCACTCATTAATTTCTCAGGGTTGCAGCTTCATGGTAGAATGATGGATCAAAGTGAATACCACAAATCTGTGGATCTAGATGTGGTGAAAGAGATCAAACAGAGATCAATAGAAAGGGGAGAGAGAGAGCATGTAATATAATCTAGAGCGGAAGTGGTTTGCAGCTTGCTATTTCTGAGGAACAAAGACTTGCAGGAGCAATAGAAGAGATTGAGAAAAATGAAACAAAACATGTTTATGTTAGAAGTTGCCATGTGCTAGGGATTGAATCTTGTCACTTAGCTGAATGTGTTGCCATTGACCTTTGCAGAGATCCAATAACTTTGAGCTAATCTCCTCTTTAACAGTGAATAGAAGGCTTAGTTTTGACAGGCAGATTTGGCAATATGGGAAGTCAACATTACAGGTTGTCTATGGATGGATTATCTAACATCATCATCATCATCATCATCATCATCATCATTTAATGTCCGCTTCCCATGCTAGAATGGGTTCAAAAATTTGATTGAGGATTGGCAAAACAGATGGCTGCACCAGGCTCCAATCTTGATCTGGCAGAGTTTCTACAGCTGGATGCCCTTCCTAACGCCAACCACTCCAAGAGTGTAGTGGGTGCTTTTACATGCCAGCAGCAGGTACTGGCAATGGCCACACTCAAATGGTGTTTTTTATGTGCCACCTGCACAGGAGCCAGTCCAGCGGCACTGGCAACGACCTCGGTCGAATGTTTTTTCATGTGCCAGCAAGGCAATGCTGGTAATGATCACGCTTGAATGGTGCTTTTTACATGCCACTGGCACAGAAGCCAGTTCGGCACTCTGGCAAC
Organism: Octopus sinensis; assembly: GCF_006345805.1. NCBI lineage: Eukaryota > Metazoa > Mollusca > Cephalopoda > Octopoda > Octopodidae > Octopus > Octopus sinensis. The sequence continues at coordinate 50,196,965 of NC_042999.1, read as the reverse complement.
AATTTGTGCATATGAATGAAACTGTTCCCTAGAAGACTATGTTAATGTATCTCTCTTGATGTTGTTTACAGTGTGTCTACAGAGGAAGTGAATTTCTGGGGTGAAGTGAATACATTTTGTGATATTGTTGTAGTTTAGCTTCAGGCCAGCCTTGATCAAACAGTCCTGTGATCAGCGACACTATAGCCATGGCCATCACATCTTGTCAAACATATTTTAGCATAAATATTGGTTTCAAATTTTGGCACAAGGCCAGGAATTTCGGGGGAGGAGGTAAGTCAATTACGTTGATCCCAACAATCAACTAGTACTTATTCTATCAATCCAGGAAGGGTGAAAGGCAAAGTAAACTGTGGCAGAATTTGAACCCAGAACATAAAGCTGGACTAAATGCTGCTAAGCATTTTTTGTCTGGCATGCTAATGATTCTGCCAGCTTGCTGCCTAATATTTTAACAAAGCCTTGTAAGACAATTTGGTAGATGGAAACTGAAAGAAACTTGTCATGTGTATGTATGTTTGTGTTACTGAGTGCATTTGTCCACCACCACTGCTTGACAACTGGTGTTTGTGAGTTTATGTCTATAACTTAGCTGTATGGCAAAGAGACTAATAGAATAATACCAAGTTTTAAAAAGATAAGTACTGGAGTCAATTCATTTAACTAAACTTTTTCGAGACAGTGCCTTAGCATGGCCACAGTTTAATAATAAATGAAACAAATAAAACAATAAAAAGAATATGTATGTGTGTGTGTGGCTGTCTCTCTGTCTGTCTGTCTATATATATATATATATATATATATATATATCATTATTAAGTTTGAAAATGGTGAGATCCAATGGATACAAATTAATTTATTAATTAATTAACATCTTCACCTACCATTGTTTCATTTTGCATTCAATTTAAACTACAAAGCATATAAATATATGATCTTGCATTTCAAAATAACTTGGGTATTTTCATAGATTAATAGATAGATAGATAGATATATGGATATATTAATCATGTCTATAGTCTACAGACAAAAGAAAAGCAAACAAAGAAACAAATTGAAATGCCATAGTTCAAAGTGAATTAAAACATTGTATATTCTGTTCTAGAATAAAATGAATATATCACACATTTTAGTACAACGACAATCAGCCATTTTATTTAATATACCAAAGTATTCTATCAAAAATACAAACATCAGATAATCCGACGATGTAACACATAAAACAAAATAGTTTCGCTTAGAGGAAAATTATTTTGATACTTTGTGTCTTGCTGTAATTTTATGTAGTATCATTTCAACAATGTGGAGGTGCAATGGCCCAGTGTTTAGGGCAGTGGACTCGCGGTTTCGATTCCCAGACTGTGCGTTGTGCGTCTTTATTGAGCGAAAACACCTACGGCTTCATGAGGCTCCGGCAGGGGGTGGTGGCGACCCCTGTTGTACTCTTTCACCCCAACTTTCTCTCACTCTTTCTTCCTGTTTCTTGAGTAACTCTGCAATGGACTGGCATTCTGTCCAGCTAGTGGGGAACACATACACCACAGAAACCAGGAAACCGGGCCCATGAGCCTGACTGGGCTTGAAAAGGGTGCATAAATAAATTTTTAAAAAATCATGTCAACAATAGTATTGATTAGAGTTGTCCAATAGATCACTGCATTTATGATAGTGAAGTTGACCCGGGTGCATCTGTGCAACTTGGGCAGAACAAATATCACAAAGGGTTTTTCTGGAAAAGCCTTGGCATGTTGATTTTATTTATAGGCACAGGAGTGGCTGTGTGGTAAGTAGCTTGCTTACGAACCACATGGTTCCAGGTTCATTCCCACTGCATGGAACCTTGGGAAAGTGTCTTCTACTATAGCCTCAGGCCGACCAAAGCCTTGTGAGTGGATTTGGTAGACAGAAACTGAAAGAAGCCTTTCGTATATATGTGTATATATATATATATATATATATATATATATATATATATATATATATATATGTGTATATGTCTGTGTTTCTGTGTTTGTCCCCCTGACATCGCATGACAACCAATGGCGATGTGCTTACATCCCTGTAACATAGCAGTTCGGCAAAAGAGACCGATAGAATAAGTACTAGGCTTATAAAGAATAAGTCCTGGGGTCGATTTGCTCGACTAAAGGCATTGCTCCAGTGTGGCCACAGTCAAATGACTGAAACAAGTAAAAGAGTAAAAGAACTACAGAAAACCATATCAAATAAGGAAAACATAAAATTAGAAAACATTAGTTGGAAGGGCTACAATTTTACTCATAATTCTACAAAAAACAAAAAAAAAAGGTAAAGAATAATCACAGTGGCTTTACTAAAAGCAATATACAAATCAAAAAGCAATACATAGAGAGATCATGTGAAATAAGATCATGACATCTACTGGAACTTAATTGGCATATGTGAGTTTAATCAGTTGTAATTGTTTTCCCCTGATCCTTTCCAACTTAGTTCAGAGCATGTGGACAATATGCTATTAATACCATCACTTCATCAGAATGAAGTGACTACAGAAGTCTTGAAATGTTAATGGACTGCTGTATTGAGGAATGAGATGTGATTGTTCCAAATTAAAGGACTAATATGGAAATAGGGAAAAACCCTTAATAAAACAAATAAAACTTGATCACAGTAATGTATTTATTATAACATATACACTCACACATACATATATACACATCAGTGATAAGAGACATATGTACTACATAGGATATATCATAATTCATCTAAGTGATGTATTTTGTTTCAGCAAAAGTGCCCATCGAATGTTTCAATAAATTATAAATCATTTGGGGTTATGACATAAATCCAAGTTGTGAAAGAATAAATACAATGAGATTTTCGCCCCTTGTGGGTAATAAAGAAATTAGAATAAATACAATGAGTTAGCTTCTGATATCCAATACAAAGGAAGTGTATTTGAACTTAAATCATTGCTAGCCAAAAAACACATTCTGATTCAAGAACTGTGTTTCTCAACAGTGAACATTCAGCATAGCAGAGTTCCTCTGTGGCACGTAGTTGAAAATTATCAGTTCTGTGAGGTTAGACATAAATCTAAATAAAAGGACATATACAAAAAAAAAAAAAACAACAAAAAAACCCATATACATTTAATTTTCTAAAATATGTTTTGAGAAAAAGTTATCTCGAAGTGATCAACCTGAAATTAATTTCCTAGGAGTATACATACTTGGTAATAAGACACATATTAAACTGTAATGTAGTGAGTGCATTGAAATTACTCTTAGCAAATTATATTTCAGTAAAACTACATAGCAAATATTCACATAATTATATGTTTTTTTTTCTCATTTCATTGAATTCAAAGTAAACATATTGTAGTTCACACCATGGATATGTTCAGTTTAGAAAAGAAAAATCTTGTGTGTGTACATTCTTATATATGTATATGTGCATGTACATGTATGTATACATTGGTGTGTGTGTATGAATGTGTATGTATGAATACATAGCGGATATATATATCTATGTATATGTATACATTTGTGCATAGGTGTATGTGTGTTATGTATATTTATAAATGTATGTATATATATTTATAGATGTTTGTATGTGTGTACATATATATGGCTGTGTGTTCATATTTTTATACACACATGTACACATGTGTATATATAGTAGAGTTAAAATACAATTTAGATATTTGTTGTTCTCTAATCTTTACTATAATTAAAAACGTATATATATATATATATATATATATATATATATATATATATATATATATATATATATATATATATATATATATGTATGTATATATATTTGTATATACATATATATATGTATATATATATATATGTGTATATACACATATATATGTATATATATATTTGTACATATAAATATATATATATATATACGTAAATCAAAACAATCTGTCATTATTTCCTGAATTCTAAAGGAAAATCTCTCCCAAATACATTTGATCTGTTCATTTGTATGTTTATTGTTTTCATGTTTAATTTCAGTAAATGTTCAGCATTTTATTTAGTTGCTAATTCATAAATGCAATGAACAGTTTATAAAGAATTATATATTCAAACAGATGACAGAAACTGAGTTGTTTCAAGTGATTTCAGGATTTAATTTATTAATGGATCATAGGCTTATCTCAATATACTACTGGGAAATCATATGTTTAATACTGCGTAAAGCAAATATGTGTGTATTTGTGTTAGTGTGTAAGTGTAAATATACATTGGTGTGACAAAACAGTTTGGGGGGAAAATAAAGAAATATAAAGATAAAATTATCAATGTCTAGGTAGAATAAAGTAGAGAATATAATAATTTTGAAATTATCATATCTAACACTTCTCTGAATATATTTTTTAAAATCTGTCAAATCACAATGTAGGCTGTTGTTAAGATTAATTATGAAAACAGAAGTAAAGAATGGAAAAAAAAATCTTTAAAAGATGGAGCTCTTGAGATTTGAGCAGATTTTTAATAAACAATTTTGTGAAAATAAATTGTATAACTGTTGCTATCAATATGACTGAATCTTCATAATATATTATTAAACAATTTGTGTTTTTTATAGAAGTAGCTTGAAAAGAAGAAAGTTGTATGTTTTGTGATAAAGAAATATTTGATTTATGGATTAAATTTGAGATAATCTTAACATCACTGAAAACTACTAATACTAGCAAGAATGAAAACAGAAAAAGATGGAAGATTATTGGAAATATAAAATATTCATTTATATTTTATATTGTAACTTTAGGTGAAACATCCTTCATGAGTGCAGTATACCTTAAACAATGGTTATACTCTCCTTGAAATATCAAGTAGTTTGTAATATAAAATGAAAGAACATTCAACTATCAACAAACGTATTTTATTCTTTATGGTTCCACATTTAAGCCTTACAATCCCATTATTTGACCAGTATTTTATCAAGTATGGAAGGATGAAAAGCAAAAATGACTGATAAGGGTAGATTCATAACTCTAAACATAAAGAGATGTACTAAATACCTCCAGATATTTTGTCCAATGCTCTATTGGTTTGTGAAAATATTGCACTATGACATACTTGCTGTTTTGCCTCTTCTTCCTTTAGCTGATAAAAGTATTTCTTCCAATATTAGACATACATGGAAAAATGCGAGCAAGAGAAATAATATTCTTAAGATTATAAGTCTCGAAAAATACAGGACACTTGGAAAAGTTCAGGAAAAATTACACCTGGTAAAGTACAGAACAAGAAAATTTTTGCTTAAGATATCGCAACTAAGGATAAAATTTCAAATATAATATTTAGATTTAGAAAATATTAGCTTTTATTAAAACTAAAAATTCTATACAAGTTAATGCTTCTATTTGTTACTTGTTACTTTTATTACAAATAAAAAATAACTCAAAATATTTTTTGCATTTAAAAAAATTCATTTTTAAAATTATTATTTAATAATTAGAAATTTGAAAATAGGTTACAAAAAATAATAGTAGTACATAATTACTTAGTATTATAAATAGAATAATACAAAAATCAGTTATATATTACAGTAAAATCTACCTATAACAAGAAATTCACAGTAAAATTTGCTTGAGTTATTGCCAAGTCTTCACATTTTTAGTCTTCACTCAATGCCTATTTTTTTTACATAACGAATTTGCATACCAAATATACTATTCTACTTTGCATAAAACTTTAGCTATATTGGTACTTCTGGCTCTCATTTTTTAAGTATTCTAGTGTGTCAATGTTTTAACAAAATGATGGCACTTTTTTAATTATAATGTTTCTTTGTAAATTAAAATCAAATAATTTTTAATATTTAAATTTTATCCTTAGCTGCAATATTTTAAGTAAAAGTTTTTTTATTCTGTACTTTATCAGATGTATTCACTTGTCCTGAACTTTTCCAAATGTAATAACTTGTACTGTAAATTTTCAAATTTGTAATCTTAAGAATATTATTTCTCTTGCTCACATTTTCCATGAAATCCATGTTTTTTCCAGGCTATTACTCTTTCTCTTTTACTCTTTTACTTGTTTCAGTCATTTGACTGCGGCCATGCTGGAGCACCGCCTTTTGTCGAGCAAATCGACCCCGGGACTTATTCTTTTGTAAGCCCAGTACTTATTCTATCGGTCTCTTTTGCCGAACCGCTAAGTGACGGGGACGTAAACACACCAGCATCGGTTGTCAAGCAATGCTAGGGGGACAAACACACTCACACAAACACACACACGCATATATATATACATATATACGACAGGCTTCTTTCAGTTTCCGTCTACCAATTCCACTCACAAGGCATTGGTCGGCCCGGGGCTATAGCAGAAGACACTTGCCCAAGATGCCACGCAGTGGGACTGAACCCAGAACCATGTGGTTGGTAGGCAAGCTACTTACCACACAGCCACTCCTGCGCTATGCTATCATGCTAATTAATAATGTGTGAAATGTATCAATTAACAGTGTTGTTGATAATTTTTCCTTACTTCAGCGATGCTGGTGACATATATTAAAAGTCCCCTAGAACTATATTCATAAAAAAGTATAGAACTATATTATCACCCTCAAATTTGAGAAACAAACACTCATAACTTTTTTCTTTTAAAACTTCATTGCATGAAATTGATAACATGAAATTCTTCAAATTGAGCTTTATCATTGAAGTTTGATTAAAATATAGTTTGTTAATTAAACTTGAATCCAATTTTTTGCCTTACTCATATTTTTCATGATATTTTATCTCGCAACATTTTTGATGCAAATTTTGTTGCATGGAACCAAAACTATGAAGTTCTTCATGCTTTCTTCTATCATTGAAGCTAGGGTAAAGATATTTTGCTTTTAAAATAAAAAAGTTATTTAGATCGAAACTTGATTGGTGGCATTACTACTTACTCTCCTATAACGTTGCTATGAATGTTGATGTAAACTTTTATGCTGGACCAAATCTCAATTTTTAATGCCAAAACATAGCTAGGGACTAGTCCTCTTCAAAAATGTTTACGGTTTTCCATTTAGTTAAGAAGTGAATTAGTGACAAGCTCTGAAAGATGTTACATGTGAGTAAATTACAGCCTTAAGAATATTATTCAACTACTACCATAGATGAATGATAAATTGATTTAACCTTTTTAATGTCAACCAGTCAGAAGCACTCCCTATTTCCATATTAAAATCTTTCTGCTTTAAAGTGGTTAAAATTAAAATCTGCCATCAAACTATCAAGGTAATTTATGTTCTAAATAGCAGCTTAATAATGACAAAGTTATTTTATTAAATACTTCATTAACTTCATAATTTATTGAGGCAAAGATAGTGTATTTTAAGTGAAACATGGGAACAAGAAGGTTCTAAAAATAATTCATCACAGCCAATTATGTAGTTAATTAGATGCTACAAGGATAAAATGTATTCAAAATTGTTGAAGGATTAATAAAAGTTCAAACTCTATTCTCATTCTTCACAAAACCTTACATCCTAGAGTTTAATTCTTATACACCCAGTTGTTGGTGGCTTTACATCCATGCAACACAATATATACAACATGTGTCTGAGAGTATATGCTCTTCTGTTTCTGTTTACATGTCATGTTAGTAAGACTGGACAAGTGACATATATGACTGAATGCCATAAAATACACACATTAACGTACACATGCACACATACACACACATACATATGCACACACACACACAGAGTTTTCCCAATGTAAAATATCAATATTGTAAAATACACTTCATGAAAGGCATTACTTTGGATTAGATCCAAAAATGAAGCCATCTGGAAGTTCAAAATTCACTACTCATTTCATTTGTATATATACTGAACCGTAATATATCTTCCATTCGCCTGTAAAAACCAAATACTTTTTGGACATTTAGTGGAAAGCATAAAAATAGGAGAGCAAACTTTATATCGTGTATTCTATGCCTGTCTCTGTTTCCTTTTCATGACATGTACTATCATTGTGCTTCATAATAACAGTCATATATTTTGTTATTCTTGGTGCGACATAACTTAAATCAATTATACATTTATTCACGGTAAACTCTCAGTAAGGTAGCAATTACCAAATAGTTTTCTTTTTAGTCAATTACATTATCCTCTTTCAATTTAATATATAGTTTAACCTGATGTTGTATAATATTATTATCTTGCCTGTCATTGCTAACACATTTTGTTCATAATTGCATTTTTTTACTTAGCTAATCATAACATTTTTCCAAGTATCTTTTTAAAGTAATGTTAGATTTTAAGTTCCTTAGAAACAATCATCGTTTGAGTGTCTTCATATGGAACTATTAATGTTACATACTTCTACTAGAGATGTTTACAGATTCAGCCACATATGTATGATTGTAGCTTTTGATTGGTAGAAGTAGTCATCAAATGGTAGCCAACATTTCTCAAGGGTTTTGACCCTACACACAAATTCCTCCAGTTGTTGGGTTGGCAGTGATGACTAGTCACAACCCATTTTCTCCTGGATTCCACCTCAACTACTCTCAATTATTTCTGAACCAGCAAGATGCTCCCTCTGCTATCTTCCCTAACTTAAGAGCAGCTGTTTTTTACTCCTCCTACAGCTGTCAATATTCTTCACACAGACTGCACCAATAAACAATATAAAGGTAACTCCAATTATGAAATTATCAATCAGGTTCTTCATCATCACAGGTGTCAAAATTGTCTTCCCACTTCTGCAATGTCAACTTTTCATATACATCCCATAGTGCTGATATGTCCTTTATTTCATCTTCCTGCCTTTGATCATCTTAATCATCAATTCGCAAATGGTATCTTCAGTTCTATCTATATTTGAAATTCTTGTCTTTTAAAAGACATCAACTTCTTAATTGGAATATCATCCCAGACCTTCACTAACCATGAACAAACTTGAAATTTAGAGGTTGCTACACATGGTGAACTTTTACTGGTCTGAAGACTATCAGGTCATCCATATCCAACAGGTCCTATCAGTGTGGAGGTTATGTGTTAGGATGACTGTCAGATTGTGGTTTCAGTTCCTGGATTGGATGACACATTGTGTTCTTGAGCAAAACACTTCATTTCACATTGCTCCAGTCCACCCAGCTGGCAAAAATGACTAATCCTGCGATGGACCGGTGTCCCATTCAGGCGAGGAATTTGTACACCATGTAAACCAGGAAATTGGTCCAAGAGTCATGTGTTAACTCACATGACTCTTGAGTCATGTGAGTTAGTATGACTCAAGAAGGTAACTTTAGCTAACTTAGCTATCCCATCATTCACTGGTTTACTGAGCACCACATCCAAAGATTGTAACAATTGTTTGTGTTCAGCTAGTATTTGTCATTTTCTTTCATCTTTTCCAATTTGTGTACACCAAACTGGTCCCATACAAGGAGTGGTTTCATTTACAGGAGGGCTCTTGGTGTCTGATTGAGAATGCATTATACTGTGGTTAAAAGCTTGGCTTAACAAGACAATGATGCCTTCTTAATCTATCTGTCCCTTGGTTCAAATGTGAACCAAAACTCGAGATAATATCTTTTTTATTCTGCCCCTCTAGTAATTCATTCCTCTTAAACATCATCACATTGGTTTAACCCTTTTGTTACTGTATTTCTTTTGAGATGCTCTGTGTTTCTTTCAATTACTATAAATATAACAAAGAATTTAGTAAAATAACTTAGTTATCATTAAGCTAGTGTTAGGAACATAAATTGTGACTAACGTTTGGTGGAAGATTTTAATTCAAAACTTATGGAAACAAGACATTTGTACTCAGAGCCAGAGCTGGTTTCAGCTGAGTTGGTAATGAAAGGATTAAGCTTAATGTCATCTACTGTAAGTGGAGGAGGTACATGGCTTAGTGGTTGGGGTGTTGGACTTATAATCGTGAGCTTGTGATTTTGATTTCTGGACCAGGTGATGCATTGTACTCTTGAGCAAAACACTTCATTTCACGTTGCTCCAGTCCATTCTGCTGGCAAAAATGAGTAACTCTGCAACCAGCATCCCATCCAAGTGGGGGAATATATACACCACGGAAACTGGGAAACTGGCCCTTATGAGTCACTATAACTCAAGAAGTTAACTTTACCATACCTTTTTTTTTTATCTATCTGCTGTACACACTGAAATATCTCTGCAAAATGTATATGTTCCTATTCTTTGCTCCCCAGTGAATAGGTTTTCTTTGACAACAAGTGTATATTTTCTAGGTAGATTGGAAAAAAGCCAAAAAAAAAAAACCCTTGAATTTTCATCCATATTACCAATCTAACCGAGATAAATTCCCACTGCTTTTTCTTTTGCCTCAAAAAAAGAGTAACGCAAATTTATTGTATGTTGTAAGTCATGTGATAGTTTTGGGAACATCTTGGATTTCTGTCATACACTAAAAACATTTTTCACCATAAAGTGATGAGTCACTTCTTTAGAACCTTTAAATGATGTTATTGGGAGATCTTGGTAACCTTCAATACTTATTTGTATCAGAGTTAAAATGAAATCACTTCTCGTCTCATTAATGACTCAGTTCAACCATTCCTTTTGTAACCTCTGAATAAAAAGCTGCTTCCATCTACTTGGCTTCTTTTTTTTTTTGCTGTTTTCTTTGGCATTACTAGTAAATATTCTTTTTGATTTCTGCAATCTTTCACATTATTCTCTGCTACAGAAAACACCCCTCTCAGCAGCTCTGTTATCATTAACTTCTGCAAATTCCAAAATGTTAAGTTTGAAAGCAACAACGTATAAAGAAGATTTTATCTTTATCCTAGTAGTTGTCATCATGACAAATATTTGACATGAGATAATATTTTCTTCTTTCATAAAGTGCTGAGCTGGCAGAACTGTTAGGATACTGGGTAAAACACTTAGCAGCATTTGATTAGGCATAGGAGTGGCTGTGTGGTAAGTAGCTTGCTTACCAACCACATGGTTCTGGGTTCAGTCCCACTGCATGGCACCTTGGGCAAGTGTCTTCTACTATAGCCTCAGGCTGACCGAAGCCTTGTGAGTGGATTTGGTAGATGGAAACTGAAAGAAGCCCATTGAATGTGTGTGTGTGTGTGTGCAAGTGTGTGTGTGTGTGTGTGTGTGTGTGTGTGTGTATGTTTGTGTGTCTGTGTTTGTCTCCCCACCATCGCTTGACGACCAATGCTAGTGTGTTTACATCCCAGTAACTTAGTGGTTTGGCAAAAGAGACTGATAGAATAAGCACTAGGCTTATCAAGAATGAGTCCTGGGGTCAATTTGTTCAACTAAAGGTGGTGCTCCAGCATGACCACAGTCAAATGACTGAAACAAATAAAAGAGTAAGAGAGTATATATAAATATTCAGTGGGCTTCTTTCAGTTTCCATCTTCCAAATCCACTCACAAGGCTGTGGTCAGCCTGAGGCCATAGTAGAAGAAACTTTCCCAAGGTGCCATGCAGTGGGACTGAACCCAGAACCATAAGGTTGGCAAGCCAGCTACTTACCTCACAGCCACTCCGGCATAGAAAAGAATAAAAACATTTGTGGTCTGACAAACAAACCCTCATAATACAAATTTTCCTTCTTTCTTGACATTCACCCTCATCATGTTCCCTTATTTACTATATATGTTTCTTTGAAATTTGCTGCAAGCCCCCCCCCACTCAACCATCATGATTGTCTCATTACCATCTATCTCCACCCATACATATTACTATATCACTCAAGCCTCTCATCTCATCTGTCAGTTTAAAGACTTAACTGTTTCTTTAGAAGTTTGCACCTTTCACTGCAATTTCTGTCAGTTTATCTTTGTTGGACTTATCATTTGCACTTTATTGTATCAATTTAGATTCGAAAATCTTTTCTAACATGTTTACTGTCAGTGAGCTCAAAAGACCAGATGTACAATATTTTCCATGGCTTAGTTTTCATAATTCAGAAAGTAAGGTAATTTATTCAAGATGGCTGTGCCCATATGAGATATGAACTTATGTCATTCAACCCAGTGGCTGGTTGTGATAGAGATGAAATTTCTTCTTATAAGATTTGTTAGTCATTGAAGTTGTGTACAAAAAGTGTGACTTATGCATCAACAAATAACACACACACACACACATTCTCATACATGCACACACACACACACATACACATTCAAAAAAAGGAAAGCATCGAAGTTTGTTGCTAATTACTAAATTTATACAATTTATTCTTGGTGCTTTCCATGTTTTCAGTCCTTTTGTTGATAGTGGTTATAAGTATTAATACAAACTAGTCAAATACCTGTGTGTGTGTGTGTGTGTGAGAGAGAGAGAGAGAGAGAGAGAGAGAAAGTGAGAGATTTGGGAGGATACAACCATGTCTTATGCCTATTTGAATCGAGGAAAAAATCAATAAATATTTAATCTTTAATTTTGAAAGCACTTGTTGATCTCTCAAGCACTTGCTGTAGCTAACAGATAATTTTGTTTGCATACATTTAGCTCCAAGGTATTTTCAGGGTGTTTCTGTAGTTACAGTAGGAAATTCAACTTTAACATCTAGGAACACAATAATTAAACACTAGAAACTTTGATTACTCTCTTCCATAAGTTGTTAATAATTTGATTATAATAACCATAATTCGTGTGGAAGCCTATCTCTTTAGGTAATTATTTTCATGTTTTCAGTATATTTGGTGGAAAAGCATAAAATCCTTACCAGCAGCTGACCTTAAATTTATCTTCCAGTAAGTTTTACAAGCTGTCAGAATGATGTGGATGCCTCTGATAAGAACCCGATAAGTTTTGGAAATTGATTAAGGGTGTTCATTTTTACATAGGCGTAGGCGTGGCTGTATGCTAAGTAGCTTGCTTATGAACCACATGGTTCCGGGTTCAGTCCTACTGCATAGCACCTTGGGCAAATGTTTTCTACTATAGCCTCGGGCCAACCAAAGCCTTGTGAGTGGATTTGGTAGACGGAAACTGAAAGAAGCCCGTCGTATATATCTACATATATATGTGTATATGTGTGTGTGTGTATATGTTTGTGTTTCTGTGTTTGTCTCCCCAACATCGCTTGACAACCGATGCAAGTGTGTTTATGTCCCCGTAACTTAGCAGTTCAGCAAAAGAGACAAATAGAATAAGTACTAGGCTTACAAAGAATAAGTCCTTGGGTCGATTTGATTCAACTAAAAGCGGTGCTCCAGCATGGCCGCAGTCAAATGACTGAAACAAGTAAAAGAGTAAAAGAGTAAGCATGACCCTTAGCCAACAAAGAACTCTCCATGTGATTGGCTGATCTGAAAATGGCAGGCTTTGAGTTAGAGCCTGTCATCTTCTGAAAAGGGAGGGACACAATGAATGTTGTATATCTAGATAAATATTGGTGATGGTGCATGGTTTTGTATGTTATGGGGATTTGGCTCTTGGAGTGATTACTGGTAGTGTATTGTGTCCTTGAGCAACACTCTTTATTTTATATTGCACCAGTACACTCAGTTGCCAAAAATGAGTAGTATTTGTAATTTAAAGGGTCCAGCCTTGTCACATTCTGTGTCATGCTGAATATCCCTGAAACTCTCAGTAAGGTAGCAATTACCAAATAGTTTTCTTTTTAGTCTATTACATTATCCTCTTTCAATTTGATATATAGCTTAACCTGATGTTGTATAATATTATTATCTTGCTTGTCATTGCTTACACATTTTGTTCATAATTGAATTTTTTTTTACTTAGCTAATCATGACATTTTTTCAAGTATCTTTTTAAAGTAATGTTGAATTTTCAGTTCCTATTTCTTTACTACCCACAAGGAGCTAAACACGGAGAGGACAAACAAGGACAGACAAATGGATTAAGTTGATTATATCGACCCCAGTACGTAATTGGGTACTTATTCAATCGACCCCGAAAGGATGAAAGGCAAAGTCGACCTCGGCGGAATTTGAACTCTGAACGTAATGTCAGACAAAATACCGCTAGGCATTTCGCCTGGCATGCTAAGGATTCTGCCAGCTCGCTGCCTTTTGGATTTTTAGTTCTTTAGAAACAGTCATTGTTTGAGTGTCCTCATATGGTACTATTAATCTTACATACATACTATTAATGTTACATACAAGTGGTAGCCAACTTTTCTCAAGGCTTTTGACCCTATATACAGATTCCTCCAGTAGTTGGGTTGTCAGTGATGATTCCACCTCAACTACTCTCAGTTATTTCTGAACCAGCAAGATGCTCTTTCTGCTATCTTCCCTAACTTAAGAGCAGCTGTCTTTTACTCCTGCTACAGCTGTCAATATTCTTCACACAGACTACACCAATAAACAATATAAAGGTAACTCCTTTAATTATGAAATTATCAATCAGGTTCTTCCTCATCACTGGCATCAAAATTGTCTTCCCACTTCTGCAATGTCAACTTTTCATATGCATCCCATAGTGTAGAAACTATGCATGTCTGTGGATAACTTAATCACTTGCACATTAATTTCATGAACAGGCTATTCCATTGATCAGTTCAACTGGATCCCTCATCCTCATAACCAACAGAATGCCAGATAACTATAGTATTTATAGGTTAGATGCTCATGGCTTATTTGCTTGTAACTATAGGTCTGCTCAGTCCTGGCTAACCTGGAGTTAAACAGCAAGTATGATAAAATCATTGTTATAATGCTTGAATAATGATAAAATTCTTCCTCCAGTCAATAATGTTTCCCTTTAGTTCAAGCAAGATGTAGTTATGGCCATTCAGAGAACAGTATATTACCACCACCTTTAAGCATTTTAGATGTTGTTTTATCAACACCTGTAGTGTTACCATTTCAAAATTCTTCAATTCTAACATTTTAATTTTCTTCATAGAAGGTGGTTTACAAGAATGATTAATCACTGGAATATTTAACAGTTTTGCAGATGGTGTCTCAGTTGGAGAATCATTATTGTATAAAAATTTTAACTATTCTGTCTATTTCTTAGAAATTTATTGTTGTTAAAATGGTCAGGATGCCAGTGAACTTTTCTGTATGTGTAATATTTATTACGTGGGAATTTGCCACCAGAATCATTTAGAATATGAAGAAGTTGTCAGAAGTATTTGAGTAGTGGACAGAATGCCTTGCTGTGTTTGTTTTGACTTTCTGTGCTTTGAGTTCAAATCCCATCAAAGTAAAATAAGCCCTTCATTCTTTTAGGAATGATGAGAAAAGTTCTAGACTAGAGTGGTGGATTAATTGAACTGTAAGAATGCCAGACCACACAGTTTGAAGATTTGAACTCAGACCGAACTATTTGGGTGGTAGACATAATATGCGACCCTGCTCAACACCACTGCTTGGCACCCTGGGAGCCTTTAGCAGGGCCCACTTTGTTGCAAGTTTTTAGGCCAAGTCCTTGGTTTCCCCTTCTCTCTCCCATTAGTCTTGGAAACCCTGCAAAGATTCATAGGCACTGCCTTTTCTCTTAACAAAAAGAGTTCCATGATTCATTTTGTTGGTTGCAGTTTGCTAGGTCCCAATGTGTGTTTCTATCAGAGTTTACATTACATTATGATTCTTTATAGGTTATCAGTATTGTTGTTGGTCATTATTGGATATTTTCATTATTGAATAGGCATTAGAAAAGGCTACATCTCCTCACCTCTGTTATTCGATGTAGCCATCAATGCAAGGATGAAAAAAGTACCAAAATCACAATGGTGAATGCAGTTTTGCCAGAATAGATATCAGCAATCTCATATTGGCAGTGCAAGTCTTGCTGATACAAAAGGAAAAATTCTTTTAAGTCTTTGAAAATATCCTAAAATTGTGTTTTACTTATGATGATAAAATCAAATACAGATTAGTTGTAGTATTTTAGATTAGATGAACTAAAACTGAAATAAACTACTAGTTTTAAATACTTTGTATCATCTAATATGAAAGAAAAAGATTGCATCATTATATGACATCCTCAGCATTTGGTTCCTTTAACAGGCTTGTTTAAAAATAACAGAACATCATTTTACATACCAGAATCAACATTTATTCCTTATGTTGCTTTATATGATACCAAATCCTGAATGTTGCTCAAAAGCAATTTCAACATACTGGAGTTCTTTCATATGAAATGCTTTGCTGAATCCTTGGAGTATCATAGCACAACTACTTATATGAAATGGTCATATTTGACAAACTAGTTTCTTCTAGCTTACTATTTCTGATGTAATAAAGAAGCATTAATTAAACTAGAATGCTCATACAAACTATTTACACAATTCTTGACACAAGAATGGGAAGTAGACAAAAGAGCACGGGGAAAAAAAAATACCTGGATCAAATTGACCCAAAAACCATCAGGACAAACTGAAGTTGACTATTAACTATTCTGAACATCTAAAACCACACTCTCACCCCTGACAAAAAATGGCAAATTTGGAAGGAAGCTACCTTTGAGCAATGAACACAGAAGAAAGTTGTAATGAAGAGGAGTAACTTAAATTTTTTCCCCTTGAAAGAATTAAATTCACAAATACATATATACATACATACATACATACATACATACATATATATATGTATGTATGTGTGTGTGTGTGTGGTGTGTGTGTGTGTGTGTGTATTTATATAAGTAACTAGCAGTATCGCCCGGCGTTGCTCGGGTTTGTAAGGGAAATAACTATATAAGCATTTTTAGAGAGTTACTTCCTTTATAGATGCCAATTCGGGCTTTCTTAGCCATTTCTGTTTTGGTGTCTTCAAGCCATGAAGTCGTTGTTCTAAAAGAACGCTGGTCTCCTTGACAACGCATTACGACGTTGATTTCCTTAAACTCCCTTCCCCACAGCTTCACGAGGGAGGGAAGAAGGGGGAGCAGCAAACACAGGTGCAGGTGTTTGAGCGTGGACGCCAACTCCACCGCCATCGACACACGAAAAATTATGCATTAAAATGGAATAAAAAATGATGTTAAATTATTTTTAAAATCGTAGACTCATCGTAGACGTGTGCTAATAGTCAGACGGGCTCGATATTAATCACGACTATAAGATATCCGAATTTGGTTAAACTGCACCGCAAAATGTCGGAGGAGTTAGGAATCTAAATCGTAGGAGACAGACACTCACACAACTACAGTTTTATATATATAGATTATTTGAACTTTGGGTATATGTCTATTAGTATGCTGATTGAAGCACATTCTCTGTTTGGGATAGCTGATGTCATCCTCAGTTAATGGTATAATTTTCACTGGATTTATGTCAGGAATTCTGCAGTGTTCCTTTGGCTTATAATCGATGAAGGAAACAGAAGATGGATTTGGTATGAGCTTTTATTCAACACAACAATCATTTCAACCCATCCTACAGCTGTCCCTTATGGTGATTGATCCAACATAACGAGATGCACAATATCCTACATATAAGGGACAACTCTAGAATGGGTCAAAGCGATTGTCATGTTGAATAAAGATTTGTACCAAATCCATTTTCTGGTTCCCTCATCAATTACACCCCACCACACGTTCATTTGGTTGTTCATTCACTTTTTCTATACTGGTATAGGCTGAATGGCTACTCATTTTAGGCGATATTCTTTTGGCCAAATGTTTTTCATGTTGTCAACCTTTGCCTATTTTACAAGTAAGGGATTTCTATTTTCATTCTACTTTTTCGAGAGTGTAGACTTGTTGTTCATAGTGTTCAATGGAGATATAAACATGACACAGCCATTTTCCTTCTCTTGGATGATCTTTTTAAGAAGTACATAAATTCCACATACACACAGATGGGATCACCACTACTTTATTATCTCCCCTTCTTCCTAGCTCTCCTGTGTGACCCTTCTGTCTGGCATTCACCATGATAGATCGCTAGCCACTACACATTCTTTATTTTCTCTCCTTGTTTCTTTTTGTGTTCCTTTCTGTGGAAGAGTGTAGACTTTTTTCACTTCCTGAGTGTTAAACTAATACATCTGTTTGTTGTCTACACCACCTGTCTTCATCTTTTGTTTTTTGTGAATTCTTCCTATATATATATATTAGAAAATTAAGGAACTCAGAAATCTGGATTGTTGTACATTTACAGATTTTTATTAATATGTCACATGTTTTTATAAATCATATATTAGCGCTTGCATCTACTCTAGTAGACTCTCCAGATTTAAATCTGGAGATTCTACTGGAGTAGATGCAAGCGCTAATATATGATTTATAAAAACATATGACATATTAATAAAAATCTGTAAATATACAACAATCCAGATTTCTGAGTATCTTATTTTTTCTAATATATAATACCTGTACATCACCTCCAAATATATACAGATTGGCTTCCATGCAGTTTCCATTAATCAGTTTCACTCACAAGACATTGATTAGCCTGAGGAAGCACTTATACATAGTTGTAAAACAAACCTCTTGACCACAAAGCCATGTCTGCATCATCTGTGTGTGTGTGTATTCAGATAACTGTTCATGAAAATACTGAAAACAAACAT
Source organism: Octopus sinensis (assembly GCF_006345805.1). Lineage (NCBI taxonomy): Eukaryota > Metazoa > Mollusca > Cephalopoda > Octopoda > Octopodidae > Octopus > Octopus sinensis. The sequence continues at coordinate 50,178,522 of NC_042999.1, read as the reverse complement.
TGATCTACATAGATCTACTCAGATGCGTTAGATAATATTACAAAAGTTATCTAATGGAGGCATAATTAGTACTGAAGATGGCACTAGTGACAGTACAGTGTGAAGAGACTTATAGTGTGTGAATTTGTACCATGTTTAGAACAGAATTTTTTCTTTTCATTTTCCGTGGAGACTTTGTTGATTCTGAGATATATGTAAGGAGTTTAAAGTTGTATTTCTGTGGTATATATATTGTGAGTGGAGATGATATATAGAGATTATAGGAAAACAAACAAGTTGTATATATTGTAAGAGATGTGCAGAATTAATGAAAGAGTAAGGCAAGCTGGAAGCAGGTTGAAAATGTGACTAGGAATCAATTTCATAGTTTAATATATGCTAGCAAGATGTTGTCTACGCTGCTCCTGACATGTTATACAAATAGATAATATCTGCATTTATGTATATAACAAGGTGGAAAGTATCTGTAGCTAAGGCAGACTAAAGCAAGGCGTGGGATATGACATTTAGATCATAACTTGGACCATTGAGACTGACATATTGGATAACTCAGAATTGCGAAACTAAAAAACCTATTGCAAAAGAAGCTGTTGTGATAAAAAATTCTGAGCAGTGAGTGACAGAAGCATAGTGAAAGGCACTAAAGAAATACTAAATTCTCAGGTCTTCTATATTTAATTTAAGTGCTTGTTGGATTATATTGCCTATTAGGGGTTGTGGATAATTCCTGTTTATGAGTGTAGTTCTGAGTTCCTGGAGACATGTGTGTCGGGTGTTTGTGTCTGATATCAAGAGTAATTTTATATATATATATATATATATATGTGTGTGTGTGTGTGTGTGTATTCTTTTTTCAACTTGTTTTAGTAATTTTGACTGTGGCCATGCTGGAGCACCTTCTTAAAAAGTTTTCAGTCAAAGCAATTGACCTCAGGACTTATTCTTTGTAAGCCTAGTACTTATGCTATGGGTCTCTTTTGCTGAACTGCAAAGTTACAAGGACATATGCACACCAACATCAGTTGTCAAGCAATGGCGGGGAGGAGGGTCAAACAATGACACAAACACAAATATATACATATATATATATACATGACGGTCTTCTTTCAGTTTCTGTCTACCAAATGCACTCACAAGGCTTTGGTCGGCCCGAAGCTATAGTAGAAGACACTTACCCAATATATATATGTATATGTATATATGTGTGACATTATAACGTAGGGTAACAGTTGTAAATGAGTGTTACTATTATACAAGTGATGTCTATAATTTTCAGATATTTTGGGAAAACATGTCAGGCCATGGGGGAATATCTTACTTGAAAACAGATGAGGGTTGGTGAAAGGAAGGGTATGACCATAGAAAATCTTCCTCAATAAATTCTACCTGACCCATGCGAGCAGAGAATAGTGAATATTAAAATGACGTTGATGATATATATATGAACAAATTTAATTATTTCTTTTTATAATCAAATGTCCATTATCGATAAAAACTTGGTAAAAATTTTTTTTTCTTTTATGTCTTTTTATATTGCTTTGAACGCTACTTGAGTTCATCATTTCTTTTTTTCTATTTAGCTTCTTTTCTCAGTTACCATTTTATGAAACCCTTTATTTCAGTAAGCTAACTTAACATAGGTTAAATCTTACTATTACCAGCTAGCTGTCAAAGAATCTTAGGAGGTCTTTGGAACTATTTTCATTTATGTCATGTAGGCAATTACTTAACTTCATATGAACTGAATAAATCTGTACATAGAAAATATTCTCAAAGTGATTTGGTATTTTCTAAAACAACATCAAATCAGTGAATAAGTTGTTCTTATTGTTGTTGATGATATTGATAATATTGATATTGATTAAAATGCTATTGTAGATGAGGATGTTGATGCTGATAATATCTAAGAAGATGGTGAGTGAGATCTAATTTGGAAATATATTTCCATCAATAATTGCTTTTCAACATTCTGTTGATTGAATCTTTTGTCTTAGCTGATTGGAAACCTTCTAGTTTCAATAGAGTAGTGGACATCATCATTGTAATCACAGTCATCCCCATAGTAACCATCATGGTGAATCAATGTTCTCAACATCATTGTTTTCATTATCAACAACGTTTCTTCAATATCAACTGTCATAAGCTTTTAACTTAGTGATTGTCTATCATTTTATTGTCACATTTAGATATTTATTCTTTCAAAATAGATTTACTTTTCGTTAAATGTTTCTGATACATCTTTATCTTTCAGGAGTAATTATTTATTTTAGTGGCTAAATAGTAAATACATCAAACTATTTGTACTTGAAAGTTTGGTCCCAACCACAGATATTATTTAAGTCTATCAGACATGGTCAGCTGCCAGATTGATTAAAGTTAAAACTTTCTTGAAACAGAACTGTATTATATTTTAGTTAAGTAGTTTGTGGGATTATTTCAAACATTTTTTTTTATCTCTCGGTGAGGAGGTAAGAGCATTATACAAGATCTTTTAAAGATTTTCTAAGATTAGTGGAAGGAAGATGGGGGAGGAAGATATCCACAAACCAAAAACCAGGCCTGAATCTTAGAAAGAATAGAGTGCTTAAAAATTAAAAACCCTACCCTACATCTCTACACACAACCCACTTAACGATGAGGCCTTCAACACCATACTCCAAAGCACAGCCCTACTCAAGGGAGACCCAAAGATGAACCGAATCCGCCAAACATACACCATCATAAAAAACAAATAGCAACCAAAATTCTTAAAGAAGATTTTAACCCAGGCTAAATTACACCCAATATACCAGCCACAAAATCAACATTTAAAAAATGGTGGTGTGTGCTGTTCAATGCTGTATGAAATGAAGGTGGTAGACATTTGAGGTAGAAGATATGCAAAAGTAGGTTTTGTTAAGGAAGGATAACATAGGATAATACATTTGGGATTTAAATAGCAAAACACTAGATAAATCATAGAATAAGCTGCAGGGTTATGCAGTAACCCCTCTCTTAATGATCTCTCACTTAATAATGCCAAGCTTTAATGATAGTTTTTTTTTTTTTAAATTATAAAAATAAAATCTTAATCATTAATTATGCAAAATAACTAGTAAACATTCATAATGATTGCTTTAAAAGTTTAATTACTGCAGTGCCACTTGATAACGTGTTCATGAGTATTAGTTTGTTCATTCAGTCAATTTGCATGTTGACATTGTGTGTGCACACTGTATTGACATTCTGCCTGCTACTCTCTTTCTTATGAAAACATTTAAATTAGTTCACCCTTCCAACCAGGATTGCTAATTTAGATAATTTCTTGTTAGATCTGGCATGTTTTAAGATAACATAGCTAATGGAAATAGTCACGTAGCACGTAGCTATAAATCTTGTTGATTTAAAAAAAAATAATGTAGCACAATCTAGCTAGTCTTTCAGAGTGGTTTTTATCATTTTAATTAGATGGCTAATAACACACTATGGTAAAATGACTCGCAAGTTTAAGGGTTAATCACATATGGCAATTTCAAAATAGCCATAGTAGTTGTAGTTGAAAAATGTATAGGCTAGTTTGCTACCTACAGCTTATACCCATAACCCAATGCATAAGCTTACTAATGCTTATCAGGTTCCCCCACATACTTGAATCAACTTCCTGCTCAGTATTAAAAAGTAAGATTTTTATGCTAAGTTATAAGGTATGATAAATAAATTTTGGCGGATTACTCTTTTACTTGTTTCAGTCATGTGACTGTGGCCATGCTGGAGCACTGCCTTTAGTCAAACAAATTGACCCCAGGACTTATTCTTTGTAAGCCTAGTACTTATTGCATCGGTCTCTTTTGCCGAACCGCTAAGTTACGGGGGACGTAAACACACCAGCATCGGTTGTCAAGCGATGTTGGGGGGACAAACACAGGCACACAAACATATACACACACATACACACATATATATACATATATACGACAGGCTTCTTTCAGTTTCTGTCTACCAAATCCACTCACAAGGCTTTGGTCGGCCCGAGGTTATAGTAGAAGACACTTGCCCAAGGTGCCATGCAGTGGGGCTGAACCCAGAACCATGTGGTTGGTAAGCAAGCTACTTACCACACAGCCAAAAGAATCTATATTTAAATTTGTTATAATAATTCTTTAATAAAATGCATTTCTTATAGCTACTTTTTGAGCTAGATGGGTGATTTTTCGGTTAATTCTAGCTATAAACCACAGCATATCATGTTGAATTCATTTTGATTATGCTACCTGCTTCCAATATGCCAAAATGCAAAGATTATAAGGAGGGAATGCTATAGAAAATACAAAGAAATGGAAAACAATAACTTCAGAAGTAAAATATAAGATCATAAAGGAACGAAGTGCTGGAAGAATCATTAAAGATTTAGGTTCAAAAATTTTTAACTGTATTAATGATTTTAATGGACAAAGAAAAATATTTGAATGAAATTACAAATATTCACTTCTTGATAGAACATGGCAAAAAGAAGTGATAAGCCTTATTGTTCACGTGAAAATGCATTTATCAACACGGACAATTGAACAAGTGCTGTGATTAAACATGTTTAGTATGCAAGCTATTGTTTGTGCTGAAACCTTATCTATTTTTAAGTTGCTTAATGATAAGAAAGAAGGCTATTATGATGAAATATTTACTGCAAGCAATGCTTGGTTTTAGAAATGTAAAAAATGAACTGGTTGGCATAATATATAATGCAAAAAGAAGTTGTGATTGCTGAAATTCGTATAGCAACTCCATTCTTGTTAAAACAAGAAAAAACAATAGCAGAATATAGTTATATGCTTTCACAAATTTATAGTATGCATGAAACATGTCTATTTTGGAAGTGCATGCTGGCAAACTACATTGCCAAAGAAAAATCATTGATGTCAGATTTTAAAGTAGCTAAAGATTTGTTAGCATTAAATTTGGAGGTAATGCAACTTAAAAACGCTAAGTCAACGTCATGCTTGTGTATACTCTCTTTACTCTTTTACTTGTTTCAGTCATTTGACTGCGGCCATGCTGGAGCACCGCCTTTAATCGAGCAACTCGACCCCGGGACTTATTCTTTTTGTAAGCCCAGTGCTTATTCTATCGGTCTCTTTTTGCCGAACCGTTAAGTAATGGGGACATAAACACACCAGCATCGGTTATCAAGCAATGCTAGGGAGACAAACACAGACACAGAAACACACACGCATATATATATATACATATATACGACGGGCTTCTTTCAGTTTCCGTCTACCAAATCCACTCACAAGGCTTTGGTCGGCCTGAGGCTATAATAGAAGACACTTACCCAAGGTGCCACGCAGTGGGACTGAACCCGGAACCATGTGGTTTGTAAGTAAGCTACTTACCACACAGCCACTCCTGCGCCTATTTTCATGCTGAAAATTCAAAGGCACTAATAATCTTCATAAAAGCAGTATTACCAGTCATATGGAAAGCAAATAAAACATGCTTTGGTTACTGTTTCACTGTTTGAAGCTTGTTTCTTTCATCACTTTATCTCCAAAGTATAAAATAAAAAATAAAATATTGCCAAGGCAAAAAAATATTCCATTTCATAAGCTACTGATTGTAGATAATGTACCTTGTCTTCCACAAGTTCTACAATATTTCTATCCCAAGATTAGATTAATGTGTATGTTGCCAAATACATCACTTTGGCAACCAATGGATCAAGGCTTTATTGCAATATTTAAAGTGTATTACAGTCAGCACACATTTGATCAGTTAATAAATGCTATTGTCAAGGAAAGGAGCTCACCGCTACAATAATTTTGGAAACCATTCAATATTCTGGATGCAGTAAAAATAATAAAGGGAGCTTGGAACAGATTATTGAGAAAATCTATGAAAAATGTTTGCACTCAATTTATTGACAATTTTGAAGGACATAAAGTACCAGTAAAGGTTGTTTGAAATATCTGTATGCGTGTATATACATACATGCATACTTAGATGCTTGTACAGATAAAAGCATGCATGCATTCATACATACATACATAGATTCATACATACTTACATACATGCATGCATACATACATGCATACATACATACATACATGATGGCTGTCCACTCGTGACCGAGGAAGACCATTGCCGATCTTCAGGAACATTGTGCACTCTAGGACTAACTTATATTTTGCATTTGTGGCTCTGTTGGTGGCTAATGACCCCTGCTCTTGACAAGCATACACGACTGCAAACATTGCAGACCAAGCTTTCCCCATTCACTATACGAGTCGTGTGCTTTCGCGTAGCTCGCTTAAGTTTTTCATGCTGGATACGTGCTCTCTCAAAAGTGTTGATCCCCTCCTTAACTTGCTTCTTCCATCTGTGGCGATGAGAGGCATTGTTCTCCCAGTCAGTGTCCTGCATATCACAGGCCTTTAATGAGGACTTGACACAGTCCTTAAATCGCAGCCTTGGTTTGTGCCGGAGTCTCCTTCCATTCACAAGTTCTCCATAGAGAATCTGCTTAGGAATCCTTCTATCCTAATAAGATGTCCAGTCCAAAGCAACCGGTGCTCATGCACCATTGCCTCAATACTCAAGATATCAGCTGTTCTCAGGATCTGTGTGTCTGGAATTTTTGAGGTCCAGCCAACATTGAGAATGTGTCTGAGACATCTCTGATGAAAACGTTCAAAGACCCTTACCTGACGTTTATACAGAGTCCATGTCTCACATGAGTAGAGAGAGAAGCGATGTCAGTACACAAGCACGGTACACAGCAACTTTTGTTCTCCTTGCGATGCCATGTTGAGACCAGACATGAGACTGAAGAGACTGGAAGGAATTAGTTGCTCTCTGCAACCTGAAAGATATTTCCTCATCCAGGGAGCAAGAACGGCTGAGTGTGCTGCCCAGGTAGCAAACTTGTCTACTACCTTCAGAATTGTTCCTTCAACCAAGATAGCTGGTTCTATACGTACATACATACATACATACATACATACATACATACATACATACATACATACATATATACGTACATACATACATGCATAGTGAATGCATGTTGTAAGGATTTTTCTTTTATTACAAGCACACACTGAGTGATATCATACCAGTCATACTTCCAAGACTAGATTCTTTTACATTATAAATGGAGTGGTCATGATTGGAATACCAATGATATTGTAGAGATTTTCAGTTGTGTTTGACCTGTGATCATCAGTGCTAATACCAACAAACATGAAATATGCCAAATGCTTCTCTGATCTCTTTTTTCTTTTTTTACTCTTTTTACTTATTTCAGTCATTTCATTGTGGCCATGCTGGAGCGCCACCTTTAGTTTGAGCAAATCAACCCCAGGACTTATTCTTTGGAACCCTATTACTTATTCTATCAGTCACTTTTGCCAAACCACTAAGTTGCGGGGATGTAAGCACACAACCATCAGTTGTCAAGCAATGTTGGGGTGACAAACACAGGTATATACACACACACACATACATACATACATACACACGCACATATATATAAATATATATATATACATATATACGACGGGCTTCTTTCAGTTTCCATCTACCACATCCACTCACAAGGCTTTGGTTGGCCCGAGGCTATGGCAGAAGACACTTGCCCAAGGAATGAACCTGGAGCCATGTGGCTGGTAAGCAAGCTACTTACTACACAGCCACTCCATAAACAACAAATCCCACTTCCAGCTATGAGTGACTTATGATGGGTCTCCACCCAAAATTTCATTCATAATTCTGGTGTAGAAGAAAAACATGTCAGAAGCCATAAGTTCTATAATTAATATTCTGTGTGGTTAAGAATTTTTATCTGCAACTACATTGATTGATTGTAACCACTGTGTTTGATTGTACTGTGTGGCAACTTGGATGAATGTTTTCTGCTATAGCTCAGAGTCTACCAATGTCTTGTGAGTGAACTCAGTAAAGGGAAACTGTAGGAAGCCCATCATATATATATATATAATGATAACAATAATAATAATAATAATAATAATAATAATAAGAATAATAATGATAATAGTAATAATAATAGCAATTATTTTTTTAGGGATTAGGTGGGGACTGTTGGTGTATTAGGTGGTAAATCGAAGAGGGAGAGAGAGAGAGAGCGAGAGAGAGAGGGAGGGACAAACACGAGGTAGAAGAGTATTCGTAGGGGATTCTCCTCAACAAAAATTACTGAAACAGCAAATGCCGAAATCGTGAGATAGAGTTGAAAGTTGAAAACTTTGGGATTTGAGGAAAACATAATAATAATGATAATTATAATCCTTGGATGGAATTGATAAACATTTAATGCATCGCTGCACATGTTGCCACAAATCACATGACTCCTAAGATCACAGTCCATATTCCTGGGATATTATATTGCCTGAAGAAATGAATCAATGATAATGATCAACCGGATGACCACAGATACTATGGACTACGTTGTAATCATCCCAAGAATACAGACAGTGATCTTAAGAGCCATGTGATTTTTGGAATCACATGTAGTGATGCATTAAATGCTTATGAGTTCCATCAAAGGATTATTGTTATTATTATTATATTTATCCTAAGAAGTGGTGAGCTGGCAGAATCGTTAGCATCCTGGATGAAATGCTTGGTGGTATTTCATCTGTCGCTACATTCTGAGTTCAAATTCCGCCGAGGTCGACTTTGCCTTTCATCCTTTCGGGGTCGATAAATTAAGTGCCAGTTATGCACTGGGGTCAATATAATCGACTTAATCTGTTTGTCTGTCCTTGTTTGTCCCCTCTGTGTGTAGCCCCTTGTGGGTAGTAAAGAAATAGTTATTTTGCCTGTCGCTAGTTCAAATTCCACTAAGGTCAACTTTGCCTTTCATCCTTCCATGGTTGATAAAATATGTACCAGTTGAACACTGATGTAATCAACTCACCCCCACATCCCACAAGCTGTCCATATTGCAAAAATTTGAAATAGTTATTATATTTATCCAACATTATATCAGTATGACTTGATGCCACCCCATAAAACTGGGTTGCTCATCAGCATCATTAGACTGTGGCCAGCATAATGGAATAGGAACTTTGCTTATTCAAAACGTTTCCCATAAACAAATTTAAAAGATACGCACACATACACCTATATATACACACATATGCATATGTGGGTGTGAGTATGCAATGTGCAAATGTGTAAGAATATTATCATTCATGCTTGCTGCCTCTTGAGTGAAAAGGTGATGATGTTGACATTACTTGTTGACAGTATAACCAGCCACACTGTGCTAAGTGTTGGTGACAGGAAGAGTATCCAGCTGTAAAACTCATCAAATGCAAGCTAGCATGAAAAAAAAACCCCCAAAAAACCTGACATTTAACAAATGAATAAATTCAATCTCTGTATTCTATTCATGAAGATATTATTAGCAATAATTTGTACTTAGCTATCAGTTACCAGGAATATAATACTGCAGAGTATCTTTAAAAATCCATTAATATTATAAAAATTCTCTTACAGAATGCTGAAATGAATATATTTGAATGACTGAGAACTGAATAGTATTGCAATATTAGTTGTGCTGAGCAGACATAATGTTAATAATGTTTTGACACAGTAAGAACTATTTAAGATGAATGAAAATAATATTAAGTTTCTAGACACCAGTTGACAATGAATTTTCACTTGTTGACTTGAACATAGATTTTTGCTATATTCATTTAACTTACAAATGTTTAATAGCATCATTTATTTGTTTTTTTTTAGTGAGTTTTAGTGAGTTTTTTTATTTCATTCAACTGATTACATAATAAACTAATGAAGGATTTTCACTGTATAAAACAAGTTATGAAACAAGAATGAAAGAATTATAATAAAGATTGCCGATACAAAGATCTGGCAGTTTAAATTGAGAACATGCTGAGCTGAAATACAGGGTGTTCATAAATTATTTTTATAATTTCCACAATTTATTATTTAGATGTATTGTGTGAAGCCATTGGAGCCCATGTGGAAAAGTTCTGATATTTTGAATAAAACTTTATTTGTTTGCCTATGCTTTCCTGTAAACTCTTCTGAGTTATCCTTATTTTTCAATTTTTTCTGAGTTTTTCAAATTGTAAATGTAATTTATGGGCACCTTCTATTCAGTGACATATACTGAAATGTCAGCATAGATCTAACTTCTATTAGAAATGACAGTTTATTGACTTTTTATTCAGATTTATCATGTGATGCATTATGATATAATTCTTTCTCTTTCACATGACTGTGTAATGTTTTTGGGAATGCACACACACACACACACACACACACACACACATACATACATATATATATATATATATATATATATATACACACACACATACATACAAGGGTCTTCTCTCGGTGTATTAATCTTTATACACTCTTATATATATATACAAGTAAAATCCTTGAATATCAATGTTTACATGATGCAACTTGAAATTCGTTTATCTATCCATGAATGACATGATATTAAGCTAGATCTAAGATGCCATTTGTTGTATTAGTGTGATGTCTAATATATTTTCTTTATCAACTTCAATTTAATATCCACTATCTCATGCTTGTAATTCATTGGCTCAGATGGAATTTATTGAAGCAGATTTTTTATGGCCTGATGCCTTTCCTGTCTTTAATATTCACCTGTTTCCATTGTTGGACATGTTTCTACCAAAGATTTGAAATTAATAATACAACTATTGCATGATATCAAGACAGGCAAAAACACATGTACATGCGTGCACACACACACACCAGGTCCTCTTATAAGGCTTTGGTTGGCCCAAGGCTATAGTAGAACTTGCACAATGTGCCATGAAATGAAACTGAACCCAAAACCATGTGGTTAAGAAGCAAACTTCGTGACAACACTCAATTCTCAGGTTTCCATATTTATCAATCTTTTCTCTTTCTTTCATGATAATATATTGATCCGACTCTGTTACATCAATTATTCAGCACTCTTGTTTGTCCCTCCTAAAGGTCATTACATCTGGCCTTTGGTGCTCTAACACCTTGTCTGTCTGGAAGTCAAAGTCCCAGAGAATTTTTGCCTTCCCCTTTTTATCCATTACCTTTTCTGGTATATGTTGGTACCAAGCACCCGTTACCTCATAGCCATAACTTCTGGCATTGTAGCCAGTGAAGGTTTGGGGCTACCTTGTCATGTTTGTGCTTGTACTGTTTCTGCACAAGACCTTCACAAGTACTAACAATGTGAGTCATGCTTTCAACACTCTTCCCACACATTCAGCGGAAGTTCATTGCACTTGTGTAGTATATATCCCTTTTTTTCACAATGCCTGATCCTGGGCAGTCTTTTTTTTTAAGGTCACCCATGCTGAGCCACCTCCATGATGCTTCCTTGTTTTTTAAGTTGTTAGTTTCAGTGTAGAACTGACCATATAATTCCACACAGAGTAGGGTTTCTTCTCTCTCGTTGGCTGTTTGTGATCATGCTTCATTAGCATTCTCAACTCCATTTTTGGTAAATCCTTCTTTTTTCTTATTATTATGGCAGAATCATTAGCACACAGTGCAAAATGCCTCGTGGCATTTCATCTGTCTTTACATTCTGAGTTCAAACTCTGCCGAGGTTGATCTTGCCTTTCATTCTTTCAGGGTTGATAAAATGAGTACCATAAATCTTTGAGTATAATCTGCATTTTTCCCCAAAAATTTAAAGGTCAAAATCCCTAGTGCATACTATATACGAGGCTAAAAATGAAAAATATCTTCTAAGCAATGCCCAAGTCTCTATTTGCTGACCGGCAATGTTTATTCAGCTGCATTTTGTGATAACAGGTACGAAAATACCTTAAGGTAAGCCTGAAAGCAATGAAGTCATAAAAGAATCATACATAACTTGCAGTAAGCAACATTTATTAAAATCTAAGTATTCAGAACACAGAATAACATGTAACAAAAACAATTTGCAAACATATTTACATTCCCATATAACAGTTAAGAACATCACCATTATTGTATTACGCATGCTCAGAAGTGTTTGTTTGACTAGGTGCTGCTGGCTTAATTACGCACAACTCAAGTTAGAGAAGGAGCACGTATTATACGCAAGGTTTAGGTTTTTCAGAGGTACAGACCCCTAAAAATCCCCTGCGTATTATACTCAAGGGTGGACTATACTTGAGGATTTACAGTACCAGATAAGTACTAGAATTGAGGTAATTGAATTGCTCCTTATCTTGAACTTATGGGCCTCATGCCAAAATTTGAAACCTTGGTTACTATTGTTGTTGTTGTTATCATTATTCAACAGTTGGTAGTTTCAGGTAAATTCGTCCTGCATCACCTGCTACACTTCAGTGTTGCTGATGTATACACAGCATTGTGTTTCTTTTTTGTTGTTGAGAGTGTACAAACTCTTCCTGGTAATGTATTGCCTCAGTTTCTCTTTTTCTTTTTTTGAGGTGTGGTGCAGTCTTTTGTTGTTGTTATTATAGAGGGTAGAACTGTTAAAGTGTTGGAAAAAATACCTTGTAGTATATAATCTATTCTGAGTTCAAAATCCTATTGAATTCTCCTTGGCTTTTCACCTCTCCAGGGTCAATAAAATAACTTACTGGTCAAGTAATTGACTAACCTATACTAAAACAACTTACTGGTCAATTTAAATGACTAACGTATACTTTGAAGTTTCAGGCCTAAATCATAAGTTGTTACTGTAGGTGTGGGGGAATGGCAGAATTGTTAGAATGTTGGACAAAATACCTTGCTGAATTTAATTGCACAATTCTACATCTAAGTTCAAATCCAGCTAAGGCCAACTTTACCTTTCATCGTTCAAGGGTCAATTAAATAAAATACCACACCAGTACTTGGGTAAATATAATTAACTAAGCCCGTTCCAAATTAATTTCTTGCCTTGTGCTAATATTAGAAGCAATTATTGTTATTGTAGTAGTAGTAGCATTAACAATAATCTTTAATTATCAATGCGGTAACTTCAGATAGATCACATTTTAGCACCAGAGTAAAATATAACCATACAGATACAAATTTTCCAATACTTTGCTTTCTCAGGTTTTATAATATTGGCATTTATAACCTGCTGGTGGCAGTTCATTTAACTTACAAATGTTTAATAGCATCATTTATTTGTTTTTTTTTAGTGAGTTTTAGTGAGTTTTTTTATTTCATTCAACTGATTACATAATAAACTAATGAAGGATTTTCACTGTATAAAACAAGTTATGAAACAAGAATGAAAGAATTATAATAAAGATTGCCGATACAAAGATCTGGCAGTTTAAATTGAGAACATGCTGAGCTGAAATACAGGGTGTTCATAAATTATTTTTATAATTTCCACAATTTATTATTAGATGTATTGTGTGAAGCCATTGGAGCCCATGTGGAAAAGTTCTGATATTTTGAATAAAACTTTATTTGTTTGCCTATGCTTTCCTGTAAACTCTTCTGAGTTATCCTTATTTTTCAATTTTTTCTGAGTTTTTCAAATTGTAAATGTAATTTATGGGCACCTTCTATTCAGTGACATATACTGAAATGTCAGCATAGATCTAACTTCTATTAGAAATGACAGTTTATTGACTTTTTATTCAGATTTATCATGTGATGCATTATGATATAATTCTTTCTCTTTCACATGACTGTGTAATGTTTTTGGGAATGCACACACACACACACACACACACACACACATACATACATATATATATATATATATATATATATACACACACACATACATACAAGGGTCTTCTCTCGGTGTATTAATCTTTATACACTCTTATATATATATACAAGTAAAATCCTTGAATATCAATGTTTACATGATGCAACTTGAAATTCGTTTATCTATCCATGAATGACATGATATTAAGCTAGATCTAAGATGCCATTTGTTGTATTAGTGTGATGTCTAATATATTTTCTTTATCAACTTCAATTTAATATCCACTATCTCATGCTTGTAATTCATTGGCTCAGATGGAATTTATTGAAGCAGATTTTTTATGGCCTGATGCCTTTCCTGTCTTTAATATTCACCTGTTTCCATTGTTGGACATGTTTCTACCAAAGATTTGAAATTAATAATACAACTATTGCATGATATCAAGACAGGCAAAAACACATGTACATGCGTGCACACACACACACCAGGTCCTCTTATAAGGCTTTGGTTGGCCCAAGGCTATAGTAGAACTTGCACAATGTGCCATGAAATGAAACTGAACCCAAAACCATGTGGTTAAGAAGCAAACTTCGTGACAACACTCAATTCTCAGGTTTCCATATTTATCAATCTTTTCTCTTTCTTTCATGATAATATATTGATCCGACTCTGTTACATCAATTATTCAGCACTCTTGTTTGTCCCTCCTAAAGGTCATTACATCTGGCCTTTGGTGCTCTAACACCTTGTCTGTCTGGAAGTCAAAGTCCCAGAGAATTTTTGCCTTCCCCTTTTTATCCATTACCTTTTCTGGTATATGTTGGTACCAAGCACCCGTTACCTCATAGCCATAACTTCTGGCATTGTAGCCAGTGAAGGTTTGGGGCTACCTTGTCATGTTTGTGCTTGTACTGTTTCTGCACAAGACCTTCACAAGTACTAACAATGTGAGTCATGCTTTCAACACTCTTCCCACACATTCAGCGGAAGTTCATTGCACTTGTGTAGTATATATCCCTTTTTTTCACAATGCCTGATCCTGGGCAGTCTTTTTTTTTAAGGTCACCCATGCTGAGCCACCTCCATGATGCTTCCTTGTTTTTAAGTTGTTAGTTTCAGTGTAGAACTGACCATATAATTCCACACAGAGTAGGGTTTCTTCTCTCTCGTTGGCTGTTTGTGATCATGCTTCATTAGCATTCTCAACTCCATTTTTGGTAAATCCTTCTTTTTTCTTATTATTATGGCAGAATCATTAGCACACAGTGCAAAATGCCTCGTGGCATTTCATCTGTCTTTACATTCTGAGTTCAAACTCTGCCGAGGTTGATCTTGCCTTTCATTCTTTCAGGGTTGATAAAATGAGTACCATAAATCTTTGAGTATAATCTGCATTTTTCCCCAAAAATTTAAAGGTCAAAATCCCTAGTGCATACTATATACGAGGCTAAAAATGAAAAATATCTTCTAAGCAATGCCCAAGTCTCTATTTGCTGACCGGCAATGTTTATTCAGCTGCATTTTGTGATAACAGGTACGAAAATACCTTAAGGTAAGCCTGAAAGCAATGAAGTCATAAAAGAATCATACATAACTTGCAGTAAGCAACATTTATTAAAATCTAAGTATTCAGAACACAGAATAACATGTAACAAAAACAATTTGCAAACATATTTACATTCCCATATAACAGTTAAGAACATCACCATTATTGTATTACGCATGCTCAGAAGTGTTTGTTTGACTAGGTGCTGCTGGCTTAATTACGCACAACTCAAGTTAGAGAAGGAGCACGTATTATACGCAAGGTTTAGGTTTTTCAGAGGTACAGACCCCTAAAAATCCCCTGCGTATTATACTCAAGGGTGGACTATACTTGAGGATTTACAGTACCAGATAAGTACTAGAATTGAGGTAATTGAATTGCTCCTTATCTTGAACTTATGGGCCTCATGCCAAAATTTGAAACCTTGGTTACTATTGTTGTTGTTGTTATCATTATTCAACAGTTGGTAGTTTCAGGTAAATTCGTCCTGCATCACCTGCTACACTTCAGTGTTGCTGATGTATACACAGCATTGTGTTTCTTTTTTGTTGTTGAGAGTGTACAAACTCTTCCTGGTAATGTATTGCCTCAGTTTCTCTTTTTCTTTTTTTGAGGTGTGGTGCAGTCTTTTGTTGTTGTTATTATAGAGGGTAGAACTGTTAAAGTGTTGGAAAAAATACCTTGTAGTATATAATCTATTCTGAGTTCAAAATCCTATTGAATTCTCCTTGGCTTTTCACCTCTCCAGGGTCAATAAAATAACTTACTGGTCAAGTAATTGACTAACCTATACTAAAACAACTTACTGGTCAATTTAAATGACTAACGTATACTTTGAAGTTTCAGGCCTAAATCATAAGTTGTTACTGTAGGTGTGGGGGAATGGCAGAATTGTTAGAATGTTGGACAAAATACCTTGCTGAATTTAATTGCACAATTCTACATCTAAGTTCAAATCCAGCTAAGGCCAACTTTACCTTTCATCGTTCAAGGGTCAATTAAATAAAATACCACACCAGTACTTGGGTAAATATAATTAACTAAGCCCGTTCCAAATTAATTTCTTGCCTTGTGCTAATATTAGAAGCAATTATTGTTATTGTAGTAGTAGTAGCATTAACAATAATCTTTAATTATCAATGCGGTAACTTCAGATAGATCACATTTTAGCACCAGAGTAAAATATAACCATACAGATACAAATTTTCCAATACTTTGCTTTCTCAGGTTTTATAATATTGGCATTTATAACCTGCTGGTGGCAGTTCTTGGAATAATTGATATTTACTATGCATGAAGAAATATTTTCATACAATTAATACCAAAAATCCTTTGAACCATTCACACTAGTGCTTTTTCTTTTTAGTTTTTATTCACTAAGAATGAACTTCAAACTTTGTTGGAATTTTCTCTGTATATGGTGAACATTTCAATTACATCAATAAATTATTTTCATTTTGAATATTACTCTAATACTGCTTCTGAAATAGAAACTATGGGCAATTCAGTCAGTCAGTTGCTGTTTAGTAAATTTCTCGGAGTGTAAGCATATTTGGTTGATGACTTCTGAATATGCTAAATGTGGTTTAACCATTTGTTAACTATATTTCTACCTTTGTTTCAATGAATTTAGAAATACTAAGGAAGAATTTTTGTAAAATAACTTTGTCGATATTATTATTATTATGATTCTGGTGTTTGGAACGTAAATTAAAGACATTTTGAGGGAATGTTTTAATTGAGACCGCTTTAACACAGAAAGGGTTGTAACATAAAACCAGGGGTGATCTTGACCATGTTGTTACTAAAAGGCTTTGGAACAGGAGTGGTTGTGTGGTAAGTAGCTAGCTTACCAACCACATGGTTCCGGGTTCAGTCCCACTGTGTGGCATCTTGGGCAAGTGCCTTCTACTATAGCCTCGGGCTGACCAAAGCCTTTGTGAGTGGATTTGGTAGACAGAAACTGAAAGAAGCCCATCGTATATATATATATATATATATATATATATATATATATATATAGAGAGAGAGAGAGAGAGAGAGAGAGATGTATATGTTTATGTATATGTGTTTGTCCCCCCAACATCGCCTGACAACTGATGCTGGTGTGTTTACATTCCCCGCAACATTAGCAGTTCAGTAAAAGAGTACAAGAGAGTAAAAGAGTATTGCATTGAAAGACAACATTTGATGTTAGCTGCTGTTACTCCTGTTTAGCCCTAGGGCTGCCCTGATCAAGCAGATTTATGATCAAAGCTGTTCTACTTGTAACCATTCCATATTTTCATGATATGACTACATTATAGCTGTCATTTCATTTTTTAAAACAGTAGAAAGTAATTTAAGAGAGATTTGGTTGTTATATCTAGCTGTTTAAGTAACTTCATAGAAGTTCCCTCATTTTTTGTCAATAGATGTAAAATATACTTGTTGTACATTTTGCGTCACACACACACACCCTTACACCTATACCAATATATGTATTTATCTGTCTGTCTACCTATCTATCTATCTGTCTGTCCATCAATAGATCTGTCTTTGTCTCTCCCTCTCTCAGTACACACATGCACACACATACACACACACACTAATCAAAGTACACTGTACTATAGATCCATTACAGCTGATCTTGCCTATTGGTATCACACTAGATGTTTTATTAGGCAGTTATTTAATATGCTTGCTTTTCAAGGATGGCAGGTATATCTTATGAGTTCTTACAAAACTATGCAATACATATATACAACCATACATACATACATACATGCATGCATACATACATACATACACACACACACACACACACATATATACATACATACATACATACATACATACATACATACATTGGTAAGTAGCTTTCTTATGAACCACATGGTTCTGGGTTCAGTCCCATTGCATGGCACCTTGGGCAAGTGTCTTCTACTATAGCATCGGGCTGACCAAAGCCTTGTGAGTGGGTTTGGTAGACGAAAACTGAAAGAAGCCTGTCATATATATGTATATGTATGTGTTTGTATGTCTGTGTTTGTCCCTACATCATTTGAAAACTGATGCTGGTGTGTTTACGTCACCGTAACTTAGCGGTTTGGCAAAAGAGACCAATAGAATAAGTACTAGGCTTACAAAGAATAAGTCCTGGGGTCGATTTGCTCGACTAAAGGTGGTGCTCCAGCATGGTTGCAGTCAAATGACTGAAACAAGTAAAAGAGTAATAAAAGAGAGTAACATACATACATACATACATACATAGATTTTGACAAACAGTCATTCATTCATACATTCATTGCTAGAACTATGCTACTGGTTTAAACAAAAAAGAGTATTCAAGAATACTATATTCCCATTTTTATCTCGGTGAAAACCATCTTCCCTGTAACAAAAAGCTTATTCTGTTTTAGCAAATATAACAGAAATTGTGATAGTTATCAATAAGTTTGAGTACTTAATAGTGAGGAAATAATTGATGATTTAGGCTACAGAAACATTAATTGAATGAAAAATATCAGTGTGTTCTCTACTGGTTAGCTTTTCTTCCACCATATGACTGAACATACAAGCAACAGTGGATACACCATTCTCTCTCCAATCCACTAAAAGATTTATGACACAAAACACCTGGATAGTCATCAACTTTTCATTGGTAACCTAAATAATATTCGCATGGCTGTGTATAAGTGCTAAACAGATGAAATAACTAATTTTTTTTTTGTTAGAGGTGGAATTCAAAGATAATGATACAAAACGTAGTGTGCAGAACATTTGATTAAAAAATCACTTGGCAAAGGGGTAGCCTTCAACTACTTCTGGTCAAGTTCTTTTTAGCCCAGTGTTATACATCCTATTATTTATAGGCGTATGAGTGTCTGTGTGGTAATTAGCTTGCTTATGAACCACATGGTTCCGGGTTCAGTCCCACTGTGTAGCACCTTGGACAAGTGTCTTCTACTATAGCCTCGGGCCCACCAAAGCCTTGTGAATGGATTTGGTAGACGGAAACTGAAAGAAGACCGTTGTATATATGTATATATATATATATATATATATATAATATATATATATATATATGTATGTGTGTGTATATGTTTGTGTGTGTATATGTTTGTGTATCTGTGTTTGTACCCCCAACTTCGCTTGACAACTGATGCTGGTGTGTTTATGTCCCCATAACTTTGCAGTTTGGCAAAGGAGACTGATAGAATAAGTACTAGGCTTACAAAAAATAAGTCCTGGGGTCGATTTGCTTGACTAAAGGTGACGCTCCAGCATGGCCACAGTCACATGACTGAACCAAGTAAAAGAGTATAGCTTTATTTATTTTGATATCCAATTGTATCTATCTATCAATCTATCTATCTATCTATCTATCTATCTATCTATCTATCTATCTATCTATCTATCTCTCTATCTCTCTATCTATCTATCTATCTATCTATATATATATATATATATATATTATATATATATATATATATATATATATGTATATACGTATATTAGTATGTGTGTGTGTGTGTGTGTGTGAATACCTTCATTGAGTAATTATTATTCCTGAGGTTGTGTTACCTAGGAAACATATGTAGCTGGATTTTACTTGCTCCATTCTCTCAATTTGGATTTTCATTTGCCTGTATAGCAACCCTAGTTGCTAACCATGAACTATAAAATAACTTTTTGCAGCTTATTGGACTTCGATATGATAAAAAACTACAAACTTCTATATCAATAAACTACTATTGTTCCTGAAAGTTGTTTTTTATACCTTCTATTGACTGCTTGAAGCTTACTAACTTTGTAAAAAACACCATTCGAGCATGGTCATTGCATAAAAAGCACCATACAATCATGGTCGAAGCCAGTACTACCTGACTGGCCCTCATGCTGGTGGCACGTAAAAAGCACTCACTATACTCTCAGAGTGGTTGGCATTAGGAAGGGCATCAAGCTGTAGAAACTTTGCCAGATCAGACTGGAGCTTGGTGCAGTCTTCTGGCTTGCTAGCCCTCTGTCAAATCGAAGGTGGTGAGCTGGCACAATCATTAGCACGCCGGGTGAAATGCTGAGCGGTATTTTGTCTGCTGTTACGTTCTGAGTTCAAATTCTGCCGAGGTCGACTTTGCCTTTCATCCTTTCAGGGTCGATAAATTAGGTACCAGATATACACTGGAGTCGATGTAATCAACTTAATCCATTTGTCTGTCCTTGTTTGTCCTCTCTGTGCTTAGCTCCTTGTGGGTAGTAAAGAAATAGGAACTTTGTGAGTTAAAAAGGCTACCAGTGGTTTCATGTTGTGAGAAATCTTTCAACAGTAATCAAGCCTGTCACATGGGAACGTTGGTACACATCTCCATCTTGGATGGGAACATTTTCACCCAAGATTTCTCTCCATATGAAACTATTGGTTACCTTGTTGACCCATAAATACAGAATAGTTATCCACTAATGTGGTATTGAGCACTCATTCTCACTGTTCAGTATTAGCATATATATTATATATATATATATATATATATATATATATATATATAACACACTACTTTTTGCTGTTATCGGTTTTATTTCCTGTATTGTTTCTGATGAAGTAGCTAGTTGGATGAAGCTGCTGTTTATGTGCCTTCTGCTGTAAAGTGGGTGCATCCAGCATCTCAGATGAAAGTTTGTGAAAACTTTCATTTAGATATCCACATCAACACTATGCAAATGTCTGAGATTGCTTAACAGAATGTTGAGTACTTGTGGTCCCTTGAAACCTAAGTTGTTACAGTACTTATTCTAGATGGTCCTTATTCTAGACAGTCTTTATTCTAGCACATGGCTCAGTGGTTAGAGTGGTTAGAGCATACTTATTGAAGGTGCATGGCTCAGTGGTTAGAACGTCAAACTTATGATCGTGAGGTTGTGAGTTTGTTCCTAGACCGGGCTGTGTGTTGTGTTCTTGAGCAAGACACTTTATTTCACGTTGCTCCAGTTCACTCAGCTGTAGAAATGAGTTGTGACATCACTGGTACCAAGCTGTATCAACCTTTGCCTTTCCCTTGGATAGCATCAGTGGTGTGGAGAGGGGAGGCCGGTATGCATGGGCAACTGCTGGTCTTCCATAAACAACCTTGCCCGAACTTGTGACTGGGAGGGTAACTTTCTAGGTGCAATCCCATGGTCATTCATGACTGAAGAGGGTCTCCTCCTTATTCTAGACAAAGAAGATAAGATCTTTGGTACTATGTTGTGCTGTCCAGTTTGATGCTTGGTATAACTTTCAGTTTCAAAGTTGGGAGTTAGACCTTCTAGGGTCTTCCATATGTATATCACTACACATTTATCATTGTCTCCACCTCGTTTATATATATATATATATCTTTATAAATGTGTGTATGTGTATTTGTGTGTGTGTGTGTATGTGTGTGTGTGTGTATGTGTATTTGTGTGTGTGTATGTAAATACAATTAACTTTAATTTACTAAAAGGTGTAGGAATATTCCAGAAATGTCTGAGACTGATCGCATGATTCACATACTTATTTAAAACTAGACAGAAAAATACACATAGAATAATAGGAATAACATAATGCTGGTGTGGGAATGGGAAAAATGATCTAGAAATAAAATTGCTTGTTCTATAAATGCATGGAAAGTCAATTATTATGTACTGATGGTTTTTGTTATAACTTCAAATTATGCCAAATCTAGTAGTTGGAATTGGAGCATGTTTGGAATGGAACAGATGTATCACAGATGATTTGAAATGAAAATATATTCCATCAGCTTATTTTTTAATCAGTTTAAAACCTATTTTAGATTACAGTTTCTTGACTTTCTTCAGACAGAAAATTATATTATTGGCATGGTTTGGGAATATAATCTGTTTAGCGTCAAAAACAAAGCATTTTATGTTCTTTTTCAGTTCATATTTAGAAAATTGTAAGACTAAAGCTGTCTTAAAGTAATTAATCATCAAACCCCCATGAATATAGAATTACAGTACAGTTGTCATGCCATACAAATATTAGTTTTATATTCTATTCATGTAGTTGCACACACATACATATGTATATATAGTGTTTTCAAACCTAGTTTTCCTTAATGACATTTCAATAAATTTAAATGTACATTTGAACTTTGATGAGATATATTACAAAGAAGCTGTTCTATATAAAGATAACAATCAAATCAAGAACTGGAAGTGACACTCAATTATAGCAAAGGATACCTACATTAAGACATAAGTCTGTAGTTAAGAAGTTTGCTCTATGAAATAGGTGATTGCTGGTTCAATCCAACTGTGCAATATTTTTGGCAAATTGTCTTCTACCACAATTTTAGTTTGACCAATGTGTGTGTATGAGCTTGTATGTATGTATGTGTGTGTGTGTGTGTGTATACCGTAGTCATCACATATGCAAGTCAGAATAACATGCCCCAAGCTTTGGATAATTGTTTTGTCTATGTAAGGCAAGTTAACTTAAATGCCCTCTTAGTACCAACACCCTTGAACCAGCAGGAATTTGACAACTGGAGGATGGAGGGCTGCACCAGCAGTTGGATAATATTTATCTGCAGATGAATAGGCCGAAGTGTTATAACAGTAGATACCTTACTCATGGACACTATCAGAAAGACAGATTACCATGGATTGACCCTCTTGGACATCTGCATCTCATTATGTACATTAACGTTTATCAAATAAACTAAAGGCAAAATATATGCAATATATACTAAATACATAATAACCTGTGTAATTTGCCTTCATTAGATGCCAAGGAGATTTCTCACAGGTTAAATCTGATTGTGGTGTTGAATTATTATGGATTGAGCAGGTTGCATGTATTTTAGCAAGAACAAAACCTGTGGACAATTAACAATCAGTAAAGATTGTTTGCCAACATAACATGGCAGTCCTGGTTTAGGACGAATGTTGCTGTAATTTAGCCTCAGGAGACACTGTCTCCAGCTGGCTATACGAGATGATCTGTGTCCTTATATTTTCAAACAAGGCAATCTAGCACCCCCACTCAGCTCTGCGATTTCTGGGTTATTCCACTTCATCAGCACAGAATAATTGTTTGGTTAGAGGTATTGTTTTAGCTGAGTTGGGGCTGCTAGATTCCCTTGTTTGAAAAAAAGAGGACACAGATCGTGTCATATAGCCAGCTGGAAACAATGTCTCCTGGGGCTAAATTACAGCAACATTAGTCCTAAACCAGGACTACCATGTCATGTTGGCAAACAATCTTTACCACAAAGTACTGTTGCTGAATATCTCACGTTGTGAGATTTACAAATAGTAATTTTGTAATTAGCAATCAATCCTAAGGAATTAGCAATCAATCCTAAGGAAAGGATGAGCATTTTGTACATGTATAATTGTTAGATACTCACTGGTAGAGAGATTTAAGTTATAGGGATTGACTTTCATGTGTCTAAATTCTCCAGTCATTAAAGAGAAGTAAGATGTATCTATTCACACTTCTGTCTTGCTTGCAGCAAGAAATAAAATAATGTTTCTTTAACTGTGTTACTCAGCCATTTGTTATCTTGAGGATGTGAAATCACTGAATATTTTTCAAGCGTGTCCTTGAATTGCTTGGCAAAAGCCAAGTTGTCTTCTCTTCAAAGGCCATCAGAGCTCTATATTTTAGTACTGGAGTCCTTGAGAAAAAGAATGTGAACCCCAAGGACACTTGAGATGACGTTCTAACTGGTGGTCTGATCTGCTACAAGCTGATTGGTTGATAAATGGGATGTTCACATAAGATTGCATGCTGAAGCTGTAACTCACTCATGATAGCAAACTGATAATTAAAAAAAGCGGGGTTCTAGGACTTGCACCCAGATTAAATACTACATTGATATAGTTCAAGAGAAGTGTAGCTGCTTTTACTAACTGTTCAAACAGCTACATAGATGCTCCCACATTGGCTTGGGTTTGTAAATGTGACAGCAAAGGATATACAATTCTTGATTGCCCACAAGGGGCTAAACATAGAGAGAACAAACAAGGACAGGTAAGTTGATTACATCGACGCCAGTGCAAAACTGCTACTTTATTTATCGACCCCAAAAGGATGAAAGACAATGTCGACCTCAACGGAATTTGAACACAGAACATAACGACAGACGAAATACCTATTTCTTTACTGCCCACAAGGGGCTAAACACAGGGAGGACAAACAAGGACAGACAAACGGATTAAGTCAATTATATCGACCCCAGTGCGTAACTGGTACTTATTTAAAGGCTGAAGGGCTGAAAGACAAAGTCGACCTCGGCGGAATTTGAATTCAGAACGTAGCAGCAGACAAAATACCGCAAAGCATTTCGCCCTGGCATGCTAACGATTCTGCCAGCTCGCAACCTATGATGTTTTTGCTGAATAAATACTCATAATGCCCAGTCTGGGAATTGAAGCCGCATTCTTACGACTGCGAGTCTGCTGTCCCAACCACTGGGCCATTGTGCCTCCACATGACAGCAAAGGATATAGTCAACATGATAGCATTATGATAATTGTGATACATAATCTATATATGCTATACGTAATTGACATGTTTCGCTGTAACATGTCAGTTATTTACTATTTTAATTATTGCAACATAAGCTTTTGTACTTAATTTACATCAAAGTAATGATTGGCTTTTCTTGCTTGGATGTTGAATTAATGGATAATTTTTGATTCAAATATACTTACACTGTTGTTGAAATGATAAATCATATCAACTGAAATCTTTTCACAGATTTAAATTATCAATCATTATTCAGTTCAGTTTCAGTAATCACTCAAGATGTAACTGATCATGTATAGCAATTATCATAATGCTATCATGTTGGCTATATCCTTTGCTGTCACATTTACAAACCCAAGCCAATGTGGGGAAAAACTGTGGAGGCACATGGCCTAGTGATTAGAGCAGTGGACTCGCAGTTGAGGGATTGTGGGGGGTTCGAATCTCAGACCGGGCGATGTGTTTGTTTATGAGTGAAACACCTAAGCTCCATGCAGCTCCGGCAGAAGGTAATGGTGAACTTCTGCTGACTCTTTCGCCACAACTTTCTCTCACTCTTTCCCCCTGCATCTAGCAGCTCACCTGTGACAGACTGGTGTCCCGTCCAGGTGGGGAACCTATATGCCAAGGAAACCGGGAAACCGGCCCTTATGAGCCAGGCATGGCTTGAGAAGGAACAAACAAATGTGGGAGCATTAGCTGTTTGAACCATTAGTAAAAGCAACTGCATTTCTCTTGAACTATACTGGATCATTAAAAAAAGAAACCCAAAACACTATGCTTATGAAAAAACAGGATAGTCATAGCCTGAATGCCTTTGATTATAAATCTGTTGGATCAGAGTTGACCTGAAGCCAGTCTTCTTGTCCTGAGACAGCATTCACCCAGGGTGGGTTGAACTGGTTTCATTCATCCTCAATGCTGCATCTCTCACAAAAGCCGACCAGGCCTAGCGATTTGAGGCTAATGACTGCGTGATCTCCAACCACTCCTTATTCCAGCAGCGAATGCCATAGACATGGGGGCCTAGGCTGGGTTCCAGATCAACCTTGACTGTCTTCAGCCAGGTTTTTCGTTGTCACCACATCGCTTTCGCCAACCCTGAAGGGGAGCTGGGGCAATTGCTTTGTGGATGAATTCTCCTGGTTGACGACAGAGGACATGACCCAGCCAACGGAGACGTCTCGTTAGGATGACTTGTCGGAGGGAGGTGATTTTGCACCGAATTGTTGGAGACAAAGTGATGCCATCGGACATGAAGGATGCAGCGTAGACAGAGGTGATCGAAGGATTCTAGTCGCTTAATATCTTCCACCCTCATCAACCATGACTTGCTGCCATAAAGGAGTCATGGCCTGAAGCCAGATATCAACATGTAATAGCTGTTCTGCGTTTCATATGCTTCACATCTTTTAAATGGTTTGAAATCGTTTTTGCACCAATATATTTCATAGGGAGGTGGGATGCTGTAAAGTATAATTTTAGTACTTGCAAAAACTCACATAATGACAAGATTAAGGTATTTTCAAACATGAATTTCCTTTTAAGTTGTTACAGCTTACACAAATTTCATTCAGAATGTCATGCAAATTATCTGTCAATTGAGCTTTCAACTAATGTCTTACAATTATATCCAAAAGTATGTTGCCTGCCAAATTTATCGAAGGAATTAAATTTTGATCATTTAATAATATTTATCCTTTTTAACTTAAATTCATATTCTGTGTGCAAATGCCAATTTTGTTTCTCTCTTAATTTTATTTGTTATTATTTTTATTTTGTCTGTATAATTCTAATGTTTTTAGATTTATCTGCATCATTATGTTTTAAGAAAGTTTCAGAATAATGACAAATCAAATATATCTTATTGGATAGTAATTGCTTTTAAACTTTTTAAATCAAATAAAAACAGAAAATTACTTAAGACGTTTCCAAGTACAGACATTTAAGTAAATTGAAATTATTGCGAACTAAATTAATTATGTGAATATGGACTTGCATATTAGTATGGTTACAAAGTTTGCTTTAGAACCCTGGGTTCTAGGGTTGATCCTACTTTGTGGCACTTTGGGAGAAATGTAATTTACCATCACCTTAGATCAGTCAAAGCATTCAGAGTAGATCTCAGCAGAAGGTAAGGGTGAAGAAACTTACAGTGAATATATCATCATCATCATTGCTGTTGTTTAACGTCCGCTTTCGATGCTGGCATGGGTTGAACGGTTTGACTGAGGACTGGCAAGCCAATAGGCTGCACCAGGCTCCAGTCTGACCTGGCAAGGTTTCTACAGCTGGATGCCTTTCCTAATGCCAACCATTCCGAGAATGTAGTAGATGGTTTTTACATGCCACTGGCATGTGAGCCACACAGGAGACACTAAGTGTGTGTGTATGTTATTTTTTTTAGTCAAAGAAATTGACCCCAGGACTTATTCTTTGTAAGCCTAGTACTTATTCTATCACTCTATTTTGCTGAACTGCTAAGTTACAGGGGTGTAAACACACCAACACTAGTTGTCAAGTGATGGTGGTAGGGACAAACACAGACACACACATAAATATATATAAAAATATATACATATATATATATATATATATATATATATATATATATATATATATATATATATATATATATATATATATATATATATATATATATATTATATATATATATATATATATATATATATATATATATACATACATATATATATATATACATATATATATATATATACACACACACAATGGGTTTCTTTCAGTTTCCCTGTGCCAAATCCACTCACAAGGCTTTGGTTGGTCCGAGGTTATAGTAAACAACACTTTACCCAAGATACCATACAGTGGGACTGAAACTGGAACCACATGTTTGGAAACTAAACTTATGATACGATAACTGTCACCCTTTTCAAGCTTAGCCAGGCTCACGGGCCCAGTTTCCCGGTTTCTGTGACATATGTGTTCCCCCCAGCTGGATGGGATGCCAGTCCATCGCAGTGTTACTCAAGAAACAGGAGGAAAGAGTGAGAGAAAGTTGTGGCGAAATTGTATGACAGGGGTCACCACCACCCCCCGCCGGAGCCTTGTGGAGCTTTTAGGTGTTTTCGCTCAATAAACACACACAAAGTGCGATCTGGGAATTGAAACCATGATCCTCCAACCGTGAGTCCGCTGCCCTAACCACTGGCCATTGTGCCTCCACAACTTTATACTGACTAAAGCCAGTATAAATCTAAAAGTGAATTCGGACTTGATTGAAATGACTACGTAAACTCAAAAAAGCAAAAAATATTTGAATTAGAGGAACAACTGTCATTTAGTAAAAGAAGTATATGGAAAGCTTTGATTTATTCTGTTCACTTTTTTTGTTCAGGAAATATTTGTTTATGTAGACTTTGGCTTTCTCGTAAAAAATTTTGAATGCAAAAGCAAACTTTTATGTGTATAGAATAATTTAAGGAAGCAAATTAGCACAGTTGTAAGAGAGCACCAGACAGAATGCCTACCAATATTTGTTCAAACTTTCTGCACTTTGAAGATCGATTTTGTCTTTCCTTTTGTCAAGTTTGATGAATTATTTATCAGTCCCAAGCAGATAAAATTTGCTGAGGTACATTTTCTACAGCTGCATGTTCTTTCATTCACAAACCCTCTCTTATTTTCAAGCAGTATTTCTGTAGCCCTACTTTTGGTATAGTTCTTAGCTCTACCTCAATTTCTATTATTAGTTATCCTCACAACTGTCTGTATTTCCTTCTTGCATCATATACATCAGTTTCCTTAACCCTTTCATTACCAACCCGGCTGAAATCGACTCTGGCTCTGAATACAAATGTCTTGTTTTCATAAGTTTTGAATTAAAATCTTCCACCAAACCTTAGTCACAATTTATGTTCCTAACACTAGCTGAATGATAACTAAGTTATTTTACTAAATTCTTTGTTATATCTAAAGTAATTAAAAGAAACACAGAGCATCTCAAAATAAATACAGTAACAAAAGGATTAAAGACAGAGAATGTAGTAATTTTACATTTCTTTTGGGTGTTACTTTCATTAGTTTTTCAGTTGCTTTAATTTACAAGGTACCTTGTTATCCAACAGGGGATAACTTATAATAGTTTTCTAATGGAATTAAGCTTATGCTTCTATGCATTCATGCTAAATATACAATTAATTTTTGTACAAATTTTAGGTAGTGCATTCTAAATGTAGTTATTCGTTTCTTTTCTTTTTGTCTATCCTTCCTAATTTAATTACTGCTCAAAATATTATTAATGTAACTAATTATTAGAACAGTTGGAGTACTGATGCCTATTACTTTATTTTTCGCATTTAGCTCTTTTTTAATTATTAATCTAATACATCTATAATATTCCTTCATAAACATTTCTTTCATTTGTGTGTGTTGTTCTCTATTTCTAAGATATTTGCATCTATGTTTGGTATAATTCTCTTGCTTTTATCTGTGTTTCTTTATCTAATATGATATTAATGTTCTTAATTTTCCCTGCTTAAAGGATGTCATGATGTGTCTTTCTAAACTAAATCATCATCATCATCATCATCGTTTAACGTCCGTTCTCCATGCTAGCATGGGTTGGACGGTTCGACCGGGGATCTGGGAAGCCAGAAGGCTGCACCAGGCTTATCTGGCAATGTTTCTACAGCTGGATGCCCTTCCTAACGCCAACCACTCCGTGAGTGTAGTGGGTGCTTTTTACGTGCCACCTGCACAGGTGCCAGGCGAGGCTGGCAACTGCCACGGTCGGATTGGTGCATTTTACGTGCCACCGGCATGGAAGCCAGTCAAGGCGGCACTGGCATCGGCCACGATTCAGATGGTGGTTTTTACGTGCCACCAGTCCAGGGGTCCTAGCATCTGCTGGGTGCCAGTCATAGGATTGGTTCAATTTCGATTCCGATTTCGATTTCGATTTCACTTGCCCCAACAGGTCTTCGCAAGCAAAGGGGAGTTGGCATGGGTGCCTGTCGTCGGATGAGGTTCGATATCGACTTTGCTTGCCTCAACAGTTCTTTGTGTGTCCTAGGGAGGAAAGGCATGCATAAGTGGGCTGGACTCACTTGTCCTGCCTGGTCCTCTCACGCAATATATATATATATATATATTTCTATATATATATGAATGTAGTTACACACATGCTGTTGGCGATATGTTTTCCTTCTTTGGAATTTTCATATTTTTCTTTCCAATGAAGAGCCATGCTCAAAATGTCAAACTCTTTTCATTGAGCATCAGACTAATATATTTCTTGTGCATGTCCTCTTGTTGTCCATTAATTTCACTTATTTGAATTGACTACAAATATATATATATAAATTTAAAATGATAAGGGCGAAAAATTGAATATTAATTTGATTAATATCAATTTAAAACCAGTGGTCTAGCATATTTAAAAATCTGAAGTTTCAGAAAAAATATTACATACATATATAAAAGGGATGACCTGTAAGTGGACATCGATTATGCTAGAAGAAGATCTACTATGGTCTTACTACTAAGAAAGGAATGTTTCCAAGAAAATTTAGCAAAACACCAGAACGTTTTGCTAAATTTTCTCGTGAACATTTCTGTCTTAGTGGTAAAACCATAGCAGATCTTCTTCTAGCATAATGGATCTCCACTTACAGGTCATCGCTTTTATATATATATATATATAATATATATATATATATATATCCCTTGACTATCATGGGTGCTACGTTGCAAAACCACCCCATGATAGGTGAAAATCTATGAAGTAGAAACAGGACATTTTTTTATTTTCATATTTTGTATATATTTATTTTATTGTAAATGGAAAACAGTACCACGGAGGAATCGACGTGATCTTGAATAATAAACTGCAATAGGTGAACCATGATATGGCAAGGGATTATTGCGGTTCAAATTCATAAAAAAAAAGATGAAGATAGGTGTAGGAACAACAAGCAAGTGTTTTAGTTTGACACTCAGGAAAAACGGAAAAGTCTTTTACGTTTCAAACCTATGCTCTTTGACAGAAAGGAATAGCCCCTTGTGGGCAGTAAAGAAATAAGAAAGGAATAAGAGGAAATAAACAGAAAAAGAATGAAAAAAAATGTGTAGGGTTCAGCAGTCCAACATATTCCTTTATTCTGTTATTTGTTTTAGTCATTTAACTGTGGTCTTGCTGGAGCACCACCTTAAAGGGTTTTTGTCAGATAAATCGACCCCAGGACTTATTCTTTGTAAGCCTAGCACTTATTCTATCTGTCTTACGGGGACATAAACACACAAACATCAGTTGTCATGCAATGGTGGGGTGACAAACACAGACACAAAGACACACACACAAAAATATGTACACACACACACACATATATATATATATATATATATATATATATATATATATATATATATAAAATGTATGTATGATGGGTTTCTCTCAGTTTCCATCTACCAGATCCACTCACAAGCCTTTAGTTGGCCTGATACTATAGTAAAAGACACTTGCTCAAGGTTCCATGTAGAGGGGCTGAACTTGGAACCATGTGGTTGGGAAGCAAGCTTCTTACCAAGCAGCCACACTGGCACCTACTATTTATTGTTTATGTACTTTATTGATTTTTAGAATAAGGTATTTATAGTATATTTATTTTTTCTATATGGTGTGAATAACGTCTTTCACTATTGAATTGCTTAATAGAGGTTTTTCTCTCAATTATATACATATATTATATATTGTGAGATTTGATTTAGAATTACTAAATTGAATTTTTCCCTGTAAGTTTGGAATTATATTCCCTACAATTATATATATACATACATATATATATATATACATGTATATATATATATGTATATAGATATACATAGAGGTGCAATGGCCCAGTGGTTAGAGCTGCGGACTTGCGGTTGTAGGATTACGGTTTTGATTCCCAGACCGGGCGTTGTGAGTGTTTATTGAGGCTCCGGCAGGGGATGGTGGTGATCTCAACTGTACTCTTTTGCCACAACTTTCTCTCATTCTTTCTTCTGTTGGCCTGTTTGCTTAGCTAGTGGGGTGGCGTCATTTGAAGGCTACAACAATGCAAAACGCATTGTGACCAGCGATGTGTAGCAACATCTGATAGCCTGGTCGGTCATGGTGATATATATATATATAATATATATATATATATATATAATATATATATATATACACACACATATATATGTATATATATGCATATATATGTGTATATACATACATACATATATATATATATGTATATATAGGCAATTGTATGGAAAATCTGAGTGGAGAGAGTTGATAGTTAGTGGAAAAGTAAAGGGAAGAGAAGAGAAGAGAAGAGAAAAGAGAGGTAGAGAGACGAAATAGCACTTGATATATCTGCCATCCATTGACAAACTGTACAGTATATCTAAGGACCTGATGTAAACAAGAGTACAATTGGTGTGAAAGTGGAATATTCATTGTTTGAAATTTCCCTGAAATTCATTTTACTGGAGGGAATATGAACACTTGACTGACAGTTTGCAGCCTTACAATTTATCATCAATTTTCAAGTTTAATTCCAAAGGCCAACCAGCATATAAGCATCAAAGACCTCCTCTCCACCCACTTATGGATGACTGCTGGGAAAATGTTTATATATATCTGTGTGTGTATGTGTGTGTTCTTTGAATGCATGTGTTTGCATGTGTATTTGTCTGTATCTTGACATTGTTTATGTGCTTAAAGCAAAGGAGAATGTCACTGCTTAGGCCGAATGGCAGAATCTCTGTTTAAGCCTGCCATAAAACATGTTTAGCTATTATGCAGTTTGTGATATGAATGACAAAAAGGGACAAATTATTTACCTGGAAGCAATTAAGGCTAGGTCACAACAATGGCATTTATATTCTGTTAAGGCAGAATACTGCCTTGCCAAAATTCTGTTCAATCCATCCTGCTTGGAAGAAGCAGGCATAATAATAATGATAATAATAATAATAATAATAATAATAATAATAATAATAATAAAAACAATAATGACAATAATAATAATAATAATAATAATAATAATAATAGTAATAATAATAACAATAATGATAATAATAATAATAACAATAATGATAATAATAATAATATCAATAATGATAATAATAATAATAATAATAATAATAATAATAACAATAATGATAATAATAATAATAACAATAATGATAATAATAATAATAATAATAATAATAATAATAATAATGATAATAATAATAATAATAATAATAATAGCCCTGATGCAGTACCAGACAATGCCCTGATGCAATACCAGATATATGCCCTGATGCAGTACCAAACAGTGGCTCTCATGGCTTCTGATCTTAACTGATTGGAAGTATTATCATGTATATTGTTTTGTCTTGGTATAAAAGATGGGCTACAGCAAATATTCTGCTCAATACCACAGATTTGCTTGTCAGTTGTTTGACCTTAACCAGTTGAGCATGTCCCTTAGTGGCTGACGATATGTGCATCTCTGATCACGAGCAGAAGTAGTGGGGGAGTATCATAGCCATGTGTTGAGAGGGATTCTTTGGGGTTTGGATAATTCACCTTTGGAAACATGGGTGTTTCGTTCAACGTCCTTAAACAACCCTTATTCAGGGACCTTTTGAGCAGGATGGGTTACTCGATCTGAAGAAAATTCTAACTGGGCTCCACCTGCAAGGTCATGTGCTGTTTATCTTGATATGAGATCACCATGTCGCGCACATATGGTTGTGATGCATGTGCCTGGTGTACCCTTATCAGACGGGTAGTCATGATGGGTATACTGGGCTTCCTATATTTTACCCCAGTGTCACTTTGATGGCATGCTCTGCTCGCTCACTCAATAATAATAATAATAATAAGACTAAAATTGTTGTTAGCGCAAAAGGAGATAAGAATCTCATACTGGCTGGTAAATGGCCCTGCTCAATATGTAGGAATGGCATGAGACATAACTGCATTTGCTGCACCAGGTGTAATCTATGGATGCATAAGAGATGCAGTAGAATCATTGGACGGTTATCAGATAAGGTCACTTTTGTGTGTGGCAGATGTGTAGGAACAGCAAATACTAAGAGTACAAGAGACTTAAACTCTCACAATTGCCCAGAAGGCCTTCTTTACGTAGCAGATAGTTTCTGCTATTAAGGTGACCAAATCAGTAATGGTGGTGGATGCTCTGAAAGTATTCTTTCTTGAATAAGAATAGGGTGGAAGTTCAGATTACTACTTCCTCTGTTGGCAGCAAAAAGAGTCTCTCTCGGAGTGAAAGGTAGATCGTATGATGCTTGTGTGAGAACGGCTATGTTACATGATAGTGAGACATTGGTCACTGACTGCAGAAGGCTGGAGAGAAATAAAGGTAGTATGCTCTGTTGGCTTTGCAGTGTCAGTGTGCATGACCGGCAAAGCACAAATGTATTGAGAGAAAAGTTAGGCATAAGAAGGACTAAATTTGGTATGCAGGAGAGGAGAATGTGTTGGTTTGGACAGGTGATGCATATGAATGAAGATAACTGTATACAGAAGTGCCTGTCGCTGAAAGTGGATGGTAGTTGTGGATGAAGGAAACCCAGGAAAACATGGGATGAAGTGGTGAGGAATGATCTTAGGATGTTGGGGCCCACGGAGGAAATGACAGTGGACTGAGATGTTTGGTGATATGAGGTTCTAGAGAAGACCCGTCCATGAAACTGAGTGCTAGAAGAGTTGTGTCCTACCCACATGTAACAACACACTTTTCACCCACTCTACCCTTAAAAACTGAACAACAACTCCTCTTCTAACTGCATCTTAGAACTGAACTATATTTCTATTGCTCCTGGAAAAATGAAATGCAAAACTAACTTGGTGAGATTTGAATACAGAACATAACAAGTTGAAAGAAATGCTGCAATTTTGTCCAGTGCTTTAAGAATTCTGTCATCAATCACACTTATTTACATTGTCTGACATTTAGATATGTTGATTGACATTTAATTATATGTGAGCAATTACTTGTGTCAATATCAGTGGAGTACAGAACAAAATACATTGAGGTATTTGGTAGAGCATCTTGTCATCACCACCTCTATCTACTTTTCTGCTACTCCCACCCTTATATAATGTGGGGTAGCTATGTATCTCCTGCATATAAAGACATATGGGCTTGTTTCTCCATTATATTGAGTTGTCCGGAAAGTTCATGCCGATTTTTATATTACATTTTTAATCAACCAAATATCAACCATTTTGTTGCACAATGTGTCTCCATCTTTCCTTTAACTTGAAAATCCCTCTTCCCAGAATTGAGGGGTTTTCATGGCAAAGAATTCAACAAGGTATCTTTTTACATCATCCAAGGAATTGAAATTTTTACCATTAAGACTATTCTGCAGAGACCTGAATAAGTGGAAATCTGAAGGAGCAATATCTGGTGAAAATGGAGGGTGGGGTAACACATCCCAGCTGAGCTGCAGCAATTTTTGTCTGGTTCCCAAAGCATCAAGTGCCAAAAATGAACTTTCTTATCTTCCATTTTAAAGGGTTACAGAATTAACACAGATTATAGGAATGTAAACCTTCTTCCATGAAAAGATAGCTTAAACTGTTCACTAAATGGAGGTGTAGTCAAATCCTATTTTATGGACACAACCATGTTCTAATATAAGTCGAAATGTAAGCTACTATAAATCAGCACAAACTTTCCAGACAACCCAATACTTTAGTCTCTTAGTGTCTGGCATAAAGTCCTCTTAAATATTTTTCCTCTCATTAAATTGAACTGGGGGTGCTTTCTTCTTTTTTCCTGTCCTTTATTCATCTTGTAAGTATGAAGTGACCTCAATAGTCCCTATAACATATAAAAGTACCCAATACACACTATAAAGTGGTTGACATTTGGAAGGGTACCAAGCTGTAGAAACCATGTCAAATCTGACACTGAAGCCCAATGCAGCCCTTTTGTTTGCTGGATCCTGTCAAACCTCCCAACCCATGCTTGCATTGAAAATGGATTTTAAATGATGATAAATTCTTTAGCTTCTCATTTAAAATTTTTCTAATGTTGGATTTTATATTCCATTTTCTCAGGAGTGGGGTATTGATAAGTGCCAGCCAAATAATGGGCAGATTTAATTGACAACACTTTCCTCCATAATTCAAAGCTCTTACCAAAATTATAAATCATTAATTAGCTACTTAATGATGCAGCTAGAAGAAAATAATTTATCTTCACATAATAATTCTTTGTTGAATTAATTAAAACGTGCAATTTTCTACACAAACCCACTAACTGTATTTTCTAATAACAAGGTGTGTATGTCTTAAATGGCTGAACTTAATGATATATTTCAAGCCAGATACATTAAACATGAGTTTGATATGCCTCTTTATGATAATATGAACTATATACTTAAGAGCAATGCAATGATCTCAGAATATATTTTATGCTACCTTCTATATCAAAACTGCCAAAAAGACAATAATGTCTCTTGAGTAGATTATACCACATCTCTATAATGTGTTAGTTGCAAAATATAATATTATCAAAAATTCTAAATTTACCTATTTATTCATCATTATCATCCTTTAACATCTGTTTTCTGCACAGGCATGGGTTGGAGGGTAAGCCAGAGTGTTGCATCAGATTCCAGTCTGATCTGACTTGGTTTTTATGGCTGGATGCTTTTACCTAATGCCAACCACTTTACAGAGTGTGCTGGGTGCTTTTATGTGGCACCAGCATGAGTGCTTTTTTTGTGGCACTGACTTTTGCTGGTTTATCCTCTTCACCTGAGGATGTGGCCTTAACACTTCTGCTGTGGAGGATGGGTTTTCTTTATTATTATTATTATTATTATTATTATTATTATTATGATTATCATTATTATTATTATCATTATTATTATTATCAAGGCAGCTAGCTGGCAGAATTGTTAGCGCACTAGACAAGTGCTTAGTGGTATTTCACCTGTTGCTACATTCTGAGTTCAAATTCCCTTGAGGTCACCTTTGCCTTTCATCCTTTTGAGGGCAAAAAATAAGGTGCCAGTCAAATACTAGGGTTGTCTAATAATAATAATGATAATGATGATGATGATGATGACAATAATAATAATAATGATAATACTAATAATATAATGATTTCAAATTTTGGCTCAAGGCCTGTAATTTTGGGGGAAGGGCAAGTTGATCACTTCGAACCCAGGGCTCAATGGGCACTTATTTTATCAACCCCAAAAAGGATGAACGGCGAAGTTGACCTCAGAGGAATTTGAACTCAGAACATGAAAACGGACAAAATGGTCATCTAATGATTCTGCCAGTTCATCACCTAACTAATGATGATAATAATAATGATAATAACAACAACAACAACAATAATACTTTCTATTATAAGCACAAGGCCTGAAATTTTGGGGATGGAGGCAAGTTGTTTACCTCGACCCCAGTATTCAACTAATATTTATATCACCGACCCCAAAAGGGTGACAGGCAAATTTGACCTCAGCTCAATAGGAATTGAAGTCAGAATCATACACACACTCAAACACACACATATATACATAAATATGTCTGTGTGAGATTGTGTTTGTGTGTATGTGTGTATGTGTATATATATATATATATATATATATACATATATATGTATGTAGTGCGTCCTTGTGTTTGTACTATCTAACCACTACTTGAAAACCGGTGTTGGTCCGTTTATATCTCTGTAACTTAATGGTCTGGCAAAAGTGGTTGGTAGAAAAAGCACCAGATTTTAAATAAGTGCCAGAGTCGATTTGTTCAGCTACCTCAACAAGGTGTTACTCCAGCATGATCATAGTCCAGGGACTGAAATTAGTAAAAGAGTAAAGATTAACCCTTAGGAGATGACAAGGCTGGTCTATCAGCTGAAAAGTTAAATGACAAAGAAGATTGTATTAGTTCATTCAATTTCTCACAAGAATATATATTTCTTTATTGCCCACATGGGGCTAAACATAGAGAGGACAAACAAGGACAGCCAAAGGGATTAAGTCGATTACATCGACCCCAGTGTGAAACTGGTACTTTTATTTATCGACCCCAAAAGGATGAAAGGTAAAGTCGACCTCGGCAGAATTTGAACTCAGAACGTAACGACAGACGAAATACCGCTAAGCATTCCGCCCGGTGCGCTAACGTGTCTGCCAGCTCGCCGCCTTGCTCCCACAAGAATATATATAGTTTTAGGAGAGTATTGTAGTTCGCTTGAAGCATTGTGTATTGTTTGTAAAGAATAAAATGTTTTGAATGGTACAACAATGCACTATAATACAAACAATGGACTATATACCTGTTGTAATTTAGTCATCCATAGTCTGTTATGATATTTCGGAATAAAATTCCTTCTTCAGATATTCTTAGATGGAGTCACTGCTATAATCAGTTTTCCAAATTATATATATGTAAAGTAATTACTTTATTCTCTCATTACTCTTTTACTTGTTTCAGTCATTTGACTGCGGCCATGCTGGAGCACTGCCTTTTAGTCGAGCAAATCGACCCCAGGTCTCTTATTCTTTGTAAGCCTAGTACTTATTCTATCGGTCTCTTTTGCCGAACCGCTAAGTAACAGGGACGTAAACATAGCAGCATCAGTTGTCAAGTGATGTTGGGGGGACAAACACAGACACAAAAAAACACACACACACACATATATACATATATATATATATACGACAGGCTTCTTTCAGTTTCTGTCGACCAAATCCACTCCCAAGGCTTTGGTCGGCCCGAGGCTATAGTAGAGGACACTTTCCCAAGGTGTCACGCAGTGGGACTGAACCCAGAACTGTGTGGCTGGTAAGCAAGCTACTTACCACACAGCCACTCCTGTACCTATTCTTTATAAGGTTTTTGAAAAATAAGTGCATGCCCTCTGTAGGGCTTGTGAAAAGGGCTTCATCTTGGTGCTGAAACTCCAAATGAGGCTCTGTCTCCAAAGGTTTAAAAGAGTAGAGAGTAATCAGAGAAGCTTATTTAACTCTTGAAAATTTTCTAAACCTATTTTTCATTTAAAAAAATGTTTTTAGTATCTTTTTTTTCAGTCTCTTTACATTCAATTTTGACTTGTTCTGTAAAATTTGATGTTTAGAGATAACATCGATGTTACAATTTTATCACTATTTGCCCTTTATGACAGTGCTAACCATTCATCAGGAGGTTAAGGTTGCTATTTTCAGATAGCAAGTAGATTAATATCGCATACCAAAGAGACATTAATTTAATGCTTAAATACAAGGCGAATATTTAACCTTGGACCCAGGACATTTTGGTCAAGAGTTCATCAGCTGGGGCATGAAGTAGTATCTGATATTGGCAGGAGCAAATTTTACACGATTTATGTTGATAGTTTCAACATTTAACCAAGAGAGTTCTAGCATATTAATAGTTCTGCCATGTATTGTTCAAAGTTTGTCTCAAGATTAGAATTCACAAAGAACAATGGAATGGAATATATTTCAATTATTTGATATGTGTGACTGGCTGACAATTATATGATCAATACTTTTATGCTTTTATTTATAATTTTTTGTTCTTAATGTCTCAATGATACCAAAGCAACAAGCTGGCAGAATAATTACCATCCTGGACAAAATGAATAGTGGCATTTCTTTTGGCTTCAAATGCTACCTTAGTAGACTTTGCCTTTTATCCCTTTTGGGGTCAATAAAATAAGTAACAATTGTGTTCAGGGGGCAATATATTTGACTAGCCCTCTCTATGAAATTGCTGCCCTGAGCCACAATTTGATACCAATATTTCAGTGACATCAAGATAGCAAGCTAGCAGAAACATTAGCATGCCAGGCAAAATGCTTATCGACATTTTGTCCATCTTTACATTTTGAGTTCAAATTCCACTGAGGTCAATTTGCCTTTCATCCTTTCAGGATCAATGGAACAAGTATCATTGAGCACTAGGGTAGATGCAACCAACTAGCTCCAGTAAAATTGCTGGCTTTGTGCCAAAAACAATTTGAAGCCAATTTTTCATTGAACCCTTCACAATACAGAAACATGTATTGGATAGGCAGATAGATAAAAGCATAGATGGCAGGATAGCAAATTGGAAGGTAGGCAGGTGGGAAACACAACTGATACACATACACACACACACACACACACACACACACACACACACACACACACACACACACACATGTATGTATATATGTGCATGTGTGAATATATATATATAGATAGATAGATATGTTTCTTTATTAGCTACACAGGGCTGCACACAGACAGGACAGATTACAAAGTAGAGATTTTCTTTTTGGGGGAGAGAAAGAAAAAAAAAAGGGCGGGTTAGGTTTTCGATCAAAAGGGATCGTAAAAGGGAAAGAAGAAGAAAAGAAAAAAAAAGAGA